>NC_045030.1:41039290-41041103 GCF_008632895.1 Mastomys coucha
CTCTCTCTCTCTCTCTCTCTCTCTCTCTCTCTCTCTCTCTCTCTCATTTAAATGTAGGTGGTTACCCTGGGTTCCGGCAGCCTTGGCTGCCTCTCACCTTAGATGCCAATAACTTTCAAATTCTTATCAACAGCCCAGACCTCTCAGTTTTCCAGCCACGTAGTTACCTCAAACTCCAAACATCCCTAACTGAATTGCTCATTTCCACTCTCCTTTCCTCCAAATCTATCTTTCATTTGTATGACACAATGAAGTTTTTAATTTCAGTGTCTCTGTAATCTCCTGGGTCTGACATGACTGTGTTGTTCTTGTTGCCTTTCAAACCTATTCTTGTTAGTCTGACCTCCTAAAGAGCTTGTGAACGAAACAAATCCTACTGGCTATGAGGATATATTGTATGAAGAGGAGGAGGAGGAGGAGGAGGAGGAGGAAGAGGAGGAGGAGGATGACGAGGAGGACGAGGAGGAGGAGGAGGAGAGGGGAGGGGAGGGGAGAGGAGAGGAGAAGAACCAATTAAATAATACTGAAAAATAATGTTAGATAAATCTAAGAAAGGACATATAGACTGTCAAAATGTATGCAATTTTTTTACAGGGAGTTGGGGAAATAATTCTCTTCAGAAGTGCAAATTGATCATAGAGTCTTGAATGAAAAGAGAGAGCAAGCAATACAATTCTCTGGGGGTAGGGTTCCTGAAAGAGTAGCAGGCACAAAGACCCTGTGGTGAGAGAGGTGTTAGATATACTAGAAAAATAACCAAGGATGGACATGTGATTTGGAGCAGTAAAATGATGGGGTAGGGGTTTGTATGCCCAGGTGTGGATTTCTGATGTGTTCATTGCCTTAGGTCAGGTTCTTATCATCTCCTTCCAAGAGTTCTCTGTCAGCTCTCAAATATTGCTATAAAGTCACCTGACAAATCTTGTTGAATGAAAGCATTTAAGAGGGATCAAATGGACAGAGCTATTGGATTCTGCTGCCAACTTTAATATGCTGATCTGAATCTGTATCAATCAGTGTTATTATGAAAACTGTCTTCTTAGACAACTCATACTATCTGTTTTTGCAGCGGTTAGACTTTTCAGGAATTGAGCCTGATGTAAAGCCATTTGAAGAAAAGTGCAACAAGCGTTTCATGGTGAATTGCCATGATTTAACTTTCAATATCCTGGGTCACATTGGAGACAATGCAAAAGGACCACCCACAAACGTACGTATGACCGTTTCTTCTACTGCACTGGACCCAGCATATTAAAGAAATGCCTTTCTCTTTTTGTACAAGTAAGGACTAATTGGTGGGATGAAAATTCCAGTGTTAGATATTATGATAAATTTGACATGAAGAATTTCATCTCTTTCTTCTGGACAAAATACAAACGTTTTCTCATCTTGAGAGGATTCCTGCAAGTTTTAACTACTTAGAGTAGCAGATAGAGAATATGTTCTCTCTTTAGAAGTGGCATGTCCCCAGAAGCTGGAAAAAGTCTGTCCTCACACTGGATTCGAATAAAGAATAGGATTTCTTTTAGAAAATTGGTTCATCCATCCATTTACCTAAGAATTTCATAAATTTATTGTTTTTAATAGCTGAGTAGTACTCCATTGTGTAGATGTACCACAATTTCTATATCCACTCCTCTGTTGAGGACATCTGGCTCTTTCCAGCTTCTGGCTATTATAAATAAGGCTGCTATGAACATGGTGGAATATGTGCCCTTATTACATGTTGCAGTATCTTTTGGGTATATCCTGAGTGAGATAACCCAATCACAAAAGAACAAACACGGTATGCACTCTCTGATAAGTGGTTATT
>NC_045030.1:41041639-41057896 GCF_008632895.1 Mastomys coucha
GTTTTTTGGAGGGGAAACTGGGAAAGGAGAAATTTACATGTAAATAGAGAAAATATCTAATAAAAAAAAAGAAAATTGGTTCATAGATATTAATTCGTATCCCTAAGCCTTAGTGAGACATAGTTGCTCTTCAGTGGCTTAGGCTCACTCATTGTCCTATAGAATGAAACTTATTTTTGGTCTGCGTAAATATTGGGTATCACGAGTTGATGTGATTGGAAATACTCGCCACTGGAAATTTCAAATCTTCAAGGAGACTATTATGTTCATCTTTATTTTGGATTTCTAGTTTCAAAAATATCAAGTAAAGATGGATTCTTTCACAAAGTACATAAAATACATCGGAGCACTTTCCTGTATGCAAAGGGTTAATCTTTATGCCATCTGGCATGAAATTTCTCTTTGTGACCAGCTTTCAAATGCCATCTGTAAGGAGGAATCATGTCTTCCAAATTTGCTGATGGGGCAGAACATTTTTTGAGTAATTTACTGTTGACTGATTCTGGCTGTTATGAAATATATAGTCTAGTACATTGCAGTATACCAGAAAGGACCTTTTTTTAATAATCTATATGTTAGCAATTTTTTGGAGTCATGTCAGTAAATGTATAGAGATGTAAGTTTGATTCATAAATCATTTTTTCTTTAGGTGATACTTTCGAATTCTGTTCATCTTTTTAAAAGTATAACTTGTTAATTTTTGTGAATTCATACCTTGTAAATTTATACCTGACAAAATTAACTTTTATTTTAATTTAAAAATTAAAGTAGCCTTTTATTTCTGAATGTTTCTCCTGTTATTTGATGCAGAACAAGCATAATGCACTTTAACTAAATATTAAACTCAGAAGGTAACAGAATAAATTCAAATTTGAAGGAAAAAAAAAACCACCTTATTTTGCAATTTGTTTCCCAAAATCTTAGTTCTAAAATGCCAACTGTCTTCATTCCTAGGTTGAGCCCTTTTTCATCAACCTTGCCTTATTTGATGTAAAGAACAATTGTAAAATTTCAGCCGACTTTCATGTAGACTTGAACCCACCCTCTGTCCGTGAAATGCTATGGGGTACCTCAACCCAACTGGCCAGTGATGGGAATGCAAAGGGCTATTCACCTGAGTCTCTCATCCATGGAATTGCTGAGTCTCAGTTATGCTACATAAAGCAGGTGAGCGTTGATCATTTTATAGCACCTTCAGAACAAGAGAGAGAAGCATCTTTGCCTTACTCCCTGGTTTCAGGCAATTTTCTTACAGCATTCCACCCTTTAGAAGGTCTGTCTACAGATGCTCTTTTGCTGACTGAGATTGGCAATGGGAAATGGAAAGCAATGAACATGTGAGTAACATGTTGGTAGAGTGACATTTTTAGGTGGAACCATGATAGGAAATTCAGTGGGAATAGTGTGCAAAATCCAATGCAAACGTAGAGCCAGATATACACATGTGAATACATGTACACATGTACACACACATACCTCCTCTGAATAAGTGCCAAAACATTCGGAATTTTAGGGTCAAATTTTATGCTCATTGCTATGGGGTTTTGAAGGGCTTTGGGTCTGTGAACTCCTCGTTAAAATCCTCATAGCCTCTTCACTTGTCCTTTAGACAATAGTTGTCACATACAGGAACATTAACCAACAATGGGAAAAGCTCATAAAAGAGAAATTGAAAAAGTACAACATTATTAATTTATATGTGAGAACCCGATATTGATTTCTGTTTCTAGTTTTCCACATAATGCCAAATAAGTCTTCTTAAGTCTGCTTATTGTACTATTTCTGTATATTGGATAGGAAGTTTAGTGGATCAGGTGATTGATCAGGTATCGTTCAGTAATCTACATCAAGAAGAAAGTCATCATTGTTGTTATTTCAGTTTTGAGATGAGGTTGTATTGTATGATCCAGGCTGGTCTGGAATGCCTTGAGTGAAGATAGCCTCCTGCCTCAGCCTTCTGAGTAGCTGGGCCTACAGGTTTAGGCCACCATACCCAATCTCAACACTTAAAAAATGCCCTTTTTGTGCTAACACTTCCATTGGGGGGCTTACATAATCAAAATAGTTTTGTAGAATGACATAAGTATTATTTCTTCACAAACAAGAAAATTGATGATTGGGGGTTGGGTGAGCTGTCCATCATGACATAGCTAAGAATGCTAAAGATAGGATTTGAACCTATATCTGAACGATCTCAATCAACAATATTAGAGAGAATGCACTGCTGGGTCCTGGGAATTATATTAGGAGTGGAGTGAGGGTGTTGATATATTCTTTAGAAGAAGGTGGCAATGAAGTGGGTAAGACTCACCCTGGTGAAAAAGAATTAGACCAGAACCTTTGACACATGGGACCAAAGTCTCAGCCAACAATGGGCTTTCTTTAGTCACTTTCTACATCAGGGGATAGGGAGATGCTAGAAAGTTATGGGGGGAAAATGCAGAAGAACCCCAAAGATTGTGCTCTACCCCTGTATTGTAGCCCTTGTCAATAAAAGAAAAAGATGGACTTCTAGGAGCTGGGGACATGCAAGTTTCAGTTCCGAGCCTACCTTCTGCAGGGGCAGCATGGGCAGTCTGTTAGGCCAGCTAAAGATCAAGCATCTTTCCAGCAGTACCAGAAACCAAGTTCTGTGACTATGATATAGTTTGATGGGCCACCCTAGCGATAACCAGACACCTAATGCATGTTATTTCATTATCCTATGTAAGAAACTCCTGACAACAATATTACTCAGTCCCATCACTTCATAGGACCTGAGATGTAGAAACCTGAGATGTAGGAAAGATGTGAATTGCCTAAACTGGTAAATGGCCAAGCCAGAATATGCACCCAGGCTGTCTAAGTCCTCAACCATATTTTAACTACCTTGTTCTATGTTTGTTTGTACTCACTACTTGGTAATCTATCACCCAAACTTTCTACAAGTTCTTTGACTTGGCGGGGGAGGAGACACTACTAACCCCTCACATTGTTTTATGCTGTGCTCTGACAAACTTCGAAGCTTCAATTTGGAACTCATGATATAATATGTCTGAAATGCTTTGAAAACTAGAGAGCAATATTTAACAAAGTTGGTAATACACCAAGTAGGAAAACAAAACTTGGGAAAGACCCACTGATGGATTATTTTATTCAAATTCATTTGATGTTCCTTCAAGCATGAGGCAAAAACCACTGACACAATATTTAGAGAATTTCTCTCTTTCTTCCTCTTTTTTACTTTTATTTTGGAAAGACAAAAGATGGTGTGGTTATTCCACACACATTCAAAGAAAATGATGTCACTTTGGCTGTCTCCACATTTGTCCCCTTAAACAGAGGCTGGAGACACTAGGCAAGTTCTAGACCCTTTGCTGCCTCTGTTTACTTTGACAGCACCAAAGCTTTTAAACTGCAGAGTTTTCCATAAGATGGCTTATGGGTGTGTGTATTGCCTGTATGTGTCCATGTGAGTATATGTACATAAATGTGCATGCAGGTGTGGAAGGCAGAGTTCAACAATGGTATCTTCCTCAATCACTCTTTACCTCCTTTTTCCTCTTTTTTTAAAGAAATTTAATTTCTTATTTATTTATTTATTTGGCTTTAATCATGAGTGCGTCAATATATGCACATGTGGACAAATGTGTATGAATAGCTAACAGAGGCCAGAAGAGTGTTAGACTCCTAGAGCTGGAGATACAAGTGCTTGTGAGCCTCACCCCCAACATGGGTGCTGGGATCTGAACTCTTGGCCTTTGCTAGAGGCAACTTTCTAGTCCCCCCCCTTTTTTTGAGTCCAGCATCTCTCAGTGAATCTGGAGCTCTTCTATTCAATTGGACTGTTTGGCCAGTAAAGTCTAGGGATTTACCTGTTTTCTCCTCAACACTGGGATTACAGGCAGACTGCTGGCTTTCTGTGACTGCCAAACTCAGGTGCTCATGCTTGGGTGTCAAACATTTTAGCACTCAGCCAATTTTCTCAGCTTCAGATGGTGAGTTTTTAACGTTAGGCAAGCAGTGGGAGTGTATTTTTTCCTTCTTCACTGTATTCAGTATGAATTGGAGTGAACTGGTAGTTCTAGCTACTCAGGAGACACATTAACTTTAGTATATACCAATTAAACCAATTGAGGTCTATTGTATTCATTAGGTCTAAGAACTCACCTTGCAAAAGAGCCACAGAGAAGGAGCTGGAGGCATAGGGTGAAGCTAGTAACAAAATAGGAACTGCATTTGGAAAGATACATTCATTGGACACTTTGGAATGTGTAGCAAAAGCAGCCACCACTACCCTGTGGATAGGGTGGGGCAGGCCTAGGGTACTAGTGCTCCAGCATTCAGGTGACAGGGGCAGGATGGCTGCTTCAACTTCCAACCTAGCCTGGCCTATATCTAGCTAGACTGTCTCAAAAAGCAGAAAGCACCCCAAATAACAAAAATGTTCTACCTATTCCTGGAATCCTGGACATGATCCTATGTTGAATTATCAACATTCTGTACTCTCCACACTACAAGGTATCAGTTGCCAAACAGCCATATGTATGTGACATAAAAATATCTAACAGAAGTCATTTTTTCCCCCTAGGGAATCTTCTCAGTGACGAACCCACATCCTGAAATTTTTCTAGTTGTGAGAATTGAAAAGGTGTTGCAGGGAAACATCACACATTGTGCAGAACCCTACATCAAAAACTCAGATCCGATAAAGGTAATTTAAAATTGGTAAATATTCCCGCTCAGTATTTTAAAATGGCATTGTCAGAGACCTTTGTGATGAAAAATTATCTTCTCTGAGGACTTTTTACATTGTCTACTATGGAAAACTGTAACTATATCCACTCCTGTCTCTGATGCAATGAGGCTAGACAATGAGCTCATTATCAGTGTATTGACTTCAAATGGCTGCTGTTCACTGTGGTCCATCTCACCCTTTATACTTTTTCAGTGTGATTTCTTTCATGATGTGTTCACATATTACATGGTGGGGATTTTTCATTGTTTATTATTTTCCTGAATATTCTTAAATGGCACAATTAGGAGTTTGCCATTTTTATCATTATCACAATCCTTAGATCAGGACATCTGATTGGTTAGAAACCTGAATCCTGTCCTCTTGTGTAATAAATGAGAAATCTGAGACCTAGGGAAGGAAAGGATTTATGGAACAATTAATTCATAGCACCATAGTTATTACACAGTTTAAGAGCCATCAGTCTATTGAATGTTGGACTTTACTGTATTCACATAATATTTATTAAGTGGAAGATGCTGAGGAGGCATGACTAATAGGTGGGGGAAATGTATTTGCAGTGTACACAAAAGCCTCTAGCATTTTGTATCCCCAGGGATAAGCATCCAGCCTGTGCTTTGAAGCCTATTTAGGCCTTATAGGCAACTTATCACCTTTGTCATCTCTCATTGCCTGTTCAAACAGCGGCTGCTGCCCACATGAGACTAATTGCATTGACTCTTGTCACTTGTGCCTTATCTTGGGAGTAGAAGGTCAACTGTATCTAGAACAAACTTCCCCTATGAATAATGAGTATCTGCCAGCAGTGTGGAAGGAAATGCACGTTAACACTGCTCAAAGTGTTCCTAGCAGAAGGCTGTGGTACAAAGGAGTCCAATATCTCATTAGTCTTTCTTCTGAAATGAAGAAAGAGTTGTTAGGGAGAAAATAACTTGCCTTTAAGAATTACTTTTTGACTAGGGATATGGCTCAGTAGTAGAGTATATAATGCTGTTGGTTTGAACCCCAGCATAACAGAGAGACAGAGACAGAGGGAGAGGGAGAGGGAGAGAGGGAAGGAGAGAATGGGGAAGAGCGGGAGGGAGGGAGGGAGAGGGAGAGGGAGGAAGAGAGAGAGAGAGAGAGAGAGAGAGAGAGAGAGAGAGAGAGAGAGAGAGAGAGAGAGAGAGAGAGAAAGAGAAAGAGAGAGAGAGAAAGAGAGAGAGAGTGTAAAAAGAAATACTTTAGTTTCTTTAGTTTTAGTCTTGGAAAATGGGTAGCAAAGATATATTTTAATGTTTATTTATAGATGTTTCCTTCCAGGATTTTTGGTGTGTTATAATGATAATTTGGGGTAGGGTTGAAGATGAATCCATGGCAGATTGAACAAATCTAAACTCATCTTTTTTCTGACCATAGACAGCCCAGAAGGTACACAGGACAGCTAAACAAGTATGTAGCCGCCTTGGACAATACAGAATGCCCTTTGCTTGGGCAGCCAGGTTCGTATAAATGCAATCCTGACCCTTCTATTTTTTAGGTCTCTGTGAAGTTGGGGACCAGTGTCCTTACCAGCAATTCAGTGGTCCATTTCTGGCAGGCTAGTTAGTTGTGTCTTGGGACACTTGGGATGTAAAACTTCTTCAGACTTTGCTATGCATCCAAGACCTACTTCCAAAGCCCCACTTGTGTTATGGGAAATTTCTTTTGGTTTGGGTTAATCTGATGGACACTACTTAATCTTATATTTTAACACCGCTCATTGATAAAGTGATAGAATTTTCCCCAGAGCACTAGAATATATAACAAATTATGTATAATATGCCCAGTTTTTCAGAGTTGGCTGAGTTTCTGGCTTTAAAACCTGTCAGAATCATTCTGGAAAATGTACTAAAAATTTTGATGGCAAAGAGTGCAGCAGTCATGAAGTGCAAACTATAATTAATAGATTTTCTGGTGAATCCTTTGTGAATAGTGTATTTAGAAACCTACATTTTCTATGATTCTTATGTTATAGTAGCTTATGAAAGTGTTTTATCCAAATCTTGCAAATCTACAGGCAATGAGGATTTGGAGCCTGTTTGTTGTTTATCCCCACTTTGAAGTGTAAGTTCATCAGCTTGTTTGTGGTACAGCCTGTACAACTGACTGGGAGTTCTTGGGAAAGGGCACCGTGTTCTGAATAATTCAATCAGTTCTATTCACCGGGTGCTGGGGAATAGCACAGGGTAGGAGATTTGAAGTGAATCAACTCTTCTGTCACTATTTATAACCATTTCATTTGGAGTAAGGATCTCAGAATATATCATGTGCTAATAGAGAACTATTTTCCTTGTTTCTCATACTAGTAAAACCAATGATTGCCAAGGATAGGTGAATGGCAAAAACTAATGCAGGTTGGCATTCTAAAATGGAAAGTGTGGCTTATGAATATACACATATACTTATTTGTAATGCATCTACCTTAAAAGTCCATTTCTGCTGCTACTACTGTTTATTATTAACACTTATTAAGTTTAACTCTGTCCAGGATACTCACTATCTAAGTACTTAATGCATACTTTGTCTACTTATTTATTTTTGAAACACATTTTTTTTTTGCCTTGTAACTCTAATTAGTCTAGTGCTCACTATTATGTCGACCAGGCTGTCTTTGAACTTGCAGCAGTTTCATACCTCTGCCTTCAGAATGCTGTGATCACAGCAATGTACTCCTATGCTGGGCCTAATGTATAAATATATATTTAAGATTTGGGTGTCCTATCTTTGAGATGAGGAAATGGAGACACAGAAGGAAAGGATAAAGAAAATGAAACCTGCATCTAAAACCTTAGAGCATGTAGCAGAGTGGAGGTCAGGATAGGGCTACCCCATGTTAGCACTGACTCTAGACCACTGTGGCATTCTCCTGCTCTTAGGCAGTTACAGGAACTGCCTGCTGCTCTTTTGCCAGGTGAGAAAATTAATTCTGAAAGCTTCAGAGAGCACCTCAGATCCCCAGTTTTGGTGAGGCATTATGCTATTTTCTCCTTCCTGGATTGTTTCCATCAGCTGCAGTAGCTGGGATTTACTAAGGTTTGTCCAAGACTTTTAAAAAGTGTATGATAAGCCCCTGTTACTAGAAATAAATACTTTAAAGCAGGAGCAATGGGCTTTGCTGAGGAGTGTTGGATTTCTGGCTGTTGGTACATCCGGTGCTTTAGGTGCTCATATATTACTTTCCATTTTAGCAGCAAAATAGTTGCTTAAAATGGTAGAAGAGGCTGGGTGTGGTGGCGCACACATCTTTAATCCCAGCACTTATGAAGTAGGGGGGAAGACAGGCAAATAGATCTTTGTAAGTTCAAGGCCAGCCTGTTCCAGACCAGCAAGGCTACCAAGTAAAACCCTGTTCCCCCCTGCACCCCCCCAAAAAAAGGTAGGGAGAGCCTATCAAAATCATATGACTATATATGTAATAAACTTTGTATAAAATTAACTTTAGGAGCCAATGTAATTTTTATCAGTTTTATGCTGATAAAATGAATCACTTTTGTGTATGTATGTGTGTATATATATGTGTGTGTGTGTGTGTATAATTATATAATAAATATAATTAATATTATATAATATTATATTATATATATATTAATATATAATATTATAATTAATGTGTATATATCCACATTAATAAATGTTTACAAATGTAAGGACCACTTTAACAATGACTGGTACAATATAGATACAAGGAGTGTTTCTCCCCAGAAAGGTTCCTCATGGCCCTGTCTAGGTACCCAGGCAACCATCCATCTGATTATCACTGGGTAAAATTTTGTCTGTCTGAACTCATCATAAAATTGAAATCCTGCAGCATGTATTCTTGGCATTGGTTATTTATGCTCAGTATACTTTTGAGCTTCCTCCCTGTTGTGTAGAATTCCTTTTGGTATTCCACAGCATAATATGCCAGTTAGTTCATTCAATTTCTGATGTATTACCAGTTTGGAGTTAGAGCAAATAAATCTGCTGTGAGTATCCCCGCAGCATGTGGAACCATGCCAAGAAATACAATGGCATTGCTGTAGGGTAGGTTGTAAGATCCCACAAAAGCACTGCCATGCATGTTCACAGTTTCACATTCTCACCAGTACAAGTTGAGTTTATCAGTACTTCAAAATTTGTATTAAAAGCCTTTTTGTTGCTGTTCTAGACCCATTTTCAAAGATATTCAGGGCTCTCTGGATCTGGATGGGAGATTTTCCCCTTTGTATAAACAAGACAGTAGCAAGCTTTCAAATGAAGATATTCTCAAGTTGCTCTCAGAATACAAAAAGTAAGTGTGTGACATTGGTATACTAAATGAAACAAATGGATAAATTATCATATTTTTTAAAGTAATGAATATGAGTTAAATATGGGCAAAATTGAATACTTAAAAATTTGCGATTGGATTTCAGGTAACCAATGCATGTAATAGTCATCATTTTTTACCTCTAAAATTATTCTTGATTTCTACCTAGGCCAGAAAAGACAAAATTGCAGATTATCCCTGGACAGCTGAACATCACAGTGGAATGTGTTCCTGTAGATTTACCAAGTAAGAATGTATTGCAAACAAACACTGACCATTGTAATCAGAGCTTGAGTATCTATCAATAGTTTACTGCAGGTTTGCACAGTGTCTTAATTTCCTAGGGCTTCCCTAACCAACAAGGGAAGGAGCTAGCTAGCAAAGGATGTTTGGGGTCATATGCTGCAGACTGAGGGCATCCTATATATTGTAAAAAGCCTTGAGATAGAAGCATTCTTAATTTGTATGAATAGAGAGGAAGTTGGTGTGGCTCCATAGTAGGATGTGGTGGGAACAATGGACAGGAAATGGAAGTAGGAAAAGAATATAGCGAATTGTATAGACTGGTAACACCTTAAATTTGTATTTTATTTTAAGTACACTGAGAAATCACTAAAGGATTACACACAGTGAACAATGCCCAATCTGCATTTAAAAATGTGCAAGAGTGAAATAGATTATTTTTCATAAAAAGAGTCATTGAGGGGGATAGAGAAATGGCCCAGTAGTTATTGCTCTTCCAGAGGACCCAAATTCAGGTCCTACCACCTATGTTTGGCTGCTCACAACTACTTGTAGCTCCAGCTTTAGGAAATCTGACAATATAGCCTCTGCTGGCACCTGAACACGTGTGCGCGCGCACTCAGACACACACACACACACACTCACACACACACAGACTCAAGGAAATCTTTAATAGGATAATTGAAATATAGACAGGAGTTTCTGCATATGCACACAGATGTTTTTTTACAGTGTTCTTTACCTTAGAGGGAACTTGGAAGCTAACAGAATCAAGATTGTCAGTGTGCTTCAAGGATTTATTGCACAGTATTACCATAAATGCTTGATGCAGTGATTGCAATTGGTGTTTATAATCTGTTCAATGAGATATCAGATAAACTATCAAGTAATCAAGATTGAGTTGTGTACACACCATGGGAATTTCACATTGCTGTGTAAAATGTGCCTAGAGAAGGCTAGAAGACAACACTCGCAAATGTCCGTGCTCATTGTCTGTGGGTAGTACAGTGCAGTGACTGATTGTGATTGAAAATCTTCAGTTTTTGCCTCCAGATGTTCTATTATTTGCATGCATTGTTTTAGTAATCAGAAAAAAAAAAAACAACTGTAACAAAAATGTTGTGTCCTTAGGCTCAGTTTAGCCTGGGTCTTCCTTGTCCACCCACATGGCTGGAGAGTAAAGAAAGGGTCATAGACCAACGTATTACTCCTGAGCTCTCCTACAATGGCAGCTTCAGAAACATATGGTTCAATTGCTCAGACATTTTGTGTGTTTTATTTTATTATTGGTAACACATCATAAGGTCTATAATTTAAAAAAAAACTTAATTATTTTTTTAGTGAAAATTTGCACCTGCACCAAGTTAACTTTTTAAAAGTGATTTGCCATGAGCTAATTGGAAGCATAAATTTACTCTCATTGCTTTCCCTGATACCAATAAAAACTTGCAGCGAAAGCTAAAATTGCAGCCACAGGAGGGAAAATGCAGTGGGTTTCTCTGCAGAGTTTGAATTTGTCAAAATTATGATGTGTTATATTTGGCAAATCATTCAGTGTTGTGAGTGAAATCGCAACCCATGTCTGGCATAAAGGTTCTCATGAAAATCAGCACTCTGCCGTGCCCTTTTTGGTTTCTTAAAGTTGTTTAACTTCTTGTCACCAACTAAGAATTCTGTTTTGAAATCGTTCTTTGCAAACACAACCCATGTATATTTCTACAAATGCAGGAACGTGTTAATGACTATTAAGTTACATGCTTATTTTTGTCCTCCCATAGATTGTATTACCTCTTCATATGTGCCCCTGAAGCCTTTTGAAAAGAATTGTCAAAACATTACTGTGGAGGTTGAAGAGTTTGTTCCAGAAATGACAAAATATTGTTATCCATTCACTATTTATAAAAACCATCTGTATGTCTATCCCTTGCAATTAAAATATGACAGCCAGAAATCATTTGCCAAGGTAAGGAAACTATACATTCTTGGAGTGTGCAATATTATTGATCATCTGCTCACTGTATGACTCACTTTGGCTGATTAATGATTTTAGGCTAGGAACATTGCCGTCTGTGTGGAATTCCGGGATTCGGATGAAAGTGATGCATCCGCGCTAAAGGTTTGTTTATGGTGGTGATCTGGGTGTGTTTTTGGAAGAGATTGTGGAGATGAAAATTTAGTACTTGATGGTGTCATGCTCTAAGTTTAATGTCTTTATATTTCAACAAGAAAATATGCTGGAGTGAAAAAGGTAATATTTCGTTTCCTACTATTACATGTGAACTAAAGGGTTTGTTTAAATGATCTATATTACAAGGTAGGGTAGATATGCAGCTGAGAAGATGGGTGAATTTGGGCTGGGGATGTTTATCTATATGATGGTACTGCTCCGTAGTACTTGCCTAACGTGTACAAAGCTCTGGGTTCCATCTTGAAAATGAGAAAGTAGATGAGGTTTCCTTATTCCCTTTTGGCATTTATTCCACTTGAATCTGCATTGCTTAGAGGCCTAATCACAAGGTCATTTTTTAATGACTAGATAGTTTATAATGTTTCCTTCAGGGGGTCTTATAATGTTACTATTAGGAGACCAACTCCTTTCTCTTTGAAACTCGAACAGGCTTGTTGAGCTGACAGAAGCACAGCATGAGGGCTTTGATCTGAGCTAGGACTTCTGCTCTACAACTGGCCAAACAGTGCCTCCAAACTTAGCTCTGTGATCTCTGCAAGGCAGTCTTAGTAGCATGCAGTGCAGCCATGAATATCCGTTATAATGCAGCGCCTTTATGGTTTCGCTATAAACTTCTTCTTCTTGAGCCCAGTGATCAGAAACCTGAGACAGAAGCCCCAAACAATGCAGCTCTCACAAAATGTGTATATGGTTCCTTGCTTCTAGCTTGAATCTAAAACAGTCAAATGGATTGCTAGTCACACTAACCAACTAGAGAAAGATACCCCAGCACTCCCAGGTAAATTGTTGAATATTGCACTGCCCCTGTGTTTGAAAGGAGCTCCCTTTCTCCCAAATAGAACATTAAATTCAATTAAGGATTAGCTGGCTCAAATGCAGCGGAATTTTTCCTCCCTTTGCTTGTCTCTTCAGTCGGGATGAGAACAACCAGTTCCCCTGCCTCCCTGAAATATCCTTTGAGTATCATGTAGAAACCCTTAGGTTACTTCTCAGCAGTTCTTGAAAAAAAAAAAAAAAGCCTTGACAACTGTATTTCAGGTGAATTGGCTGTGGACTTGTGGAGTCTCAATTTCATTTCTTAGCTGGCCTAGAGGCTCACTCCACAGTAACGGTGGAGCCGTTGGTAACTTGGCATGCTGGTTCAGTATTCATCCTTGAGCTTATTGGGCCAATGGAAGTAAAAGGAAATTAGAGGGGTCATGAAATGGCAGCATTCCAAGGAACCATAGAAAGCCTTACATCTAATGCCAGAAAATGAGTGATTTAAAAAAAAAAAAGTACCTTATAAAGTGTCAGGCTCAAAAAGGTAAGGAAACTGGGCATACCTTTAATGTCAACACTTAAAGACAGAGGCAAGGATGCATGCAGATCTCTGAATTGGTGATGAGCCTGGTTTTCATAGTGACTTCCAGGCCAGCCAGGGGCTATGTAGTGAAACTCTGTCTCAAGAACCAAAAAAACCAAACAAAGTCTTATGATGTAGGAGAACAGTAAGCTTATCTGTCTGCAGCTTAATAGGCGTTTGACTTTTTTTTTAAGTTTTAGGTTGTTTGTTGTTTTTTTAAACACACCTTAAAAAAACCAAAACAAAACACTCAACAAGGAACATCCAAAAAGAAAACTCTTGCTAAGGTCCACCTCTCTGTCCTGAAGAGCCAGATTTTAGAGAACATCTGTCTTCTAAAGGAGAAAACATCTGCAGCATCCCACTGTCAGCTAGTTGGGAAACCATCCTATGGTGGCTAGATGTTGGAAAGTGTTCTGTAGCCAGCTGAGTTAGGCACTCTCTGGAGTGCTGTCTGCAGTGACTACATAAATGATTGGGCACTTACAGGCTTATGATAGCAGCTGAGTGGACTTAGCCACACCCCTTACTCTCACTGCTTCTAAATGTATGGGGTTCAGTAGCGTCTTTTTGAAAGACCTGGGTTAGTGGGGGTGACTGTTTCCTCTCTTTTGCAGTGCATTTATGGAAAACCAGCAGGGTCCGTTTTTACCACAAATGCTTATGCTGTGGTCTCACATCACAACCAAAATCCAGAGTTCTACGATGAGGTAAAACCTTGACGTTTCAGTATTTATAAAATTCAGTGCTTGCTAATTCTTTTGATTCTAGTTTTTTAAATTTTCAAGCCATTCATTTGCCCATGCAATCCCTGAATGTTGTGTTCCATGAAAACTGAAACTGTCACATTGAAAGGAAAGGCTTTTGCCTTCACGGTATCCTATAATGTCAGGGAGAGATTTCCTTACAATGGCAAAGGCTTCTCTAGTTAAAATGATAGTACACAAATCTCAAACAGGACCTGCAACTCTGGCCCTCCATGTTTGGCTCTGTTTCAATGAGGAAGTCACTGTCGCTTTTGGGGGTCTCTACTTCTTCAGCATTCAAATAAGAAGCCCAGAGCCAGGCCCTCCATGTCTGGCTCTGTTTCAATGAGGAAGTCACTGTCACTTTTGGGGTCTCTACTTCTTCAGCATTCAAATAAGAAACCCAGAGCCAGGCCTGGTGCAGTAGGTCTGGAATTCTCGGCTGTTCCGGAGTATTATAAGTTCAAGCCTTGCCTGCAACTTAATGGGGGTATCTCAGAATGAGCATTAAAAGGGAAATACATGCCATTCGTGGTTATTCACCTGTAATCCCAACATTTGAAATGCTGAAACAGGAGGGTCCAAAGTTCATGGTCATTCCCAGTGGCATAGCAAGCTTGACGCTGGCCTGGGCTAAATGAAAATGTGTCTCAAAAATTATTGAAAATAGATCTGGGAATGTAGTTCTCAGGTAGTGGACTTCTCTAGTATACACAAGACCCTAGGATCAAATCCCAGGGCCAGAAATTAAATAATTAACTACATAAATGTGGGGGTAGGCAATGAAATTAGAAAAGAGACTACCAGGAGAGAGGAAAGAAGTGCTAAGGAGGATGGAACGGGGAGGGGCAATAGTGAATACCTGTGAATGAAGTCAACTTGAAGCTAAGGGGATAGGGGTGCGGGTGGAAAGATAGAAGGCAGGCGGCAGTAGGAACATAGTGGGGGCAGGGGGAGCTAAACAAAAATTAACTTTGAAAGTGCCATAGTGAAACAATACTTCAAAGTGCTGTTAACTTTAAAACACAAACAAATAGATAAAAGTTACTAAATCCAGACTAGCTTTACTGACGGCACAACCAGCTCTTTCCTCTTATGATTTTAACTGGTAAGGGGCAGCTTGTCTATGAGTTAAGCACTGGAGGGAGAAAGTTGTGTGGCTGGGTGTCACAGTGCCACTGATTGCCCTGCCCACCGTGTTAGAAGGGATATAAAGGGGAGTATTGTGGCCTGGCGTTCTCTTCTAGTCTCTCTGGATCTTTCTTGCTCCTTCTCTATCTCTGTATCCCTTTGTATTGCCCAGTGTGCCTAGTCATAACTTCATCTAGCCTCTATGTATTTGCTTATCCAACTCTGCAGGATGCTTTTGATTCCTAGTTTTTGCATGTGGCCTGAATGAGCATCCTAGGCCAGATGCTCTGCTGGTTCTGCCGAGGCCCTAAAGTCTCCATTCTTGGCTTGGTCTGAAACCATCCCTCCTGCTGTCAGGATTTCTCTTGATCCACCTGCTCTTGTATAGACCCCTCTTGCCCCAGCTCTGGGCCCCACACATTCTTTTCTCAATGCACTTTCCCAGGTTTCTTTGGGGGTGGGGAAGGAATTAATAGTGTCTTGCATTTTTGCTACCCAGGGGGGAGAGTATGCCCATGTTTATGTGCAGTAGAGCATTAGATGCCCAGATGGTCTGGATGCTGGCAACAGGCATATTCGGTAATGAACATACCTATAACAGACTTTGCTGATAACACTCCCAACCATGGCCTTGTATGTACTATAATTGGACCAAATGTCCATCGACATGCTGTTTCTTATATGCCTCTCTATAGCCAGTCCCAACCAGTGCAGAGATCTGAACATAATAAATGAGACAGGATTATTTTCAGAGTGTCTGAAATAATAGATTTTTTTTGATTCATTCACTATATATTGATTAGGAAAGACAGAGAACAGTTATTTTCACGTGGATCTGTATGGATCTGGGCATGTGGATCAAATGTTCAATTTTGTTTTTCACCTGGCACTAGGAGCCATAAGCGTACAATTGGTTTCTAATTAGAAAATTACTTGAGATTGAGTCTTACAAGCATCTTCTGAGCCTAATTTTTGGAGTCATATGTGACATTTTTTTTTGTCTGTTCAAGAACAAAATTCCATTTTTTTTTCCTAGAGAAAGTTTTATGAACTTTGATTTTGAGGGTACCGTAATGTGATGGTGAATATTTGCATAATATTTGTAAGATTTTAATTTTTTGCCACGCACAGAGGAACAGCAACTTCAGTAATGTAGCTTTTCAAGTTCAATGTTCATTTTAAATAGATTGCACTGGGCTAATGTCATCCCTGGATATGAGGATGTGGTTTTTAATCTACTTTTTTTTATAAAATCCTGCTTTAAAATGGGAGCTGGGAGAATCCATTGAACTATACAGAAAGAAGTATTAAATCAACAAAAATATTAAATCCCTACAACTTAGGAGAATAGTACCATTAAACTGAAACTGACCAGAAAAACATCTGAAGTACATTGGCTTATACTTCAGGGGAGATTTGTGGAACAGTACAGTAAAACTGAGCTACATGTCTGACAGCCCAACCTAAGAGCTAAAACAAAGCAAAACAAAATGCCATATGTAATGCCTCTACCATTTCAGGTCAAAATTGAGCTTCCCATTCACCTGCATCAGAAGCATC
>NC_045030.1:41057906-41061970 GCF_008632895.1 Mastomys coucha
TATAATCTTTCTCTAGGATATATAAACATTTCCCCAAGTTGTCAACTGCTTCACTCCTTGACCAAAAATTATATTTGTGTTAAATAGTTCATTTGCTAAGCCAAACACATTGGTGTATACCTGTAGTCTCACAAACACATTGGTGTATGCCTGTAGTCTAAACTACTTAAGAGGCTAAAAGTAAAGTATTACTGGAGCCCAGGATTTGAAGACCAGCAAAATTAGCTTCAACTGAAAACAGTTCATTGACAGAAGACAAACGATACATTGTTTTTTATTATCATGCATATCAAATATCTTTGTCCAGATACTCACCAGTGTAGCCAAAGTTCTTTAAGCAACATCAAGTAATAATGCTGTTCTTGGGAAGAAACACATATTACCATACAGTGTTGTTATTTCTTTTATGGAGAATTGCCCAGCAACTAGAATTTTCCAGTTCTGCTTATGGAGGAAGAGAAAAGTAAGCCCAGAGCCAGGGACATCTGTGAGCTGGAGAGAGGACTGGGGACTGCCTGTTGCTAATGAGAACAGATTTAATGAAGTTGAGTAAGCTTTAGCAGTGAGATACCAGTTCTGGTCCCCTGTCATGAAAGCTTTAAATAAACCAGTAGAAGACAGCTTTAGGAGACCATCCAAGGACTGTGAGCATAGCCTGTGTCACTTGCACTTTACAAATGTCATCTGCCTCAAGATGCATTCATTCAGCAAATATTTCTACATATTTGCTATGTAGAAACTATATTAGTAGATACTATGGAGAATGTGGCAAAAAAATCCAATATAGAGCTTGTCTTAGAGTTAATATTGATGTGATAAAATACCAGGATCACAAAAGCAACTTGAGGAGGAAAGGGTTTATTTCAGTTTGTAGCTTGGAGTCCTTCACAAAGGGAAGTCAGGG
Source organism: Mastomys coucha (assembly GCF_008632895.1). Taxonomy (NCBI): domain Eukaryota; kingdom Metazoa; phylum Chordata; class Mammalia; order Rodentia; family Muridae; genus Mastomys; species Mastomys coucha. The sequence goes on from NC_045030.1 coordinate 41,058,811, forward strand.
CAGGGACTGAGAGCAGGAACCCTGAGGCAGGAACTGAAGCAAAGACCCACAAAAGGGGACTGTTTACAGGCTTGCTCCTCATAGTTTGCTCAGCCTGGTTTCTTATAGCACTCAGGACCACCAGCCTAGGGATGGCACCACCACAGTGACCTGAACCCACCATCAATCCTTAATCAAAAAAATGTTTGATAGATATGCCTATAGGTCAGTCTTATGGAGACATTCTTAAAATTGAGAGTGAGTCCTTCCCAAATGTCTCTATCTTACATCAAAGTTGACAGAAAAAAAACCAACCAGGTTAGAGCTCATCATCACTGAGCATATAATATAGTTAACTTCATGGGTGCTATGTAGACAATTCTATCTAACATAAAGATAGATAATAGTGAGCACTGGAAAGGTTGTAACATGTTAACACAGATGAGTGAGTGATTCAGCTAGTAGAAGGACAAGTGGCTGTGACTCAGGCAAGGCTTTCAGGAGATGGCATTGAACGAAGTCTTAAAGGATGGGATTGAGCTTGGAGTGATATGATGGCAGGAAGGTAGGGGTATTCTGAGATGAAGGAACGGCTTTTACAGAGTCAGTGTATTAAGGGGATATGGACAGAAAACTAAGAGCCCAGGATGCTAGGTAGGGAATCATAGGATGTGATTGAAAAGCATTGCAGAAAGTCTTGCATGCCAGGCTGTGGATCTGACTTTATTTTATTTTATTTTATTTTATTTTATTTTATTTTATTTTATTTTATTTACTTTATTGAAAGGTTACTAACACCAGTATGAGCTGTTTTGGAGGAAAATAGGCCAGGAAGCAAACTAAAGGGCAGTGTGGGGTAGAGCAGGAAGAAGGACGGAAGAACAGAAGGGTACCAGTTGGAGACCTATTTAAAAGATTATATAAAGGAAGAGGGTACTCTATGACTATATCCGGAAAGAAGAATACAGAAGAATTACAGAAAAGGAAAGACAAGTGTGAAGGCTTATATCTGCAATTGCAGCACCCTGGAGTCTGAGGCAGGAGGATTGCCATGAGCTTAATGCTAGGCTATGCTATAGTATGAACTTGTCTTTAAAAAAAGAAAGAAAGAAAGAAAGAAATGTTAAGGTTTATGTCCTCTCAGTAAAAAACTCTGTGGGTTTCTTATGAATATGCTCAACCATAGGTGGATTAAAATATTATTTTGTATGTGTATATACATTCACTGTATATAAACACATACATGCATGTTCAAGCCATAAGGCAGTCTCCAGTGTCATTCCTTAGGTGCCACCCAGTCTTATTGAGACAGGGTCTCCCAGGAGTCTGGAACTTGGCAAGCAGGCTAGGCTAGCTGCTTAGCAAGCCCTAGGGATTCATCTGTCTCCACAAGTGCCCTGAGCTGGGAATTGCACATCACCACACTTGGCTTTTTCAAAGATTTGTGCTAAAGTTTGAACTCATGACCTCATGATTGCACAGCAAGCACTTTACCAACTGAGCTCTCTCCCCAGTTCCTGTAAATGTAATTCTTAAAAATTGCATCTGAAGCCTGACAGTGGTGGCACACGCCTTTAATCCCAGCACTTGGGAGGCAGAGGCAGGTGGGTTTCTGAGTTCAAGGCCAGCCTGGTCTACAGAGTGAGTTCCAGGACAGCCAGGGATATACAGAGAAACCCTGTCTCGGGGAGAGGGGGGAAGCATCTGAAGCTGAGTGTGGTGGCATATGATTTTAATCCCAGCACTTGGGAGACAGAGACAGGTGGATCTCTTGTGAGTTTGAGGCCAGCTTGGTCTACTAGCTAATTCCAGGATAGCCAGGACTATAGAGACAGACCCTGTCTGAATTTTTTTTAAATGTATCTGAACTAAATGCATATAGGTCTTCCTCTCTTATTTTTGTACCCTAATTAGTGAAATAAAACATTTACATAGCATTTACATTCCAGCAGATATTATATGTAATCAAGGAACACGTTGAAATATACAGGAGGATATATGTAGGGTACATGTAAATACTTGCCATTTTTATAGGTAAATTATGCATGCACAAATTTTAGTGTCTCTGAGATGATCTTTGACCAGTCAATCTCCTGTGAATTCCCAGGGATGACTGTATATTGTACCTGGCAAATAGCTGACTAATTGATAGATGACTGAGAGTAACCATTGAAGTTTCAAAATCAGGTGACTGCAAGAAAAATACAGGAGTATGTGGCAGGCTCAGGACTGATGTGTTTGAGGAGCTAGTGAGATCTTAGAGGGATACCATCAGGCAGTGGGGCTCAATACTAGGAAGCCACATTGAAACTGCAGTTAGAGCAGGAGCCTGGAGAAATGAGAGGAAAACAGACGGAATTATAAGAATCCATGCAAGTAGTTTCCACCTGAGTGATAAATTGCAGTTTTCTCATCCAAATTCTAGACAGAAATGGGGAAGGTGTTCAGTGAAGCATGAGGTGGTTATTCATCATGTCACTCATCCAATCTAACTGTCCTCCCTTTAAGTGGCTTCCTACCTTTGAACCAGATGGCATGCTTGATAGCGTACCTCTACAAGCTTCCAAGTGCCGCCTGTGTATTTCAACTAAGGGAAACACTTGGCCATGCTCTGATAATTCACAGTGCAAAAGTGTCACCTAAGCAGAATCGTGCAGATAGAAAGTGGATTGATGCTTTCTTGGGGTAAGGAGAAAAGGACAGTTGGAGTGATGTGTTAGTTTCTTTTTGTAGCTGTGAAAAATTTCTGTAATTCCTTTTAATGGAGCAACTGCAAATACACGAAAAATCTTACATAAATTATACCTCGTAAAAACTCCATGAGGAGAAATGTTGTCTAAGAACAAGGAATATGTTTTCCTAGTTTCTAGTTTGGAAGTCCCCGACACCCCATCCCCATTGCTCAAATTTTCACTTTCATAGCATCAACAGTGTCATCTGTTTCTCTTTTTTAAAATTTTCTTTTATTTTTGAAATGATAATTACATCATTTTCCCCTTCCCTTTCTTCCTTCCAAATCATCCCCTTATATTCCCTCTATCTTTCAGATTCTGGTGTCTTTTTTTTATTAATTGTTATTACATGCATATATGTATATACATTCCTAAATATAACCTACTCAGTCCTATAATGTTACTTGTGCATGTGTGTGCTTGTGTGCTTGTGTGCTTGTGTGCGTGTG
>NC_045030.1:41062049-41063120 GCF_008632895.1 Mastomys coucha
GTATTTAATAACCACTTGGTGTGCTTTTCCCTGGGGAAGGCTATTTCTTCCTCTCTCAGCATTCCTTAGCTGCTATAGTCCTTTGTGTAGGATTGGGGCCTCCTGGGCTTCCTGACATTGTAATTTCTAGTGGTGCTTCTGCCCACATCATTTTCCTGCTTTTTCTGAGAACAGAGGTCTGGGGAAAGCATTTTTGAAGTGGCGCCAGAGAAGATAGATGCTCTTCGGACATAATACAATGTCTGTGAAAGCCATTCAATCTACTGAGAGAAAGCCACGTTTTGGTTGTCTTCTAAGAGCAAAAAAGCATTTGCCAAGTTAGACATGTACATGAAAACATTGTAACCAGATTTGTGTTGACTTCTGAGTTGACAGTATAAACACACGCATGCACATACAAGCACATAAGTGCATAGGCATTCATGCAAAGAATTTTAAAGACTTGGAAGGTAGTGGATTTCCAAAGTGCTCTTCAGCCAACACCCCGCGTTTCACTTGCCAGAAGTCCATCAAGAGCAAGGTTGGGTTTTTTTTTTTTTTATTCTTTTATATTTTACAGCTAAGTTATAAACACTCAAAGCCCAGAGTAATCTGTATAATGGAAAGACTGACACGACGGAACTTGAGCAACACAGATGGCTCTAGTTAGTATAGCAAAACGTAATGAGTTTTCTAATAGAAAGCCAAGATCCCCCTTTGGGGTAGAAGTGTTAAGAAATGTAGAGATGGCAGGAAATCTCTCAGTGAACTGAAGTCTTAAACACTGTAGCCTGGCTGTGTGCTCATTCTACTCCTTGACCTCCAGGCAGGAAATCTCTGTCTGTCTAAATGATTGACTCTTTTACTATCTTGTATCAAATGTAGACTGTAACTTGATTTATGACCTTGATTTTCCATACTCCAATATCCCAGGGTTCCCATAAGAAGTCTTAGAACATATGATTGCTGTCTGACATGGGGTCAGCTGCAAGACTTTCGACTCTTAAGTAGAAGGATAGATAAGAGGGATTTGAACCTTCTAAAACATGAGCCTACCCAAACAGCCCCCAACAGTGATTGATATTGAGGCAC
>NC_045030.1:41063145-41086273 GCF_008632895.1 Mastomys coucha
TATCTTAGGCCAGCCCCTCATTTTTTTTTTTAACTGAAAGGGCTATGTTGCTCATGTTTATTGCCAAAGATATAAAGCCAATAACTTTTTAGTGGATAGGCTGGGATTAGGAAATGATCCAAATGCATTGTTCCTTCCCTGCACCACAGTTGCCTGACACCTGTGCTCCCTCATACAGATCCCTGGAAACATCACCATCCTGCCTGCTTGCCCAGCTTGCAGACATTTGTGTAGCTAATTGCATTTGTGATTTCATTTCTTCTGGTTGATTATTGTCTTGGCAGTTGGATTTGCCTGGGTACCTTTGCTGAAGGATGGGAGAGTCATCACATTGGAGCAGCAGCTGTCAGTCTCAGCCAATCTTCCCCCAGGCTACCTGAATGTGAATGATGCCGAATCAAGAAGGGTAGGAGGATATCTGCGTTTGGGGAAGTGGTCCTGTTTTATATATTTAAAAGTAGAATTCTGTTGGTGTAGTATGGGGCAGGAATACTCAAAGTATGGTCTGAAGGCTGGTCTTCCTTCACAATCAAGTTAAACAGGAAAGAAAGACTGCTCTGTGTTTACAGCCAATGATTTCAGTATCTTAAAACTGGATTTTGCTTATGACTTAAAAACCTCATGTATTTAACTCTTCATTTTATGGTAATTTATATAAATCTGGAGAGGATTGGAAATCTAAAATTATTTAGGACATGTTTATTCTAAAGGGCACTTATTTTCTCCAGTATTTCCTTTGGGTGAACCTAATACATTCCTTTCTGAAATCTCTTAAAATGCATGGGTGGTATTGTAGGTTGTCCGTGTATCTCTGGCTATAATATATATACTCGTGGCTTTATTTTCCTCAGCAATCGAATGCGGATATCAAATGGGTAGATGGTGCAAAGCCTTTGCTGAAGATTAAGACCCACTTAGAATCAACCATTTATACTCAGGTAAGTTGCAGCACCCAAATTTCTCATCTGAGTACTGGAATATGTTTCCTCACTAAACTGGACTATTTTTAATCTTTCACTACCTTGGAGAAATTGGACTTTAAAAGGCACATAAAAGCTATCATCAGCGTTTTAAACATGAAAAAAAACCCAAAAAACAAAAAAACAAAACAACAACAACAAAAAAAAAACTCAAAACAACCTAAGGCTAAGTTAGGAGAAATAGCTTCCCAAGGCACAAAATAATAATAATGACTGCTAGTTCAAAATACATATTGCGCTTTTCCACCTCCTGATGTGACCCATGTTGGCCAGAAAGTCAACATATACAGACTTCATGAGACAACTGGATTCTCCAGCAGACTGTCATGGTAAAGCTGGGTACTTAATACCACAAATGGCTCGCCAGGGAACTTCCTAGTGTTACATTTTCTTCACCTGTCATTTCAGAGCTCTGTTCCTGGTCATTTCATTGATAGAGAGAAGCAACTCAGTTTGATAGAATACATTATTTCAATTTTGATTTTTTTTTTAAAGCCTTAAATAAGTGCTTACCTGGTTGGGCATGTTTAGCAACTTCCGGTGTGTTCAGGTACACAGCATGTTCACCTGGCTGTGGTGGTGCATTATATGAAAGTCAAGGGCATAGGTTGGCAGAGATGGCTCCGAGATCCAGGTGTTAGAATACCCAGGTAGATAGGCCTTCATGATGCTGGATCAGGGAAAGCTAGAGAGCCTGTGCTTGAGGTTAATGCATCAAATTTCACACGGCTGTTTCCATCTGTGTTCCAGGATCTGCATGTGCACAAATTCTTCCATCATTGCCAGCTGATTCAGTCAGGCTCAAAAGAAGTTCCAGGGGAACTCATTAAATATTTAAAGGTAAATGAACAGGTTCTGCAAAAGGTTCATTTTTCGTGCCTTTCTGCTGCTACATTTTTGACATGGAATAAAAGAACCAGGCAAACACCTGAAAACCCTTTGGGCCTCAGGAGGGCACTTTCTCTTTTGTACTTTTCCATCACGTGGCTGTTCAGAAGCAGGCAACAGCACGACTGCATTAGGGAGAAAATGTTAGAGGCAAAATTTGACATCAGGGTTTAGAAACCTCTGATTTTAGTTGCAGAAATGGCTTTGTGGGGAGGGAGGACCTTGGCTCTTCCTGCTAACTACCATTAAAAGGAGAGCGTGTTGTGGTGGGGGAAGGGCCAGAAAGAATAAAAACAGTTTTTCTTGTAATAAAATGTGAAATGGTCCTGTGTCCATTAGTGGGAGACTAGACTGTCAGAAGGGCCCACTAAAGCTAGAGACACTGTCTGCATGCACGTAGCGCAGGGGAGGGAGTCTTAAGGAGTCGTGAAGGTACCATACTGTAGCAGTCAGAGAACCTAATGCTAGGCTTATGCCCTCTGTGTGGGGACTGTGGTGTACATCCTAGGACCTACGTGGCAGCAGTTGTTTCTTTACATTACTTTGTTATTAAGGTTAGCTGTGGAGAATATGAGGCATTTTGATTTGATGAATGCAGGATTTCCCTTTCCCCATTGGCTGCTGCCTAACAGTGGTCTCAGGGAACCCTTTCTTCCAGAGAGAGAATATGGTGTGAGATAGAGCCTGTGGGCCTGGAATCATAATCTGATTTTGCGCTGCAGATCTGTCATTTACTAGGTCCGTGATTAACCTTTCCCAAGTCACGGAACTTCTCTCAGCTGTCACATTGGGGATAAGAGTAATTAGTGTCCATTGCTTGTGAGGCTTGAATAAGACACCTCATCTTCTGGGTCCTAATTGTTGATGGCACACTAACTTCTGGAGTGCTTCCGGGGAAGCCCACATCAGGAATCTAAGCAAAGAAGACAGTATCTTTCTAAAGAGCTTCATGTGTTGTGGAGGGAATGAACCTAGAAATGAGCAAGTAGAGATGCCACCTCAGATGATTATAGATACTATACAGCAGCAGTTCTTAACCTGCCGGCTGTGATCCCTTTGGGGGGGGTCACACATCAGATAAGCTACATATCAGATATTAACATTATGCTTCATAACAGTAGCAAAATTACAGTTATGAAGTAGCAACAAAAATATTTTTTAAGGTTGGGGGTCCCCACAGCACGAGGAACTGTATTAAAGGGGTCACAGCATTAGGGAGGTTGAGAACCACTGCTATATAATGAGACAGGAATGTGGTAGACTTTCTGTCTTACTAGAGAGGATGCCTCTGGCAAAGTGATATTTGACCAGCTACTTAAAGGACAACAGCAGCCAAGTGTCTGGCTGGGGAAGAGCTGGAAGCAGTTGGTACAGAGACCCCGAGGAGCTTGGCTTGGTATATTGTGCAGCAGGAAGGACTGTGCTATGGCTGGTGCGTGAGGTTGGGAAGGCATGACCTCAGGGCTTCTGGGGAGCCGCCGAGGGTAGTGAGGAGAGTTATTTTTTACAAGTCAGATAGCAAGTCTCGCAGGAGTTGGACAGAGACATGATTTGCCTTTGATTCATTTGCTCTTTGATGGGGCATTACACCCAGGGCCTTATGCCTGCTACCTAAACACCCTACAGTGCAGCTAGCCTCACTTTTCTTTCTTTTTCTTTTTTTTTTTTTCTTTTTTTTTTTTGGTATTTTGTATATGGGTACATGTTCATGTGTGTGGGTACCTGTATGTGTAAACATGAACATGCACATGTGTGTACATGTATGTTAAGGCCAGAGGTCCATCTTAGGTTCTGTTTCTCAGGAGCTGTCTACCTTACTTTTTAAGACATAATCTCTCACTGGCCTTGAGCTTGCCAAGTAGGTTAGTGTAGGCTAGAGAGCCCAGGGATCTGCCTATCTCTGCGTCTTTCCTACCAATGGAATTACAAGCTGGCAACACCGTACTCAGATTTTTAATGTTGGTGCTGGAGATCAAAATCAGGTCTTCATGCTTGATTGGCAAGCGACTTACCTACTGAGCTAACTCCTCCGCCCCATATTTCATTATTTTTAAAGATATTTTCATTAAGTTGCCCAGGCTGGTCTTTAACTTACTATATAGTCCAGGTAGACCGTGAACTGCCAGTAGTCCAGACTGGAGGGACCTCTGTGAGAATTTTCACAGAGTGGTGTTAGATACATCATTTTTCAAATACTGGTGTTCTTCAAATGGAACAAAATATACACTGGTATTTGCTTTTGAGGGTGTGGAACGTCAGAGAGTTATACAATGCACATCCGCCCTCTGGCGGCCATAAGTGAGATGGCATGCAACTGCAGAACTAGTGCAGAAAAGGGTTGTGCGGAAGTTTCTTTTTGAGGATGAGAAAACAGAAGTCTTAAGTAGAGGTGATTTGTCTATAGTGCTCCAGGTACTTGTTATCTGAGCTGAGTCTGTGACACATCTCTTGATCCTATGAACGTCCTATCAAACCTTTGAATCTATTATCCCTGTAATTGGCAGTTTCACAAATTCATTTATTAATAAGTTTTTTTTTGAACTGTATTTTTTTCTTTTAAATTTTTTATTTATTTACTATATGTTGCTGTCTTCAGACACCCCAGAAGAGGGTGTCAGATCTTATTACGGATGGTTGTGAGCCACCATGTGGTTGCTGGGATTTGAACTCAGGACATTTGGAAGAGCAGTCAGTGCTCTTACCCGCTGAGCCATCTCACCAGCCCACGAATTCATTTATTTGTTGAGCTTTGTTATTAAAGTATGTAGTACCTATGGAGCTTGCACAGAAGAATGACTTAGAAACATTGTCAGTATGGATATTACAGCCTAATCAAAGACAGAGCAAAAAGTAAGTTAGCTAGCAACTTCTTTACACTACAGAGAACTGTCTGAAGACAGATGTGATTAAATGTTACATGTTTGATACAGAACTGCAGGTATTAAAGATTCAGATTATTAAGAAGCCCATGTAGAACAAGGACTCCCATTTTGCCTTGCCTTCTGTTGCCTTATTTAGTTATTCAGCCATTCACCAAAGATTTATTAAGCACCTTATGTGGGCAAGGCTTTGTTCTGGATGCTGGGAGTGTCACTTGGGGAGATTTGGACAGAACTAGTTTTGTGTGGATAGGGAGATTATAAACTTTCAGAGAAAATGAGTGCTGTGAAGAAAAGAACAGGTTAATGAGAACATTCTAGGTAGTGTTGTCAGGGAAGTCTTGTCTGTGGAAATGCCAATTTCAGGTTAAAGAGGAACGGAAGGAAGGCTGACAGCCAGAGGTGAGGATAGGCTGTTATAATGGTGTGCATGCCCTAAACTGGTGTGTTTACAGGAGGGCAAAAAGACAGCATGGCTGGAACACAGGGAGCAGAGAGTGGGGGGCGAGGCTGCTGGGAGCTTAGCCTGAAGATTGTATGGATCATGGAGGCCTGTGATGGCCTTTGTAGTGTTTTTGTTTGGTTTGTGTTTAATGAGGGAAAGATGGCATTAACTAATTTGCATGTCAAAAGGAGACTCTGGCTACTGTTGAGAATAAAGTATAGAAGATAATAGCTATATAGTATAGTATAGTATAGTATAGTATAGTATAGTATAGTATAGTAGGGCGCTCCTATATGGTATGCGCATTTGCCTTGTCTGCCTGGATTTTCCCTCCTGATTAGCCCACATTTGCTCCCTCCTTGTGGCCCTCTTGCCACTTCTTTTGTACATGTCGTTCGCATACCTGTCCTACTGCTTGCTATTTGTACCACAGTGATTTAGGTCCATGCCTTTGCCCCTCTCAGCAGTGAACTCTCTAATGGTAGGAGCTGTGTTCAGGTTGTTTGGTTTGCTCTCTGTTGTTTGGCTATTAGAAGTATATCCAGTACACCTTCATTGGATGAGAAGATGAAATGGGTTCACTTAAATATGGATTTGAATTGGCCCTGGATGAGAAATTGGGAATTGGCTAAAAACTGTGAACAAAACAAAACGAAGGAAAAAGCATATGGTATATTTAAAGAGCAATGGTGAGGCTAGTTTGGCTTCCTGAAGAACAGTAGTCACTTTAAAGATTCAAAAATGCAGGCTAGGTCTTCAATACATTCAACTTAATTCAGGATTTCTCAAGTTCAGCACTAGTGCCATTTAAGGGAGGATAGTTCTTTGTTGTAGAATGTTTAGCAAAACTCCAGGCCTCTACCTAGTAGAAACCAGTAGCACATACATGCATACACAAGTTGTGATAGCCAAAAATAGCCCCAGACATCGCTAAAATCTCTCACAGAGACCCTGTGATTAGTGACTGAATGAGAACCACTACTCACAGTAACAGGAAGACATCACATTTTAGATGGCTAAGGATGTAGGTCAGTAGGAAAATGCTTACCTAGCATGTGGGAAATGGTCACATCTTCAGCAATAATAGAAAAATGAAGAAAACCATTTTGGTAGAAAGTAGTCTATTCTAAACCGCATCTATGGTCGGTGGGAGATCAGTTTGGAAATGTGTGCTGGATATATTGAGAATGAAGAGAAACTGTAAGGGATATCCTGAAAGGGGGCAGCAGAAGAGATGACTGTGTAGAGAGTGCAAGCAAAGGAATCCCTTAAAAAGACAACCTTGTGTTCCTGGAGCTTGCCAGCCTATCCTGTGAACCTGATGGAAGAGAAACTACACAGAGGCCTAAAGTTCTTGTTGAGATACAAATGATTGAGTCCTAGAAAGGGGAGATGCATGTGAGGGCATGAAGACAGAGTAAAGGAGACCAAGAAAGAGAAATGATGAGTTCCCTTAAGTGCAGAGACTTAGCTTGGTATGTTTTCCATAGCACTACACATAGAATTGATGTAAAAAAAAAATTCTCAGCAAAGTTAGATTTTCTTTTGGCTTGGCTGATGGAGTGATGGAACAAGTGCATATGGAAAGAAGAAAGGAGTGTAGCAAGCAGGAGTGTAGCATTTCTGTGTATACATGAATATATAATAGATACCAGCACTACATTTGGATGTGTGCAACACCCATTATTAGAGACAGCGTGTAAGCATATGGGATAAATAAGTTCAAAGAATGTTAGAGGACTGGCCGGATGGCCCAATGGGTAAAGGTGGCAAGCCTGACCATCTGAATTTGATTTCTGGGACCCATGTAATAGAAGAGAGAACTGATTCTTGCAAGTTGTCATCTGACCACACACATGCACTATGGCACTTAGGCTCCCACATGCATGTGTATGTGTGCTCCCCCCCACAAACACACACACACACACACACACACAAAGTAAGTAAAATATAAAAACTTTAAAAGAACGTTAAAATGCAAAATTCTCTCAGTTTGATAGATGATGTGAGATAAAGCAAATTATGTACAGACATGTTTTTTGCTGAAGCTCACTTAACTTCCCATCAGCCTAGCTGGCGGCTAAGATTGTCTTAGAAAGCATATAGAATGCATGGTGTCTGTAGGTAGATCTTCCAACCTCCACTCCATGATGAGTATAGATTTACTAAAGGCCAGTTGTCTTCTTACCAAGCCCATAAATAAATTGTACTTGCTATCTTTAGTTAGGCATTCATGTCTAATTAACTTTCAGAGTCCAAATCGCAAAAGAGTGGGGTGGATTAAGTCCTTAGCAAGTCTCCTGTCTTGGAAGTGCACATTTCAGCAAGCATGTAGTCAAGCCAGTATATCGCTCATTACTTAATTTTCTTATTGTTTCACATTTGCAAATTAGATCATATTTCTGTTTGTTTCCATAACTAATAATGACTTATTTTAGTGTTTGCATGCCATGGAGATCCAAGTCATGATACAGTTTCTACCTGTAATTCTTATGCAACTCTTCCGAGTTCTCACAAACATGACCCATGAAGATGACGTTCCCATCAACTGCACCATGTGAGTTTCGGTGTTATAATGAAAGAAGCTATTTGCTTCCGGTTTTTCTTTTTCTTTTCTTTTCTTTTCATGGCTATAAACTTCCCTCTTAAAACTGTGTTTGTTCTATTCCATTGGTTTGGTCATATTGTCTCATTGTCACTTGTTTGAAAGAATTATTTTTTTAATTTTCCTTTTGATTTCTTTCTTCCTTTAAAAAATTTAAATTAACTTTATTGAAAAAAAAAAAAAGCAACTTGCAACTAAAATAAACAACACACACCTAAATGAACCAGATCCAAAGTTTGTGCATCTCAGCAAACTTCTATGCAGTCAGAATAGCCATACAGAATGGAAGCTGTGGACTTCCCTGTTCATCATATTTCTATGCACTTAACTGTCAGCAAAACCAACAACTCCATAGCAGAATTAGAACTAGAAAAAATAGCTCTATATCCTCTTTCATGGTGTGCATTATTCCCCTCGTTTGGTCCTTTCTAATCCTCTAACAGTCAACCTTTCTTGTCCTTTCATACATGTTATACTGGGCCCACGGGCAGATTTGTTTACATAAATACACATGATATTGGCTAGGTTCAACATATGATAGAGACTATGGCTATTCTCTTTCTGAGATTGTGTGACCATACTTAATATGATAATTCTGAATCCAGTCATTTTCCTGCAAGTTTCCTTTTATTTCTGTCTATCTTTTTTCTTTCTTTCTGGCTGCTTGTTCAGAAGCATGGCATTTCCTTTCCACTGTTGTTTTCGTTTGCCACATTTCTTCTCTTACTGATTTTTTTTTTTTTTTACTTCACCATACTGTGGGTGAAAACTCTATCTGGAATGATTGCAGTCTTCTTAAATCTTATTAAAACTTTTTAAAAATAACCTAATATAGGTTTAATCCTGAAGAGTATGTGTGTGCACACAAGCAGAATGTATCTTCTTTTACTGTTGATTGAATGAAATGTGTTCTGTATATGTATATATTTCATTAAAGTATAGTCAAAGTCAAATATTTGCTTCCTCATTTTATGTCTGGTGGGCCTATCCATTGTTGAAAATGACATATTGAAATTCTACACTATTGTTGCGCTGTTTACTGTTCCGTGCTATTTATAAGACAAACATAAATTTCAATTGACCTTTCTCCAGTCATGTTCTATACTTGTGTTATACAATACAGTAGCCACTTAGCACATTTCGTAAGTGTGGCTAGTTCTTCCGAGGAATGAATATTGAATTGCAGTTCATTTTAGTTTTAACCAATATCGTCACTCACCTATGACCAGTGTTTCTCATAGTGAACAGAATGTGACATTAAAACCATGAGTTTTGACTTGGAAGAATAAGATATTTCTGTATGAAAACAAAGGTACATTGTAAGGTGGGGGTAAAACACTCGCATTTCAAAATGAAAGTAGCTGACTTGAAAAACTGCCTGGCTCTGCAGCCCTTACTGCCTTTTCCCCTAGACCCCCAGGCTACAAACACTTCCATGCTGTGTGCGCATATCTGCTGTCAGGGAGAGTCTTGTTGAAAGTTTAAGAAGCGTTATTCTAATATAATGGTTCTCAACATGCACATCCCAGCAGCACTGTGTCCAGGAAGTTTATCGGATCATTGAACTTTAACCTTAGCCCTACAGAGTCAGAAACACTAGGCGAGGAGCCAAGCAATCTGTTAACACGCCTTCCACATGACGCTGATGCTTGCTGAAGCTGGAGAGACACGGCTAGTCTCTTAAGTTTACCTCCAACTTTTATCTTATGTTACTTGCTCTGCCCCTCCTTTTCCCTTGACACAGTTTTCATGTTGTCTTTTGTTTGTTTGATTTTGTTTTGTTTTGTTGACACAGTCTCATTCTGTAGCCCAGACAGGAATAGACTCATGGTGATCCTCCTGCCTTAGCCTCCCAAGTGCTAGGATTACAGGTATGCACCACCTTTCCCAACCACTTTATCTTTCTTTTCCGTTCCTTTTATCTTCACTGGAAGGGATGAATATTTACTTTACTTGAGCTCTTTTACAAAATAGGGCTATGACCATACTTGTAAGTGAATACACAGATTTAGAAAGGAGACGAAACATCCTGGCTGCTGAAGTAAAGTATCTTTTTGAACCAGGAAGTACATTTTTCAAGGCACCAAGTGTGTTAGGTAGTGGACTCTTACAGACCTAAACCACTGTCACTTCTCTTACCCCTCTTGTTGTCGTTCAAGCATTTTGTTTGCTTTCTTTTGTTTTGGGGGAATTAGACTTGTTCATATGTGCCAATCACACTAAAGTCATGAGTTGAAGCCTGGCCCGCTGACTTTCATGAATGTTGTTTCAGGGTTCTCTTACACATTGTGTCAAAGTGTCATGAAGAAGGCTTGGAGAGCTATTTAAGATCCTTCATAAAGGTTTGTAGAGTTAAGCTTTCTTGCTGGATGATTTACCTGCTTCCCAGGACAGTTGTATCTAATGGTTTACTTGGTTCTGTTTGCAGTATAGCTTCAGACCTGAAAAACCAAGCACTCTTCAGGCCCAGTTGATCCATGAAACCCTGGCTACTACTATGATAGCAATATTGAAACAGTCTGCAGATTTCTTAGCCATAAACAAACTTCTAAAGGTAAGGATGGAAGACACAACAGGACACAAAGCCAGTCTCTCCATACTTGGTTGTGGCCTTTCGTTTTATCCTTGTTTTTTGTTTGTTTGTTTGTTTGTTTGTTTTGTTTTTTTAAATATCCTTTTTTCGTATTGGACTATTTTTATTAGTTATTTTATTTATCCCCTTTATCCTTTTTATCCCATACCTTCCCTCCTTCTCTTACATTGCACATAATATCTTTCAGAGCCTTCTTCCCCCTCCATATACACGTCTTGCTCTGAATTAAATGTGTAAAAGATAAATTTTGGATGAGGCAGAATCTTGTATTTGTTACATACAGTGTAGAGTTCATGGACCTACACCATGAACCTATTTACCAGCTCTGGGAGAGTGTTACCTCATCTTGGAGTATTAACTTGGAGTATTTGATAATATCACTTCTGACAGGTAGTAGGTACTCAATAAACAGTTAACTATTATTCTGATTCTTATTTTTTTTTTTTTTACTAATTCTTTAATTGGTGATAGAATTATGGGCCTTTTGAGATGAGTTAGCTAGAGATTTGATGCTAGCTTTCAATTTATATGATATGGCCAACCATAATAGGTCATGTAGGCTTTGCCAGTATTGTACCACAGCTAAAGTTGATTATCCAAACTGAGTCTAGGCAGCAATAATATTTATTATCTTTATTTGTGAAAGAGGGACAAGAGAGGGCAATGAGGTAAATATGATCAAATTACATACATGTATGAACATGCCATCATTAAACCCATTTAATATATAATTAATACATGTTAATAAAAACATTCAAGTGCTCACTGTAGAGAATTTAAAAGAATTTAGTAATAAAAATAACTAAAAGATGGCTTGCTCTCATCACTAACCATGGGCATCCCAAAACAATATCACTGATAAAGAAAATCTGTCCCATGAAGCAACCCTCCTATTCTCCCACTGTACATGCTTATAGAAACATTGAGTGTATTTTATATTGGGTAACTATTCCTGGGAATGGGGTCTTGCTCTGGATTATGGTTGATATACCCAGTGTCATTTCTTTCTTTCTTTTCTTTGTCTGAAACACTTGGGAAGTATTCTGTGAGAATTTAATAGTGAATTGAGGTCACTTGAAATTATTATCAAACTTCAGAGAGAAGATGTCTGTTAATTTGTCCAATGTTTCAAAGCCTCAAATATTTGAGTAATTATTAAGGCATGTGTGGTTTGTTTGTTTGTTTGTTTCAGTACTCATGGTTTTTCTTTGAAATAATTGCCAAGTCGATGGCCACATACTTATTGGAAGAGAATAAAATTAAGGTAAGTAGGCTCAAGAATCATTTAATTAATTAACTAATTAATTAATTATGTTTGAGACAGTCTGTCGTCCAGGCTGGTCTCAAACCCATGTTCAACTTCCCAAGTGCTTGGATTATAGGCTTGAGTCATCACACTAGGCTGATTTTAATTGATAAATGGTAATTGTACATATTTATGAGAATAATCTGTAACATATAAAGAAAGTTAAACTTTACACATAGCAATAATATGCAAATATCCTTTTCTTCTAATGATTCTTGCCCTTTTCTAATGTTGCTTATAGAAACAATGAGTGTTTATACAAATCTAATATCCCACAGTTGATGTGTTCTTACAGTTTAATTTGCCGCATCTCCTAAATAGTTAGAAATAATTATAGTAGTTTATAGGTAATATCTGATAGTTATTTACTATATGGAATGCATTGGCTTTGATGGCTTGCATTTCTTTTGAACAATGTCAATGTTGACTTGCTGGGGAGATGGCTTAGTGCCTGGTGCTCTTCCAGAGGACCCAAGTGTGGTTCCTAGCACCTGTGTCAGGCAGCTTCTCACCACCTGTTACCCCAGCTTCTGAGAATGTTACCCTCCCTTTAACTTCACAGGTGCCCCCACTCTCCTCCTTGTATACACATAAAGAAAATATATTTTTAACAAATAAAAGTTTGTTGAAAAGATTCAGTGAGAAAAAGTGGCAAATCAGACATGTTCTGTCTATTAGAAAGGGTAAAAAGAACTTTATACAAATATTAATATCACATATATTTCTGCATGTGCAATGTTTCTGCATCATGTAATATGAAATATATTTCTAAAATTTGGTATGTACAATTACTTGGTTTTTTTTCTATTTTAATATTATTATTATTTGTTGTTGTTGTTATATACATGTGATGTATGGATGGGACCCCATGTGATGTATGGATGGGACCCCATGTGATGTATGGATGGGACCCCATGTAAGCCACAGGACATTTTTGAGACTCTGTGGAATTGGTCTCTCCTTCACTACATGTGGGTTCTATGTATCAAACTCAGATCATCGGGTCCTGCACAACAAGCGTTTTGTTTTTTTTCTACTGAGGAGTCTCACAGGCCCCTTATTTGGTTTTGAATTTTGTTTTAAAGATATGTTTACATGTTGAGAGTTCCTAAACTGAAATGCCTAGATCCAGAAGGGTTTCAGATTTTTAACAGTTTCAGGTTTTAGAATATTTGCATATATATATTGAGATATGTATCTTGGGTACAGGATACTTGTCTCAACATGAGACTCTTTCATGTGTCATGGATACTTTATACGCATAGCCTGAAGACAGTTTTATGCTTTACTTTACATTTGCACCTGTGTTTTGACTTCAATTAGTAACACAACTTCAGGTGTGGAATTTTCCATGCATAGAGTCAGGTCTCAGAAAGGTTTAGGTTTTCAAACACTTAAGATTTGAGACTTTTCAATGAGAAACAACCTGTACAAAGAAGTTTTCTTGGTTACAGAAATCATAATGGTGAAGCATGTTATGAATCATAATGTAAACATCTAATATGTTGGATATCTGATATGTGATGTGAAAGGGTCATTAGAAATGAAAATTCAGGCCGGGCGGTGGTGGCGCTCGCCTGTAATCCCAGCACTTGGGAGGCAGAGGCAGGCGCATTTCTGAGTTCGAGGCCAGCCTGGTCTACAGAGTGAGTTCCAGGACAGGCAGGGCTACACAGAGAAACCTTGTCTCGAAAAACAAAAAAAACAAAACGAAACAAAAAAAAAAAAAAAGAAATGAAAATTTATCTCAAAGAAATTTCATAGAATAAGTTGACTGAAATTGGGATACATGCTTATGTTTTGTACCAGAAAAAATAAAATAAAGAGGCTGGAGAGATGGCTCAGCAGTTAAGAGCGCTGACTGCTCTTCCAAAGGTCATGAGTTCAAAATTCCAGCAATGACATGATGGCTCACAGCCATCCATAATGAGATCTGGTGCCCTCTTCTGGGGTGTCTGAAGACAGCTACAGTCATATTTACATTCATTAAATAAATAAATAAATCTTTAAAAGTAAAATAAAATAGTGTGCCTGCATGCCATGAGTTTGGATTCCAGGGCTGGGTTATATTGACCCATGCTATGCTTCAGACACTTATATTATTAGAAAGTCAGATCACTCCTGTAAGTTCAGTATGTAGAATAATGGTTCTTAGCCTGTGGGTCACAACCCAGTTGGGGATCTAATGACCCTTCCATATCACATATCAGATATGCCGCATATTAGATAGTTATGATTCATAACAGTAGCAAAATTAGAGTTAGGAAGTAGCAACAAAAGTAGTTTTATGGTTGAGGGGGTCACCACAACATGGGGAACTGTATTAGAAGGTCATAGCATTAGGAAGGTTGAGAACCACTGCTCTAGAATAAAGTTTATTTTGAACAAATACTGAAATCATTTTTAATTGAAAGGAAAAAATGTACTTTTTAAAGGCATTTCTATGATGGAACATGTTTGAAAGTAAAATGACAGTTGATCCATTTAGACTTTTTCAAACTCTGACTCTTTTTCTATTTGTATTTAAGCTCCCCAGGGGCCAGAGATTTCCTGAGGCATATCATCACATCTTACATTCTCTGCTTCTTGCTATAATTCCTCATGTGACCATTCGCTATGCAGAGATTTCTGATGAGTCCCGAAATGTGAATTATAGTTTGGCCAGCTTCCTAAAGGTGAGTTAAAGGAAGCCAAAACATGTTTTCTTCACTGATAGGGTCTGGAAAGGCCAAGGAATAACAATTCTCTTTTCTCCTGGAAAAGGTGGGTGTTTGGCTTAATTTTTTTTTCCATCGTTGAGGATTGAACCTATGTCTTCTGCATGCTGGACAGATGCTGCACTGTACTCCTTAGCTACATCCCTAGGCCCTGGCTAGGTCTTTTCAAGGCTGTTGAAATAACTCTTCGGACTGATGGATCAGTTCATCCAGGTTTACTCTCCCTCTGGCTGAAGCAAGTAGTTAAATGAAACGTTCTGAGCCAGAAGACTGGCCATGCTTATTTCTCAAAATGTTTTAAATACATTTCAAATGGAATGCTGTTAGGTGGAGCAATTGTTGCCCCAGCCAGTCCCCATCAGCCTTTATCTGACATCTTTATGCAATTAAATCATTTTTCTGGTCTGATTAGCTTTTGGGTTCCTTTCTCTCTCTCTCTCTCTCTCTCTCTCTCTCTCTCTCTCTCTCTCTCTCTCTCTCTCTCTCTCTCTCTCTCTCTCTCCTTTCTCTCTCTATGTATGTGAGAGAGTGTTGTGAGTGTGTGAATGTATGTGTGTGTATGTACCCATTGCATGTGCCCTGAGACTGGAGCAGAACATCTGTCATTTATTGCCATATTCTTTTGCAACAGTGTCTTTCACTGAACCTGGAACTAGGCTGGCAGCCCTAAAGCCCTAGAAATCTTCCTGTCTCTCACAATCTGCATGGCTCTGGGCTCTAGAGGTACAACGTTACATATGGCCATGCCCAGTTTTTTGTTATATAGCTGTTTGGATTCTAACACAAGTCTTCATATTTGTGTTGCAAGGGCTCTTACCCCTGAACCATTTCTCATGCCCCAAATTTTGAATGTTTGAACTAAAGGTATCTATTTACTGTTGTCAGCACAGGGTACATGTTGCTAATGCATATACACAGAAATTGTTAGTTTTGCTCCATGAGGTTCTTTGAGAGGTAACAAAAATCCCTACACTTACAAAAGGTGTCAGTTTTTACTTTTTGTTTTATTGTCATATATGTGGGTATGTACGTGTCTTGTTTTGGAAATTACACAGTTGAGGCCCTTAAGTCTTGATTCCATTGATAATTTACCTTTCTCCTTTTCTTTAAGGTCACCCAAAGCTCTTAACAACTATTCTTATATTATCCATAAAAATGATATCCCCTTTGTATAGAGTAGATTTTTCAATTCTTTAACATCATGATAAGAAACACTTAAAATTATATAACTAATCTTCCTTCTTTGCTTTATTAGCGCTGCTTGACACTGATGGACAGAGGATTTGTTTTCAATTTGATAAATGACTATATATCAGGATTTAGCCCCAAGGATCCTAAGGTAAGTTTGAAGGACATAGTTGTAGTAGCTCTTGGATATTTAAGCATGAAGTCAAAGGTGACAGCTATATTCTCTTTTAGAGGATTCAGAACTGCTCTTTTCATTTGTGTACTTTGAGTATTGTCAAAAAGCCAGGAATGTTGAGTAGTGTTTGGAGAGCTGCCAAAACCACCCACAGACTCAGCAATTTACTAACAGAATTCAACATATAGTTGTAATTCTGCCTAACATTGATTAGAGTGATAGGATATGGATACCCAGCAGGACCTAGAAAGAAAAAGATAGCAAGTGAAGGCTGTGGTGATCCCCATGCAGACATCTCATGCCTTTTCCTTCTTGTAAAGACATATTTTCCCACTAGGGGTGAGAATACAGCTAAAAGGCTGCAGTATTTCTGTTTAGAGTTTAGGCTTCTTTGCGAGGGACCCAACTGCAGAGATCGGGAATGAAGAAATATACAGAAAAACCTGGGGTTGGGTGAGCCATGATGGAGACATACCAGAAGTCTAGAAACACAGTATGTTTATTATCTACAGCTGAATGGGGATGCAGGGTTATTATATAAAATTGATAGAAAAAGTAGGGGGTTCACTTTAGAGGACCACTTTCAGGACGTAGTCATGCAGGTTGCCCACACTGTCAACCTCTGCAGATCACAATTCTAGACTAGTGATTTATGTTGAACACCTACTTTACTTTCTGATAATCTAGAATTTTGATCTGCTTTAACACAAAAACAGTTCCACTGTAAGAACTGTGGGAAGTGAGTATACCCCTGTATACATGAGCATTCATGACATGAGC
Source organism: Mastomys coucha (assembly GCF_008632895.1). Classification (NCBI taxonomy): domain Eukaryota; kingdom Metazoa; phylum Chordata; class Mammalia; order Rodentia; family Muridae; genus Mastomys; species Mastomys coucha. Next base: position 41,079,702 of record NC_045030.1, read on the forward strand.
ACAGCCATGTCAAGGACCCCAGATGAACCTGATCCATAGGAATAGCAAGGCCTTCCCCTAGCCTGAGTACAGAGGTTGACATGTTCCCTCTGTAATAAGGACCTAGTAGGCTGGTACAGAGAAACACAACCTGATCACAGAGGGAACATGTCAAAATTCCCTTTTACTCAGACAGAAATTGCCTGCCTCTGCCTCTCAAGTGCTGGGATTAAAGGCATGTGCCACCACCCGGCTCTAAAATTCCCTTTTACAAATGACAGCCAACATCAGTGTTGCGACAGGTCTTTTTAAATCTACCACTCTAGGGCTTGCTATGTTAACTCTTTCCTATACAGATTGCACCTGCAAGTATACTTTGGAAGATAAACACTTTACTTCTGTTGGGAAACTAAGATCATATTTTTTCAATCATCAACAAATAAATGCCTACAAAATGAGACCTGATATATAATCTGTCATTTAGGTTCTTGCTGAATACAAGTTTGAATTTCTCCAAACAATCTGCAATCATGAACATTACATTCCTCTGAACTTACCAATGGCATTTGCAAAACCTAAATTACAGAGAGTTCAAGGTATGTATTTGTATTTTCCATTGTTTGGGATTGTTATTCCTTTTGTGATAGTACTAGTGTAGCATGTTTTCTAATGAAACCAGTTAACTTTACGGTAACTTGAGAATTGTTACTATCTAAAGATAGGTTCATTAATGGCATTCTGCATTTCCTTCATTCTATCAGTGGCAGTAGTCTTAGTATGAAAATTTTGGATATGCTACATATATTGTTGCTAAACACAAATGTCAGACACTAGTAAAATTTCTTTCTATAATAACAGTGTATTGAATTTTATTTAAAAGGAAATGAAAAAGTACGTGAATGCCTTTCTGCTGAAAGCTTCAAAAATAAATATAAAAAGTAAAATGATAATTTTTATGCATTAAATTTATGAAATGCCTCAGTTTTAATCTCCATTGCTAGTTTTATTGAATGCTTTGTTGTATAGCACTATTCTTATGTTATTATGTTTTTTATTTGTCCCTTTTCTTTTCATATATTAATTAGATTTTTTTTCATTTGCGGTGGACCGTTTGACTTCAGTAGGTAGGTTTAACTCGGTTCACTCTAAAGTAGTATGTTGTGTTTAAACACAATTGATTTGATGAATGACCAAGATGAATGGGGGCTTTATTTGCTTTTCAAATCTTCCCTAGCCAAAGTGAGCCTTCAGTTTCTGGTACCTAAAAATCTTAAAGGCAAGTGCTTGTTTACCCTTAAAAATGAGCTTCAGTGTTATCTGAAGAATCACCTTTCAAATGTCTGTCCTTAGAAAGCAAGTTCCTCTGCTGCAAATCAGCTTGGGGATAGGGGAAGGGCTGAATGTCTGTTTTAAGTGTTTGTCACCTCTCTCAGGCTTGCTGCTCTCTCTATCACCCTGTTGAATAGCTACTTGGCCACAGTCTTGAAGGTGTGCTTCACCAAACTGAATTTATTCAAGTCACTGAAGCAAAAAAAAAAAAAAAATCACTGGTCATTTGCAAAATCTACCAGATAAGTCCACCTTGTTTATTCAATGCTGTCCTTGGATTTCGAAAATGATTGAAATTCACAAAAAGTATGAGAGTGCAGGAGAGTCATATGTGGTCTTTAAGGAAGTCTCTACTCAGGGATAGTAGGTATAGAAGTGGTAAAATAATAGACAGTCAAAATGGGAAATATTTTAAGACCATGGTACTACTATGTAACCACCCATTACTAAGTTAAGAGCGTGTGTGGCTCATGTCTTTTTGATAATGATGAGGCAGTAGGGAAAAGGAGTGGATAGGGCATTGAGATTTAGGATTAAATTGGAGAATGTGCAATGTTTAAAAGTCCTAACTGAAAATACTGCATTGCATTACATTCTGAATCAGACAAAAGAAAGAAAAGAAATGAAAGTCATTTTATCTAAAATAAATGGAAATACATAGTCTACTATAGAAATTACTAAATTTAATCCCAATCCCCCTTTGATTTATTGTAAGTCCCACAGTATTAATGTGGAAGATTTAATGGAGTTCAAAAAGTCTAGCAAAGAGTGAAAGATGCAGTTTGCAGTGGTGATTTTATGAAATGGAAGGTCTGTATTTATGTGATGCTAAAGTGATGTGAGATGTGATGCTGAAGTGATGTGAGATCTGGTAGCTTTTTGTATTAGCATGGTATCTACTATAAGTTCAGGCCAGTATTTAATGATCAGTGCAATAATCAATACTTAATACTGGTGGCATAATCCTATTTTCTTCTTTTCCCACTTTATAAATCTAAATGTATAAGGAAGTCAAACATTAACCTATGAAGTTGAACTTATAGAAATAAAATCTCTTAAGATAATAAAGAAATATGTTTAAAGATGCCCAAATATAGAATTATTTCATTCCAGAATCTATTGTAATTGTACTGAGACATAAAATAATCTAGGGGTAAAAGTATAATAATAATTAAATAATAATTTAATTATTATTTAATTAATAATAATTAATAATTAAAACAAATCTATCCCTAATTAAGAGTATTCTTATTAGTAACAATTTTGCATGTACATTCTATGCTACAGAGGAATTGTTCAAATTGATTAATAATAAAATCTGATAGTTCTTGCTAGCATGACTACAGATGATCAAATAATACGTATAGTATTTTAGTTGTGTAATATTTTTTATTTTGTGTTAAAAGTTACAAATTTTATTGTACTGCAGATTCCAATCTTGAATACAGTTTATCAGATGAGTATTGCAAGCATCACTTCTTGGTTGGTCTACTTCTGCGGGAAACCTCCATTGCTCTTCAAGACAATTATGAGATCAGATATACAGCGATCTCTGTCATAAAGAATCTTTTGATAAAACATGCATTTGATACTAGATACCAGCACAAGGTAAGGATGTCTGTACAGTAGCACACTAGTAAACTTCTACTAAGATTTCTCATTCAAGATGATTACAGTGAGTTATTGATTAAGAGGTAATTTTATAAACTAATTTTTTTCCATTTCAGGCCATTAAGTTTTTTAAATGCCATGAAAATTAACTTAACATTTTCCTCAAGCCATCTTTTAATAATTTGACGCTGGGGAAGAAAGAAGCCATGGTCCTTCCCATAGAGAACACATATTCTACCACTGAGCTCTGGATCCCCAGCTTCTCAAATCCTATTTTTAAATTAGCATATATAAAGATCTGTATTTATGTGACAATGAAAATGAGATTAGATTGCTTTATGTATTTTTTATATTTAATATAAATATTTGGGCCATTCAAACTTTGATTATTTTTGAAAAGTCTTACAGGGCTTAGAAAAATGAATGAATCAGGAGTTAAGAGTGCTCGCTGCTCTTGCAGACGACTGCAGTTTGGTTCCCAGTACCTGCATCTGGCAGCTTATAACCACCTGTAACATCAGTTTCAGGCAGATCCCATACTTCTGGCCTCCAAAGGAACCTTTATTCACATGGACATACACACATACACATGCACACACACATAAGAAATATCATATAGAGTTGTACCATGCATATGCTATCAAATATAATGTTTTCAAATATATAGGTATATCCCTAAATAAATATGATTTTGATACTTTCTTAATAAGTATATTTGAAGTATATCATATATAAAATATGTAATGTGAATTTTTCTTTCTATTAAAAAAGTTATGATAATATTTAATTGTCAAACCATGGAAGTAGCTGTAAATCTTACATACATTTAACATTATTTTTTTAAAAGATTTATTTTATTTATTCTATGTGTATGAGTATATTGTAGCTATATGGATGGCTGTGAGCCATCATGTGTGTGGCTGCTGGGAATTGAACTCAGGACCTCTGCCAGCCCGCTCGCTCGGGGCCCCACTCTCTCCTGCATAATTCACTGTAGCTGTTTTCAGATGCACAAGAAGAGGGCATCAGATCTCATTACGGGTGGTTCTGAGCCACCATGTGGTTGCTGGGATCCAAACTCAGGACCTTCAGAAGAGCAATTGGTGCTCTTACCCGCTGAGCCATCTCGCCAGCCCCTACATTTAACATTATTTATATGTGACCATATATTGCTCTGGTTGCTGTCTGCTACTATTTAAATATGTATTTAAAAGTCATAACCATTGCAATTTAAAGGCATGGGAAATTAAACTACAAACTGAGTAGATTTGGAAGAACCCTAAGTTACTTCCCTAATATTGAATAACTCAAGGAAAATAGTATTTCCTGTTTAATAATACATCCATAATTTTTAAAATTCAAATATAAACAAACTTATAACATAATTTGTTATTGTAACTAATTTATTTATTTATTTATTTTGGTTTTTCGAGACAGGGTTTCTCTGAGTAGCCCTGGCTGTCCTGGAACTTACTCTGTAGACCAGGCTGGCCTCGAACTCAGAAATCCGCTTGTCTCTGCCTCCCAAGTGCTGGGATTAAAGGCGTGCACCACCACCGCCTGGCTTGTAACTAATTTATAAAACTGATTTACAGGTGGATTTTTTCCTATCATTTTAACATGTTGTATTTTTCAATTACCAAGATTTTTTTTATTTACAAATCTTGCCAATTTTTTCATGATTCTGTCTGGAAATAAATTGATCTTTCATTTTAGGATATAAGTTATATTATTGTAGTTTGTGATTTGCCAAATTATAAATAACATCTGTAAACTGATCTTGCAAGCAACGTTTTCTTTTATGTGGTTATGTTTGAAAGCTGTCACTGGACTCTGTATTTTGAGTAAATCTAAACAGCAACACAGTTCTTGGATAATTTTTGTAACTATTATGTCGTACCTCAAATTTTTATAGCTACTAGCTCACTTTTAGTCTTTAAATCTGATGTATGATGTCAACCCCATTCACCTGTAGCATATGCATGTTATTAATCAATAAAGTTTTGATATTTTTCAGAACCAGCAAGCCAAAATAGCGCAGTTGTACCTCCCATTTGTCGGAGTGCTCTTGGAGAATATACAGCGACTGGCAGGCCGAGATACTTTGTATTCCTGTGCTGCCATGCCTAATTCTGTAAGTGTTTTAATGCGTTTCTGTCTCAAGTTGTCTCTTGATTTATCTCATGCATGTGGAGTTGAGGTCATCTGCTATATGATCTCAGTCTTACAAATTTACTTTTTTGTTCATTTTACATTGCTACTGTTTTTCTTAGAGCAGTGTGTCTCAAACTATAATGTGGAGTATGCCTTAGAACACAAATCTTAATTCAGTAGGCCCTAGGACCAAAGTACAGAGTCTGTGTGTCTGACAAGCTTTAGCTGCCACTGTCTACTGCAAAGACCACATTTTGGATAAGAACGTCCAAAAGAATGACTTTTTTCTATTGTTTTGTTCTTTAAAATTTGCTAGTGTTAATACATTTCAGTGTATTTATTCATCTTGAGACCAAAATGAAAGACTTCACTTCCAGAGTATCAAACATTGCGGATAAAGATTCCTTTGTTTTTCTCCACCCTTGATAGTCACTATTGAATATTTCTTGATATGTCCCTTTTAATTTCTCACAGTTGGGTGAGTTTTCTCTCTATTCCCCTTAGTGCCTTAAGACTTAGAAGGCAATTAAATGGTAACAATATTTCTGTTTGTCAATCAATCTTGCCCTTGTAATATTAAAATATTGTCCCCTCAACCTTAGACCTCAAAGGGTTTCTGTCAACTGCTCCTAGTTTTAGCCTCTACAGACGTGTAAAGTAATTGTTTCCACCTCCATAATTTGTCCCTTCCACATATACCTTCTAAATTTGTCTCCAGGCCATATATCACCATTTTGACATTTGCCATTCCAAACTACTTATTTTCATGGTGAGTGCTTCTGGATACTCTCCAATTTGCCAGTGGCCCCACTAAAACAGTGGTGTCAGGCTGGGTATTAACACTTGAAAGGCTGATGATAGAAGATGCAAATGTAAGTCAAGCCTGGGCTACATAAAATACTACCTTAAAAATGTGTATATTTCATACTTGTTGGTCCAGTGGAAGTGTTAGCTCCTATTCCTCTTCATAATTTGAATGGCACATATCATATCATTATATATATATATATATATATATATATACATATATATACATATATATACACACATACATACACACACACACACATATACACTTTACAGAGTCATTTCATATTGTTGGGTGACAAATTGAATTATGCTTTCAATATAATCTAGAGAGTTTTCCCTGGACCAGCAGGACCCAGGCACACAGGAACTCCACCAGTCCAGTGGCACAGGTTCCTTCCAGTTTGTCTGGTCCTGTGCTCTGAGCAGACATTGGGCACAAATTCCACACAACACCCAGAGGAAGCTCCACTGCCAGGCACTCTAACATGCCCAGGATCATAGGATCAGACTTGAGGATACAACATCTGTTCCAACACCTGGAGTAACTGGGACTAGTGGGACCAGACACACAGGAACTCTGCCAGCCCACTTGCACGGTTCTTTCCAGTCTGTCGGGACTGGTGACCTGAGCAGACCATGGGCACAAACACTACAGCTACTCCCATAATACCCAGAGGAAGCTCTACTCC
>NC_045030.1:41087664-41088246 GCF_008632895.1 Mastomys coucha
TTTACATAATATCTTTCCACAAATCCAGCCCTACAAAGGATAATAGATGGAAAATACCAACACAAGGAAGGGAAACTACATCCTAGAAAAAGCAAGAAAGTAATCTTTCAACAAACCCACATGAACATAATTCTACCTCTAACAACAAAAATAACAGGAAGTACCAATTACTTTTCCTTTTTATCTCTTAATAGGAAAATTAATATTACCAACATGTCCTAATTGCTTGAAATTCAAAAAGATGAGGATTAGAAAATTGTTGGCTGTCATCCAGTGGTATCTCTAATTTGGTCATTGGAGAAATAGGTCCAATATTGTTCAATCCATATATACTTTCTGTTGCTTGTACATGACAGTGTCTTATTGTGTCCTACATAATGGTCTTGAAATCATGCTTCTCCTATCTCAGCCTATTAGTAGGATTGTTTATTTGATGTTTTTATACTATACTATGGTTTTCAGAACAGATTACATATTTCAAAAGTATTTATACAGCCAAAAGAAACAATTAACATGGGAAGGGGCTTGTAAGAGAACAACAAAGAGTGAGACTGAATGCTTTGCTTGACATTTGTAACTCTT
>NC_045030.1:41088916-41099102 GCF_008632895.1 Mastomys coucha
TTCAGTATCACTGTAGACAAGCATCTACATAAGACTGTTAAATTGATTGTTGTTTTATATCAAACAATTTTCATAATACTCATTTTTATTGCTATAATATTTCATAAATTTTAAAGAATATGACAAAAAATAAAAATGAAAAGTATTGCAGGTATTGAAAAGGGGTTCTCTGGGAAGAGTTGGGGTACAAAAGGGAAAGAGGAATGTGATGTAATTCTATTTATTTAAATTGTTAAATGTTAACAAATTCAGATAAACTGAAATTATATATTTTTTCTCAATGCAATAAAACTTAAATCAATAAATTAAAAAAAAAAGTTTTCTCTGTAAAATGCCCTTGCTAATTTTGAAAGCTACTCCTAAGTTCCCAAGAAACAACTTTTTTGTTTTGTTTTGTTTTTTGTTTTTTGTTTTTCGAGTCAGGGTTTCTCTGTATATCCCTGGCTGTCTTGGAACTCACTCTGTAGACCAGACTGGCCTCGAACACAGAAATCTACCTGCCTCTGCCTCCCAAGTGCTGATATTAAAGGCATGTGCCACCGCTGCCTGGCTGAGAAACAACTTTGTATAAAGGTCAGTCACAGGAAGAATATTTTTTTTATTTTTAAATTATGTGTATACGCATATGTCAGAGTGTGTTTGTACATGAATACACGTGCCTGTGGAGACCAGAAGAGAGTGGCAGATGCCCTAGAGCTGGAGTTATGGGCAGTCCACATGGGTGCTGGAACTGAGCTCTGACCAAGAGCAATTAGTTATCTTGCCAGCACTATTAGTGTACTGAGACATGGTCTCACTATTACGACAGTGCAGGCTGACTTGGAGCAATTCTCCTGACTAAATATCCCGCGTGCTAGGGATACTGGTATACACCACCCTCACCAGCTGAAAATGCCACTTTTAAGCTAGCCTGGTAGCTTCCTTGCTTGTGGCAGTTGATTGTGTTAATGAGTAGAATGGGAATATAACCTCACTGGGTGTCACATTGGTCTTCACTTATAATAGTTCATGCTGACATTCATCGCACACACATTTGACATTCATTGTTGGAAATGTTTCAGTATCTCTTCTTTTGCAGCTCCTGTTCACTTAGGAATTTTTTGTTACACTTCAACTTCTAGCATTGTCCCCGGCTCCAAGGAGGAGAACTGAACTGAACAATGTTTAGATTATACCAATTGTTTGTTTGTTTATGTGTGTGTGTGTGTGTGTGTCAGAGGTTATGATTATTACGGTAACATGCTAGCAGCCAATTTTTTGAGACGTGCCACATAATTACTAATAGTACTTGATGTAACCTTCATAGTAAGCTTTGTCTAAAATCAAATTCAATCTAATTCAGATTTTTTTTGTGCTAGTTTTAAAAATGGTTAAATTACTACAGCATCATATTCTGTTGCAGGCATCCAGGGATGAGTTTCCATGTGGCTTTGTTTCACCTACAAACAGGGGGAGCCTGGCCACTGATAAAGACACAGGTAATTAATCACTTTAAAGCTTATGCATCACCCAAATGTTTACCAATGAACTTCTACTCTTATAAAAGTGTTCTGTGATAAATCTATACAAATCCTGATCTAATGTTTAGATAAAATAGGACTCACATGCAGCCACATTTTCTAATTTGTTTAAGCATGAACAAGATGGCTAGGTACAGTAAAAATAAAAAAAAAACCTAGAAGGTAAGGAAAAACAAAATAAAAGACTGGTTTCCTTTCCTCTTTTCTTTCACTAATATTGGGTAGGCCACTTTCCTAGGCTTGTGTTTCCTTATCTATAATATAGATAAGCTATTTTGTTAATTACATGGCTTTATTATATGACTTCCAATACATAGAAAATTGTTTTGAGAAGGGAAAATCACTTAACATTCACTTGTTTTCTTGCACCATTTTGACATGAATTGAACATTTTTAGAAGACCAGGATCTATTCCCTGTAACATATATGTACTTAAAATAATGTAGTACTTAGTTTTAAAAACATTTTGATGGTTCTTCCTGCTGCTAACAAGGATTTGGACTTTTTTTCAGCCTATGGGTCTTTTCAAAATGGTCATGGAATTAAGAGGGAAGATTCAAGAGGTTCCCTTATTCCTGAAGGAGCAACAGGATTTCCAGACCCTGGAAGCACTGGTGAAAATGTAAGGACCTAAACATATAGAATAACCTGGTGACATAATAGGCTACCAAAGTATTAAAATTAAACATGCAACTGTCTGCTCTTGTATAGTATTTTCTGGATCGGTGAAATGCATCCTACAATTCCTGAATATTTTAGTAGTACTTTCCTATCCTTGCATCTGCTACTTGGATGTCTTTCTCTCCCTTAAGCATAGTTAGTGTGAAATTTTTAGTGGAAGTTTGAGACTGGGTTTTTCCAATGTCTCCCAGACCATCCTTGAACTCACAATCTCCTGCTCAGGCTGATCTCAAAGTTCTGGCTTCTAGCAGTCTTCATATCTCATCCTCCTTAGTAATTGCAATAACAGGAAAATGCCATGATACCCCATTTACCTGGTTGTTTTAAAGCTGTTTATAAGGAATAAGTCAATTATCCTCACGCACTCTAACTCTTACCTTCTTTTGCTATAGTTCACTGTAATCTAGAGGGGGTGGTTCCAGTTTAAAATTTCTAATCCACCTTGCACTTTAATTAAAACATACCAGATCAGGGCTCATTCAGCTTTTCTTTAAAAAAAAAATAACATAAATTTGAGAAAAACTTTAGGTCGTCCAGTTGATATTCTCAGAGTTCCAGCATTACTTAGGGTCTTAGAGTATGCTAACTCTTCCACCAAATTGTTTCAAGCCTAACATTAAAATGTAAAATGTGTCAGCCTTGAGATCAGAATACCACATCCTAGACAGTAAAGTTGTTAAACTAGGTAAAGTCATAGAACCATATTACTTAGATGGGTCTGTAAATATTTTTTTAAAATACTAAACCCCCACTCATTTTTTTTTAAGTAAAACTGGAATTTTGACTTATGCCAGCCATACCTGAATGCATGTTTATAAATAAGATTTTTCCTACTATTTTGTGGCACACTTACTGTGCATCAGTCACCCGGAGGGCTTAAAAATAAATGGCTGCACCTCCCCCTCAGAGGGTCAGTAGGTCTGAAACGGCCTGCTAATTTGTATTTCTAAGTCGTCAGGTGATGCCGATTCTGCTGGTGGGAAGCACCCCTTAAGAACCACTGGAATATACATCTTTGAGCCTTTGGGTAAATAGTAATTTATTCACAAAGGTTCCTATTTCACACTATTTTGAATTGTGATGACATCATCATAGATAAGGTCAGAGCAATTACATACTTACTAGTAATTACATGTCTGACAAGCAATCAGAACAAAGGTTTGTTTCAATCTAATGCAAAGTCCTTAGTAAATCCTTAGTTTTATGTACCCTGTTAGCTCAGCTCTGAGTATTGTTTTATTAGCAAAGGTAAAACTTTGTATTATTGTTACTCTATGTAAATCCTCAAAAAAATGAGAACTTGCCATGATTTGAAACAGACCTCATTAAACAATAGGAACATCATTACTTTGATCTAATTTGGAAATATTACCTGGTCCTCCTTATTTTAACTATTATATCAGCACATTTTTGTTTTTTGATTTTTTTACTAATTCACTTTACATCCCACCTACTGCCCCCATCCCAGTCACCCCCCTCCCCGACAATCCTTCCCCCATCCCCCTAACCTGGCATTTCAAGTCTCTGTGAGGCTAGGTACTTCCTTTCTCACTAAGGCCAGACAAAGCAGCCCAGCTAGTAGAACATATCCCACATACAGACAACAGCTTTTGGGATAGCACCTACTCGTTTTTTTTTTTTTTTCGGGACCCACATGAAGGGCAGGCTGTTCCTCTACTACATGAGTGGGGAGGCCCATGTATATTCTTTGGTTGGTGGTTCAGTCTCCAAGAGTCCCAAGAGTCTCTGTTATTCTTCCTATGAAGTTCCTATCCCCTTTGGGGCCTGCAATTTTCCTTCCTCCTATTTTTCCATATGAATCCTCAAACTCCATCCACAGTTTGGCTGTTGGAGTCTGTACTTGAGTCAGCTGATGGGTGGAGCTTCTCAGAGGATAGCATGCTCCTGTCTGCAAGCATAACTGAGGAACACTAATACTGTCAGGGATTGGTGCTTACACATGGGATGGGTCTCAAGTTGGGCCAGTTATTGGTTGGCCATTCCCTCAGTCTCTGCTCCATCCCCTGTACCTGCATTTCTTGTAGACAGGATACATTTTGAGTTGAAAGGTTTGTGGGTGAGTTTGGGTCCCTATTGTTCCACTGGGGTTCTTGTCTGGATAAAGGAGGTGGCCTTTTCAGGTTCCATATCCCGAATGTATTGAGTCACAGCTTAAGTCACCCACATTGATTCTTGGGTGGCTCCATTATCCCAGGTCTCTGTCTCTTCCTGGAAGATGCCCTCTACCTCCTCACCCCAGGCAGTTGCAGATTTCCATTCATTTTCATGGCCAGGTAGCCATCTCTCCTGCCCTTCCCCACACATGATCCTGAATTCCCCATTCCCTTCCCTCCCAGTTCCCTCCCTCCATCTGCTTTTCCCCCATACTCCCTCCCTCCCCATTCCCCACCCACATGGAAGTGAAATTCAAGCTTCCTTGCTTGGGTCTTCCTTCTTGTTAAGCTTCTTTAAGTCTGTAGAGTGTAACATGGTACCTGTATTCTATATCAACCCATTTTTAACTAGATTATTTGATGATTGGGTTTGGATATTAATACATTCTAAAAAGTGATTCAAATTTAAAAGTGTAACTTTTAGGCAGTGATGGGGAATTAAATCCAGAACTTGCATATGATAGGCAAATGATCTACATCTCAACTTTATCTCTAGCCCTAAAATGTTTGTTCTATTTTCACATACCTCAAATCCCTCCTTCACATAATAGCTATTCTTTCTGAAAATTTTGTTTTGAGTATTTTAAATTTTTGTTATTAAACACAAAGCACATGGGAGTAGAACATAAGTACATCATTAATGGCTATATCTTTATGAAGACACTGAAGTTTCCCAGTGAAATCACTAGATACTGTAGCAATGAAGACTCAGCCCATTTACCTGTAAGATACACTATAAAGTTTATAGTTTTCCCTATAGGACTAGTGGCTAAAAAATAATTTAGTTTAGGGTTATGTAAAATTACCATATTATTTCCTAAGTCTCCTCTCTTTTATCTTACAGACCCGTCAGAGTTCTTCAAGGAGTAGTGTATCCCAGTATAATCGTCTGGATCAGTATGAAATCAGAAACCTCTTGATGTGCTACTTATACATAGTAAAGATGATTTCTGAAGGTGAGAGACTAGCATATTCAGCCAGAACCATAGTAGACAGCCCCCTCATAGGTTCAGGCCTGTAAATTGAGAACATACATATTAGAAACAGACCTTTAAAGATTTAAGTCATAAAATATCCCTTAAAATAAACATTAAAATAAGTTTCTATGGATTTGAATGATAGGATTTAAAATATTAACTTATAAAAGATATACAACAATGTTTAAGGGTTTTAGGCAAAGCATAAAAAATGTTAAGTAGTTAACCTAACAGGAAGGAAATAATCACAATAGAAAATTAACATTTTAGCATTTATTTGAACCAGGATTTGAAAAACATAAAAACAGAAGCAAAAAACCAGGGATTTCTAAAGGTAGGGGATGCTATCATTGTCTTTTTCAGTAGCAATGGTGTTGTCTGGAGTCAGTCGTTGTCTCTAAAGCATCACTGGTGTTGTCTGGAGTCAGTCGTTGTCTCTGCAACACCACTGGCATTGTCTGGAATCAGTTGTTGTCTCTGCAGCATCCCTAATGTTGTCTGGAGTCAGTCTGTCAATCTGCTTCTCTTCTTGGAAAAGAATGGTATTATCTGCTAGCATTACTACTTTCTCTTTATACTATATGACTATCTATAAACAAGGGATTAAGTTCATGTCTTCGGGAGTTAAAATAAAATTACCTTTTCCTCAAATGCCACATTTATTTACAAAATTCCCACCTTCTTCCATTTCTCAATATTTGCCCCAAAAGTATGCAGGTCTAAAGAACATAAAATCTACCTAAGCATTGTACAGTGTACACATATAATATCATATTTTCCTCATGAATATAATTAACAAAGTAAATGTAAACTAGCTGAGCATTCAATAATAAAACGTATGGCTGGCATATGTGAGACTCTGGGTTCAATTCCTAACACACGAACAATAACAGAAAATAAAAATAGTTATCAGCACTGCAAAATTCAGTAGGTAAATTTAAAATAAATTCCAAAAAACACCTGAGTTCTAATCACCCTTTTCATATACTATCTTGTGCAAATTTTCTATTACTTACATATTTTTTAGATTTACTATTTTTTTATTTCTCTTTGGCTTTTTTTTTCAAGACAGGGTTTCTCTGTGTAGTCCTTGGCTATCCTGGAACTCACTCTGTAGACCAGGCTGGCCTCGAACTCAGAAATCTGCCTGCCTCTGCCTCCCAAGTGCTGGGATTAAAGGCGTGCGCCACCACCGCCCAGACTTTGGCTTTATTTTTTAAAACAGAATCTCATTATATATCCCTAAATGGCCTGGAACTCCCTGTGTAGACCAGGCTATCCTTTTTTGCTCAAGTGCTGGGATGAAAGGCATGCACCATCATGCCTACTTGTTTTACTTTTTTATGTGTATGTGTACCACATGTATGCCTGGTGCCTGCAGAGGTCAGAAAAGAGCATGAGATCCTCTGGACCTAGAGTTAGAGATGGTTATGAGCCACCAAGTGGGTGCTGGGAACTGAAGGCAGAACCTTTGCAAGAGCAACAATTACTCTTAACTGCTGAGTCATCTCTCCAGCCCCAATTTAGGTCAAGTTTTGGAGACAGCCATATTGTATATGAGGATGGCTCAATATCTTGATCCTCTTGCTTCAGCCTCTTGAGTGCTAGAATTACAAGGGTACACACCACATTTGGCTGTTTCATCTTTTTCCCATCACACTTGGCTGTTTCATTCACACAGACACACACACACCTGGTGTCAGAAGACAAACCTAGGGCTTCAGCTTTGCACATGTTTAGGCAAGTGCTTCATTGTCATATTTTTATACTTTTTTGAGGGTAGGTACTAGAGACATGAACCCAGGGCCTAGCACATAAGATAAATACTCCCAGCCTATTTTATACATTTTTCTTAACTATTACATACTTTATTTTTTCACAAAGAAACATTATAACAGATAGGAATAGCAAATTCTAGAGTACAACAATACAATAGTCTTTTTTTTCATAGTCAAGGATGGTCTTAAATTCACAATCTTCTTGCCTATCTTCCAAATGCTGGGACTAGAGGTAGCTGCTAGCATGCCCAACTATTTCTCATTTAAATTTTTTTCTGGTGCTACACACCCAGGATATCTTTAACAATTTTTAGCAAACATTACTTGCTTTTCTTTGATAATACAAAATAATATAAATAATACAGATTATTAGATAATATCCAGTTAGCTACAGAAATATTAAAGCCCTTAGCCACATATGAATAAGAAACTGAAATAAATTAATACAACTCAAAAATAGTATATATATTTTTTTGAGATGGATCTTTTTAGCCTAGTTTGTTCTAGAACAAACAGGATAAACTTGAATTCAAACTTTTTCTTCCTCAGCCTCCTAAAGGCTGGAATTCTACCATCTCATATTGAAAAGTAATACAAATAACTCTGCAATCTATTGGTCTCCTGAATATACAACTAAGGAGTAAACTGTCAAAATTATATTGAAGTGAAAGACTAAAGGTCTGTGTTAGGCCTCCATGTTTTGAAAAAGTAAAACGAGTTTTAAAATCAGAGGTTCATTACAGGAAATAGCAGATTACCTAATAACAACTACAACACAATGCTTTTGCCTTCCCACAAAGATTAAAAAATGAGAGAAGATGGAAACTGATTGTGATATTAATAGGGTTCCTATAATGTTTATGGGATTTCTTTATAGGAACCATGAATATTCTAAAACATCTCATAACAGTTTTAATAATTTTGTGATGTTGAAAAATACTGTATTGTTGGTTTTTAAATAAAAAATTTACCAAAACAAAACAAAAAAAAATGGCCAGGTGGTGGTGGCGCACAAATCCCAGCACTTGGGAGGCAGAGGCAGGCAGATTTCTGAGTTCAAGGCCAGCCTGGTCTACAGAATGAGTTCCAGGACAGCCAGGGCTACACAGAGAAACCCTGTATTGAAAAAAACAAGACAAAAATAATTATAGTATGAGCATACTGGATTTCTGAGTTCGAGGCCAGCCTGGTCTACAGAGTGAGTTCCAGGGCAGCCAGAGCTACACAGAGAAACCCTGTATTGAAAAAAAACAAGACAAACAAAATTTATAGTTTGAGCAGACTCTTGTTAAATTGATTCTTTTTTGTATGAATTTAATAAGAGTATTCCTATACCATTAATTCATATATCCCAAGAGCCAACAATAAAAAAGATAGTCAAGAGATACATGGGAGAAAATATAAAAGTGGGTATCTCTGAGCACAAAGAAAATAGAAGGACAGAGAAAAGAGGGAGAGAAGATACATGTCTGAGTACTTCTCTCCTTCCAATCCAATGTACACACATACACACATGTACAGTTACCACATACTTTGCCAACCAGACAAGTATGGATACATGTTTTGATGTTGTAGATAAAGCTATGGTTTTTATTTCTTAGGAACTAAATAGTTTCTCTTACAAATATAGGTTTTGTTTAGTCTGCCAAATAT
The DNA here is from genome assembly GCF_008632895.1 of Mastomys coucha. NCBI lineage: Eukaryota > Metazoa > Chordata > Mammalia > Rodentia > Muridae > Mastomys > Mastomys coucha. Next base: position 41,097,700 of record NC_045030.1, read on the forward strand.
TTTTTCCCTTTTTAACTAGGTAGTTCTGATCTTACTTTGTAGTTTCAGAGAGGACATTTTCAGTAACTCATATGTTGTGTGCATCAAATCTCTTTATCTTTTACATGTTTAAAGTCACACTGCATCCCATGGTCATACACATTTTATTTAAAAAGGGTTCTCGATCCTTTTGAATGTCAGTTCTAGTGAGCTTGTGTAATGCGTCGTATTCTCCTTACTCCGTGTACATCTGAATGTTCAACTCTCATGACTTTCTATCCTTCAGCTGCTCATACTTTTTTTAAATTTTGTTATAAAATTAGTAACTTTTATGTCAAATTTTGCTCCATGTATACACAATTGTTCTAGGGGCAGGGAGATTTTGAAGTTTCCTTCTCTGTCTATATATTTTACTAAGAGCAGTTCACTATTTTAGGGTCCTAAAGAGCATGAATCAGAGTTTGAAGTCCTATTGCTTTATTATTAGTTGCACAGCCTGAATTTACAGAACACTATCTTATTGAGCACACATATACATTTCCTTTAGAAGAAAACCAGGAGGGAAGCTGCAACTTTTTCCTTTCTATTTGCTTTTTCTTTCCAACGTAATCTCTGAAAGCTTCTCAGAATCACTTTTAGACCTCTTTATAAAATGTCTTATATTTTCAGATTCACTAGAGCTTCTCAGAGTAGTTTCTCCCCTGCAAAGCAAAGGATTCTGACCAGATGACACTGCAGTGCCATTATTTTGACTGCTACCAGACTGTGTTGATCTCCTTTTCCGAATATATTTTGAAGTATAGTCCACAGGAAACACCTGTGTACTACTTTGCTCTCTTTTCTTTTCCAAATCTACCAGTGCAGAACTAGGATTACAAGGCATATTTTCCTCTGAAGTTTCAGATACTATTATAGGTTCTCCAGAGGAAATGCTGGAAAAGCTCCAAGTGAAGTTGTCACATTTTTGTATGGAGCTAATCACTTTTACTTCATGAGGTTTTGAGAAACTTTCTGATTCCCTTTGCTTTGAGGTAGCCAATGAATCTTTTAGAGAACAAGGTCTACATGACAGTAATATATTGGTCTCTTTGGTACAGTTTTCCTCAATACAGGAAGTGTCCACAAAAGAAGTCTCCGAGACCAACTGGATTTCCTGACTGCTTTGTGGAGCTGGTTGTACCTTCAACTTACTTAGAGATTTTTTTTGTACATCAGGTTGTTTTGTAACATACCTAGGAGGTGACTGCATCTGTACTGCTTGGGAAGGCTCCTTTACTGTATACATACGTTTAATTTTCATTTGAGTACCTTTAACGAAATCCTCATAATCACTATCTGAAAAATTTAACTGAACACGTGGAGATCGAGTTGCTTTTAGCCTCTCCAAAAGCATTTTGTTTTCTTCTTTTAATTTGTTATTTTCT
>NC_045030.1:41100056-41100560 GCF_008632895.1 Mastomys coucha
CTCAAGAATGCTTAGGGAGCACGCATGCGCACCCCCTGCCAGCCCGCCCCGCCCCCTCTTGGGAGAGGCCAGGTGGGGGGAGGGGAGAAAAGGCAGTTGTCTTAATCTTTTAGAACAAATGATATTTTAGAACAACTCATCAAAAACATTTTAGTTATGGATGGTTAATAATTTAGAATCATTGAAAACTGTTGATATTCGCGGTTTGATTAAGAAAAGAAACTAAAAATAAAAAACCCTTTGGAGTAAGGTGAGGACAGTACAGTGACCCATGATGTAATCCCAGCCACGCTAGGGGGTCCAAGGTGAGAAGATCATAAGTTCAAGGCCAATCCGTACAACCTTTTGAGACTCTAGACCCCCACTTAAAAATAAAATTCATAAAATGCTTTATAATTTCATCAATCAAGAGGCAAAGGCAAGCTGAGCAGTGGTGGCCTTTAATCCCAGCACTTGGGAGGCAGAGGCAAGCAGATTTCTGAGTTCGAGGCCAGCCTGATCTAC
>NC_045030.1:41100845-41113676 GCF_008632895.1 Mastomys coucha
AAAAAAAAAACTGTATTAAAAAAATGGGAGAAGCAACATCAAAACCCCATTCATCCTACCTCACTCAATCATAAGGTTGGCATTGTCTCCTCAGTCCTTGTCTACCTAAGGCTGTTGCTTAGGTGAAAAGAGAGTAGTTTTTCTACTTTTTATAACAAAATATTTTGTCATTTACAATAGGATATGCAATACTGTTAGGTATATAAGAGGAGTATAAAAAAGAAAGCTACATTCTGACAAAAATTTAATAATTTTTCTTTTTTATTTTTACTTTTTTTTTTTTAATTGCCAGAGCTGGGCAAAGTGGTATGTTCCCTTTATCTCAGCACTTGGAAAAGAGAGGCAAGAGGATCAGAAATTCAAGGTCAACCTAGACTATGAGACCCCTGTCTAAAACAAATAAATAACCCCCTGTAGGTAGGTAGGTAGTAGGTAGGTAGGTAGGTAGGTAGGTAATATAAGGTATATTGGAAAAATTAAAGAAATGTGTTAAAGAAACTTGCATGGATAGGTTTAAGACATTCTTCTGTCTGAAATAATTGGACACATAAATACACCATCATCAGCCTTATTATCCAAAGAGGAAAATGGAAGATGATAATCTTTCTCTAAATTCTTAAATGTTTTGCTTAACAGAACCCTTCAAGTAGCAGATAAAAGCACCTGACTCTCTAGAAAACTGCCCATAAACCTACCACTGTTTGTGAAATTTTATAGTTGGCTAAGCCTTGGGTATAAAAAAGATAAACAAAAATTTCCTTATTTTGTCTTCAGCTATGATAGAAAGATTAGAACTAACCATCGAAAACAACATTTATAAAGTAAATAAAAAGATTAGGACCTGAGATAAAGATTATATGGTTCATTTGAAATCAATATGAAAAAAATATGCATGTGTATTCTTTTGAGTGCAGTGTAATGAGACACATTTGTAATGCTAGCACTCAGGAGGTAAGGCAGGAAGCAGAAAGTCTGAGCACATGTTTAAGACCAGCCTCGTCCTCTGTAAAAACCCTGCCTAAAGAAAGGAGAAGACCCCTTGGTAGTGCAAGCCTATAAGCCCACAACTTATGGTGGGCTTATAGGTGGAGGTGGAGGCAGGAGGATTAGGAATCACATACAGCAACATAGTGGATTTGATGTCAGCCTGGAATATCTATCATCCTGTCTTTAAAAAGATTGAATGTGTGGGTGTGGGCAGTGGGAAGACAAATATAGGGATAAAGTATGTGGTGATGGCTCTTTGTTCTCAGATCTAACACTTTCTTTCTCCTATTTTCAGATACTCTCTTGACTTACTGGAATAAAGTGTCTCCCCAGGAGCTCATAAACATTCTTGTACTTCTAGAGTAAGTTACAGTATTTTCCTAAACAGTTCACTTGCTTGAGAAAAGTTGGTTGAAAGAAATTAGATGTTACTGTTTTTCTGTTTTCAACAGTTCATTTGCTATTATTGTAGAAAATTAAATTACTTTTAGTAATCTAGACTCTAGCAGTCTTCACCCAGTGATAAAAGGAAGGAGGTAGAATACTTGTGAACCCATAGAAAACCTCTTGTCTAGTAATAGACTGTCTTCCAGGTGAGTGGGAATCTTACTATGGCCTTGAAAACTAGGAAACTAGAATGGTATCAGCTGGCTTGTGTCATTTTTTTGACCAGATGCTAGATTAATGCACAGCTAAAATTTTGATGTTGAACTCTTAGAGTTGAGTAATTCTATATACTCAGTTTAGGAACAGACAGATGTATCTGTACAGATTTATATAGAAATACACATCTACCTGTATTTTAAAACACTTGGGGAAACCAACTATGGTGAATGAAAGGTGTTATATGCTAAGCTACTATGTTATCATTATCAAAAGCTAAAAGGAAAATTATTCACGGAATGAAATGTAGGAATTGTTTACATAAATAGTAATATGCATTACAGATACGACTGATGTTCATATAAAATACAGAGAGGATAATCGATACATAACCAGTTGATGCAACTTTTAAAAATATCATAGAAAATATCTGCTGATTAGCAGTTAAGATCTCAAGGGGGTTCTCCTAAATATGTATTTCTTAGACTTTTAGTTAGATTACAAAATAATGGGATTTTCATTATAGCATTTTCTTACAAATCATTTCTATTGACCTTCTCTTGCCCCGTCCTTTAAGCCCTTCCCACTCCCGCTGACCCCATTTCTCCATTAGTTCCATTTTCCCTTTCACATAGCCTGTCTTCTATTGCATTTGGTTCCTATTTTTCCCTTTCACTAACCGTCCCTGAAGTCCTCTTTTTTTCATGGTCCCCACCCCAGCTATAGTAAGCACTGTAAATATGTTGGGAAATATTTACCAATGAAGACAACTGATGGTGAGAATTTACTTGAAAAGAGGCCAGATGAATGGGAGGATGGAGAAAGATTAGCTTGCTTTTCATGGAACTTAAGACTGTTCATGACAGCTAGTGAAGCTGGGAAATAATGAATATATGGGGATTTGGATATTATTTTTCCTATATTCATATATTTATGATTATTAATAATATAGAACATTTAATACCTATGTATAAAATATACCATTTGCCTCTATTTTTATAATTAAGGAACATGGTTTGGTGTTAATGATGACTAGAGACCTTTGCTATAGTATAATAAAGTGCACAAAATATAATTTGCATGGGCAAGTTGTTTTCTAACCTGTTATTACATTCATATATAAAGACATGAGACTTTTAATGCTAGTATAACTATAGCAAATATAAGTGGAAAGGTGGGATGTGGCAAGCCCATAAGTAGTTATCTGTGGAAATGAATGTTATTGTAATATCATTTGAGTAAATTGATCTTTAGAACATATGATCATCTACTTATTACTTGTCAGATTGCACCATGTAGCCATATATTACTAATGTGCTGTTGTTCTCCTTCCTAGAGTATGTTTGTTTCACTTCCGATATATGGGGAAAAGAAACATAGCAAGGTAATTCCTGTGGTACTACACAGCATTCTATCTCTTCATTCATTTCCAACAAAGAGCAATCCCATCAGTGGCATGGAAAACCTAAGATAATGGCTTTAGGTTAATGTGAAGGCAGCTGTGCTTTATTCAGTGTATCCCAATTCCTAGTTAAAACTAATGTAAATGAATACTATGTTTTCAAAGAGGTAATGACTAGAGTAATAGAGAAGGTTTCTACCTTCTGAGATCTCCCTAAACTTTGAGCAGATATTTGTGTTTTCTGGAGGACTTAAATAAGGGTTAAATATAAGGGTAGGCAGAAAATCAAAAGGCAGAGGTGGCTGTAAAATGTGTCACTTTTGCCTGCAGTCTGTTAACATCCCAAGTACTGAGGTAAATAGAACCCCTCAACAGTAATTAGGACATACATTATACATTATCTATTTACACTTTTGCCTCATAAATCTTTATGAAGAAATGTTTGAGGAGCTCCAGCATTTGTTTAGCATGCACAAGGCCCTGGATTCAATTCCCAAAACCACACACACACACACACACACACACACACACACACACACACATACACACACACACACACACAAAGGAAAGAAGATGGAAAATACGTTTGTTCTTGGAATATGGCTCAGCAGCTGAGTATTTTTGTAGGATATGTGAAGCCCTGGGTTCAGTTCCCAACACTGGGGAAAAAAAAAGCAATCAGGAATGTCTGAAGGCACATGGTCAAGGGCAAAGAAAGTCTTGCTTAGTCCAATTATGAGTGGATCTGTGTGTGTGTGAATTAGAACTACTAATTAAAGGAATCCAAATATAGTCTTTTAAAAAATTGTGTGCATGCTTGCACATGGGCATGCCCTGGCAAATGTGTTAAGGTCAGAGGACAGCTTGTGGACTCGGTTCTTCCACCATGTATGTCACAGGGATCTGGGTCAGGTTGTTAGGCATGGTGGCAAGGACCTTTAACCACGGAGCCGTGTCTCCCACACTAAATAGTTTATTTTTCAAAGTTAAAATCCACAGCAGTTTCTTTGTTTTCTTTGTTTTGTTTGGGTGTGGGTTTTGGTCCTAGGATCTCATAGAGCCTCACTTTGCCCTGAACTTGCTCTGTCTCCAAGGAGGACCTTGAACTTTGATCCTCTTGCCTCGGCTTCTCAAAGACTGTGATTGTAGGATGTGTAAGCACACCATGCCAAGCTTAGGTCCACAGACTGAAGCCCTTGCATGTGGTTTATTGCTGCGCCTCTGGAACAGCCTAGTACTAAATCTCAAGTGGCATGTATTCCAATGTCTCCCATCGTGCCCTATGACTGTGAGCTGCTCTGATCTTTAGCACCATAGACCATAGCATGCAGATTTTGTTACTCTGACCTCATTGTTAGAAGAGGACAAAGGGCTCCTTCCTGAGTTTATACATGACCCAGCTGTAAGTGATCCAGAAAGAAGCTGGACTGATATTCATTCTTGAATATCTGATGCCAACCCCATCCTATTTCAGTGTCTATCTTCTCGATTCTCCTTCCTCACTTCCTGAAAAAAAATAAAACCCTGAATATTATTAGAGTGTTATCTACTTAGCCCCAGTGTTTTTGAGAAGGAGAGAAGGCTCTTTCTAAATGCCTTAGCTAATGGTATATGCCCTTTTTAAGACGCATTAAAATGTTATAAAATTTAGGGGCTAGAGAGATGGCTCACCATTTCTAATATACCTCATTTAATCCAAGCAATAGTTGATAGAATCTTTGAGCAGCATATTATATTTATCTGGAAACACATCAACTAAAATCACATTTTAGTTTAAAAGAACCAAACAATGACATACATTATTGGAGCACTTCAGTTTTTGTTGTTATTGTATTTTTGTTTGTTTGGGTTTTTTTTGTTTGTTTGTTTTATTGGTGGGGGTTTGAGACAGGGTCTCACTATGTAGCCCTGGCTGTTCTGGAACTCACAATATAAACAGACTGGCCTTGAACTCACAGAGATCCACCTGCCTTTGCCTCCCATGTGCCAGGATTAAAAGAATGCACCATCACTACCTAGCTTTATTTAAGTTATTGATTTAAATTTTTATTTTAGGGTGCATGATGCCTGGCTATCCAAACACTTTGGAATAGATCGAAAATCACAAACTATGCCAGCTCTTCGAAACAGATCAGGGGTGATGCAGGCTCGGCTTCAACATCTCAGCAGCTTAGAAAGCTCATTCACACTTAATCACAGTAAGTCATCTTGGGTTAGAGGCATATCAAATTGTCTGCTAATGCTATTTAATCTTTTTTTTCATTTAATATGTATATATATATGTGGTGTGTATACAGATATGAGCATTGTGTGGGTGCAAGTATATGTGTGTGGTATGTCTGTCAAATTTAATTTTTAATTGTTTAAGATTTATTTATTTTGTTTAATGTTTAGCCTGAATCTATGTATGTGTGCCATGTTTGCCTGGACCTGTGAAGGCCAGAAGAGGGCGCTAGATTCCCCAAAACTGGAGTTACAGATGAGTGTGAGTCACAATGTGGGTCCTGGGACTTGAACCCAAGTCCTTTGGAAGAGCAATAAGTGCTCTTAACTAGTGAGCCATCTCTTTAGCTCCATTAAATTTTAATAAAGTATTAACATCCTAATAAAATAGCATATAAATAGTATTCAATTGAGTTATTATTGTTCATTTAATGACATATATGTCCTGTGCTGACTATAGAAATGAATCAACTCTAGTTGGGCTTAGTATTATTAGTTCAGACCTATAATTCCAGCTACCTATGAGAGTGAGGCAGAAAGTTTACAAGATCAAGGCCATCCTGAGCAAATTTGATCTTGTCTAATATAATAAAAGCTAAAATACTGGGGACCTAGCTCACTGCTGGAGTGTATGCTTGCCTAGCATGCATGAAGCCTTATGGCAATCCCCAGTAGCACCAAATAATAATGATGAGCTCTAAATGCTAGTTGTTGGAGGTATATTTATGGAGGATAAAGCATTGAGAAGGCATCTAGGATAAGAAGAGAAATCTTGCCTCACTGAGGCTGTTAGGGGATTAGATAAAGGGAAAGTACCCTTTGACAGCAAATATTAATTTTTTAAAAAAAAACTCAGAGGAAGAACACTTTCATTTTCATGCAGAAATCCAAAGGTCACAGGAAAAGAGGACAAGAAAAATGGCTTTGTGAAGCCCAGTTATAATTTCTAATAAATCTCCTGCATAGGTAGGCGCTGAGCTAAAAGACTAAGGCTGCAATTTCTTTTTTATTGTCTGTTAATCTTTTTTATCATCCAGTCGTTAACCCCTCCCAGTCCGCCCTCTGGCTGTTCCTCCTCCCATACATCCTTCCTCCTCCACTGGTCTCCAGAGGATGTTCCCACCCCCCATCCCCACCCCACCAGATCTCCCCACTCCCTGGGGCCTCAAATCTCTCAAGGGTTAGGTGCATCTTCTCTGACTGAGGCCAGACTAGGCAGTCCTCTGCTGTATATGTGTCAGGAGCCTCATATCAGCTGCTGTATGCTACCTGGTTGGTGGCTCAGTGAGGATGCAAATTTTTCAAGTTTCTGCTTTTTTGTAAAAGTGCAACAAACCTGCTCCCATTGACCCATAAAAGCCTGGAATTCTGTCACTGGCAGAATTGAAGACATCTGACTATAGGATGCTGAATTTGCATGGCTTTGTCAGTTTTTCACCCTTGTTGGCAACACAGCTGAAGATGCCTCCCACATGATTTCCTAATTCTATCACCATAACTCATTACTAAGATCTCATAGACAAACAAGGGCACAGCTAAATAAATGCTGGAAAAAAAAAAAGTGACCGGAAGTGATTAAGACAGACCACGGCTCTCAGTAAGGTATCAGTGGTGTGAGATTCTTCTAAGAAGGCAAGACTGTTTCACTGTGGCTTTGGGAGGAAGTTTTTTGGTGCTGTTAAGATAAGTCCGTGTTGGGCATGGTTTAATATGCTTTTCTTACCTTAGGTTCTGCCACGACAGAAGCAGACATTTTCCACCAGGCACTTCTGGAAGGCAATACTGCTACTGAAGTGTCTCTGACAGTACTAGACACGATCTCCTTTTTCACCCAGTGCTTCAAGGTAATGATGAATTTAAAATGGATCAAGGTTAATTGCAAGAAAGAAAAAAAAACTATAATAGCTAGCTAGTTTGAGGAACAATAGTTCCAGTTTGAAATAACCTGGCAGGGGTGGTGAGTAAACACTGGTGACAAGCCAAGTTTGACTAGCTATGGTATAACCTTGGGAAATCACTGAAACTCAGTCATCCATAATAAAGTGAAGTGTTCCTACTAAAACGTCCTAATCCCCCTGTGCCTCTTAAATTCTATTGCTTTATGTTTGTCTTTGGATTCAGTTTTCTTCCAGGCATGGTGATACGTGCTTATAAAGTCAGGACTTGGGCAACAGAGGCAGGAGAGGTGCCAAATTTGAGGGTAGCCTGATCTGTATAACAAGTTCCTGGTCAGCAAAGGCTCTGTAGCCAAAGATAGGAGGTGGGGGAGTAAGGAGTGGGGGAAGGAAAGAAGGGAGGGTTTTTTTTCATGTTTTTATTAAAATAACTACTAATTTTTACCTGAAATCATGAGAGGATCAGTTAGCCAAAATACCCATTATAATAAGATACCTTGTAAGGACAATCAATGTCCAGGTTTTTCTCAGATGTTTTTCCCTCTCAACCCAAATCATCCCTTTGATTTGTAAAAGAAAGTCAGTTAGTTTGCATGCTTGGTGGAAGGGTAAAGAAAACAGCAGATGTGAGAGTGCTTTGAAAGTAAAAAAAAAAAAAAAAAAAAAACTGGGGCTGGAGAGATGGCTCAGCGGTAAAGAGCACTGACTGCTCTTCTGAAGGTTCTGAGTTCAAATCCCAGCAACCACATGGTGGCTATCCATAATGAGATCTGACACCCCCCCTTCTAGGGTGTCTGAAGATAGCTACCATGTACTTACATATATAATAAATAAATACGTCTTTGGGCCAGAGTGAGCGTGGTGTGAAAGAGAAGAAAAAGTGTCTGAAGACAGCTACAGTGTACTTTACATATAATAAAAAAAAAAATTTTAAAAAAAAAAGAAAGTAAAAACTACATGAGCATAGTGTAAGGTAGAACCCAAAAGGAGAAAACAGACCTCCTGTTTCTCTTCATTTTCATATTATTTGGGACAGTTTTTCTTTGCTTGCTTGCTTGTTTTGCCTTTCGCCTTCTCTTCTGTAATACAGTCAATTGCCTTAGACTTCCAGGTAGACTATGGAAATATGCCCCATGCTTCTCAAGAACATTATACAGAGGAGAATCGAATAGTAGACTAATAAGTTGTGGTAGGTGATCTTACAAAATATTAGATTTGTTTTAATTAAAATAACACATGCACATCTATTTCTCATCATGTCAGTCGGTGAGACCTCTGAGTCTCGGGACTAGACTTCCATTCCTCCCTGCTTTTCTGAGACGTTTTATGTATTTAATAGATATTTGTGTATTTCTTGGTAAAACTCAAGTGCTCTCTTAAGCACTTTCCAAATATTAACTTATTATTCTTGGTGCTGAGGATTGAACCCTATCCTCATGCATGCGAATCGCATATTGTGTCGCTGTGTTACCTTCCCCTTTTCTTTTGAAGGCTGGAGTGATAAAGGGAGGTTATTGCATAAGAGGACGCATGATCTTTATGAAATTACAAAATCCGCTGTGAAGTTGGATTGTGATTATTCAGTTCTGGTGCCAAACTAGTAACAGTAACAGAATTGTACTCTTAAAACTGATTGCATTTTGGTAACACAAATTATATCCCTGTAAACTAAATACAAATAATGAATTAACTTTTAGTCCTCATAATAGCCTTACATATATAAACTATCATTCTCATAAAAATAAGGAGCCTCGGGCCCACAGGGAAGTTTACATTGCACAGCTAGTTGGTGCAGGATCAAAATCATAGCTACACCAATTATAATGGAAGTCCATGGGTCTAGGTACTGGCCATCAATGGGCCTGTCACCGTTTTGTCTAGTTCTGTGTGGTGGGCTGGATTGATATAACCTGCTTAGTTTCTTGAGAGTCAAAAAGGCAAAACTGGAGAACTTAACTAACGTTTGATTTTATATAATTCGGTGTATGTGTGTGTGTGTTTGTGTACACATTTGTATACTGTGTATGAATATATGCATTCATGTGTCTGAATGCAGATCCAGGTGTGGAGGTCAAGGATATCATTGGGCGTCAATACTTGCCTTGTTTGACGCAAGGTCTCTGTTGTTTTTCCACTGTGTACTCCAGGCTAGGTGGCACATGAGCTTCCAGAAATTCTGTCTCCGCCTCCTGCCTCTCATAGGAACACTAGGACTCCTGATGCTTCTGCTTCTGTGTATTGATTTTACATGGTTTGTGGGAATTTGAACTAAGTTCCACATGCTTTCTTTCATGCCAATCACTTTTACCCACAGAGCCATCTCTCCAGCCTCAGTGTTTTTATGTTGATTTTTTTTTTTGTAGTGTTGGGGATTAAACTCGGGACCTCCCAGGGAGGCCTTCACATAGCAGACAGACATTTTTCTCCTGTAGCCCCTTGGTAATTTATTTTAAAGCACATTTCATGAACCAACTGATATCTCTGTACAACTGCACTGTTTACTGTTTTTTAATGTCCATTTACAAGAGACATTTAAACAGTCAGTTGTGGTATCTGTTTTCATGGTCTCATAAGGTATTCTGGAGGGTTCAATTTATCACCAGTGCATAAATATATCTTATATAAAATACATTTTGAAAAGTAAGAAAGATATTTTTAAAGATTTATTTTATTTATTTTATGTGTATGGATACACTGTAGCTGTACAGATGGCTATGAGACATTATGTGTGTAGCTGCTGGGAATTGGACTCTGGACCTCTGCCACCCCTGCTCGCTCCAGCCCTGCTTGTTCCCATGTAATTCACTGTACCTGTCTTCAGACACACCAGAAGAGGGCATCAGATCTCATTACGGGTAGTGGTGAGCCACCATGTGGTTGCTGGGATCTGAACTCAGGACCTTAGGAAGAGCAGTCAGTGCTCTTACCCACTGAGCCATCTCGCCAGCCCCAAAAGGTTTTTTTAAAAGAATTGGTATTTCTCCTAGTTATTACTCTCCCAGAGAAATACAAAGCCTCTTGGCTTGTATTTGTTTTTAAATTTCTGAATGTGTAAGGTAATTAAAAGAATTCCTCCCAGCCAGTCATGACTGGACATACTCATAGTCCCAGCAAAAGGACAGACTGTGAACCAGACGGGCCTTTGTATGGAGCAAGCTCTAGATCCCACTGAGCTGCAGAGAGAGAACTTTAAGGAGGAAAAAAAAAGAAGAGAAGAGAAAAATAAAGAAAAAAAAAGAAAAGAAGAGAAAAGAGGAAGCGGACAGAAAGGGAGGAGGGATGGAAGGAGAAAGTCTTCCCATACTCAGTTTGAATTTTGATGTTCTCTATTGAAAGAATAATTTTTAGTTATTTTAAATGGTAGAGTTTTCAATAGTCTAGATATAGTTTGTAGGGTGTTTTGAGATGTCCCATTCAAGTGGAAGATCACATGAATATTCTCAAATAAAATACTGAAAATATTGTAAAAAAATTCCAAAGTCCTAACAGCATTTTTATGAGCAGATATTGATGATGCAGTTCTTTTGTGTGTAGGGGAGAGGGGACAAACTAAAGGCCTCTATAAACTGGGTTTTTTTTTTCATGTTTTATAGAGCCAACTTTTAAATAATGATGGTCACAACCCACTAATGAAAAAAGTATTCGATATTCACCTTGCTTTTCTTAAAAATGGACAATCTGAAGTGTCACTGAAGCATGTCTTTGCCTCACTAAGATCTTTCATCAGTAAGGTAAGAACAACTTGAAAGTGCTAGGAGCTCAAGGGAAGATGGAGGACTGGGAATCATTGTGCTAACATCTACAAACAGCCAGTAACTACTACAGCCTTTGTAAGTATGAGCACAGCATAGCAAAATTGATGTTGAGGACCAGGCAAGAATCCTGTAAAATCAGAAGAGGCTTTCCCTTTTACCATCATACCTTCACATTTTCAGTAGGCCCTTTTCAGGGGTCTGCCTCTCTGTCTTAGTTAGGGTTTCTATTGCTTCTAATCAGACACCATGATCAAAAATCATGTTGGGGAGGAAGGATTTATTCAGCTTACATTCCCACATTGCTGTTCATTATTAAAGGAAGTTAAATAGGGCAGGGTCCTGGAGGCAGGAGCTGATGCAGAGGCATGGAGTGGTACTGCTTGCTGGCTTGCTCCTCATTGCTTGCTCAGCCTGCTTTATAATAGAACCCAAGACTACTACCAGCCCAGGGATGGCACCACTCACAATGAGCTGGGCTCTACCTCATCAATCACTACTTAAGAAAATGCCTTACAGCTGGACTTAATTTGCTTCATTTTATTCGCATCCCAACTGCAGTTTTCCGTCCCTCCTCTCCTCCAAGTTCCTCCTCCTCCCCTCTTCACCCCACTCCCCATCTACTTCTCCTGTCTCTTCAGAAAAGGGCAGACCTCCCATGAATCTCAACCAGCCATGGCAGATTGCAGTAAGGCTAGGCACCTCCTCTGCTGTTACCTCTAGAAGAGGCAGCCCACTAGGGGGAAAGGGTTTCAAAGGCAGGCAACAGAGTCAGAGACAGCTTCTACCCCTACTGTTAGGAGTCCCACAAAAAGATCAAGCTACACAACTGATATGTATATGCAGAGGTCCTAGGTCAGTCTCAGGCAGGTCCCCTGGTTGACAGTTCAGTGTCAGTGAGCCCCTGTGGACTCAGGTTAGTAGATTCTGTGGGTTTTCTTGTGGTGTCCTTGACTTCTCTGTACAGCTAGATCTTATGAAGGCATTTTTCTCAACTAAGGTTCCCTCTTTCAGGTAATTCTAGATTGCGTGTCAGGTTGGCATAAGACTCTCCCTCTGCATCTTCTTTTCTCTCTAAAGATTCTACCCAGGAATGAAGCTCCAATGTCATTTTAAAATCACTTACTTCACCAATTTTCCTTTATCTTGCTTATCATATGATCAGACTAACATACCACCTACTATACTAATGAAGCGCCAGTCTTGCTTGTTTACAAAAATGTGTGTAAGCCCTTTGAAAGCAGAAACTAACTTTTAAATCTGGGGTCTCATATAATATCTTGCAAATGAACCATAAGCAGCCAGCATATGATCAAATAAACAAGTCCTACCTTTCATTGTATGTAAAACAAAAATTGGATAAATGTGAAGCTTTAAAGGTTTTCTATTCTTTCATATCCTTTAAAAATAAAAGAATCTATGGGGAAGTGAGTTCTGTATGAGCATAATGGGATAAATGGATGGAAATACATTTAGAAAAAAATCATTTAACAGTTACTAGCTAGGTAGTTACTGCGTGGCTTACCGTGCAATATATGAAAACATACACGTAATGATAAATATATGCTAGACCTTATCAAAGTTTCCCTTCGGTAGTAGTTAGACTTAGAGTATGCAACTGAAAGTATAAATGGCAAGTAGAACAGTGTTCATCACCTTAAGAGCTAGACTTCATCTTTTAGAAAACAGGCAGGCATGGAAATGTTTTGAGCAGGGAAGTAACACAATATATATTAAAATTAGACATTGGCTGAGAAGCAGAGGCAGGCAGATGTTTGTGAATTCAAGATCAGTGGTCTATGTAGCAAGTTCCAGGCCAGCCAGAGCTTCAGAGTTAAACCACAAAGGGGTGAATAGAAGAAAAGAAAAAAGAAAAGAAAAGAAAAGATTGTGAGTAGTGCAAAACATAGTAAAGAAAGTGATGTAAATAAAGCATAGTAAAAAAAATAATAAGTGAGGGCCTGGAAAA
>NC_045030.1:41113928-41127120 GCF_008632895.1 Mastomys coucha
GAGGTAGGAAAAAAAAAAAAAGTACAAGAATGGACAGTGTCACACAAGCCAAGGGGAAACAGTATGAACATACTCATGAGGTCCAGAGTGTCAAGTGAGATGAAAGGAGCACATTAGAACTGGCACTGAGGAGGTTGCTCATGACTTTGGCCATTGTTCATGTCTCAAGTAATATAAGGAGACTTACTGTAAGGATTAACTGCACATTGCTGTGCCTGCCCTTAAATGTTTTTATACTAGAGTGTCTTGTCCAGCAAGAGTCAATCTAATCTTGTGAAACTTTACAAGATTTCCCAGTTTGCCAATCAGAAAGCATTTATTACACACCTGTTGCTTGCCTAACACTGCATCTACTAAAAAGGTAAAATGATGCAGATAGATTCCTGAGATGTGGATTAAAATTCAAGGTTTTCAAGAAGCCATTTTGAGTAGCTGACATTCAAGCTTTAGAAGGCCTAAAAAATGGATGGCCATTGTGTATTTGGAAGCAGCTTGCTTGTCCCGCCTTTCAAGGATAGGAGATTCTAATAAACCAACACTAGATATATAGTTTATCTTCCACAAAGCAGCAGGCTGAATACATTCTCAAAGCAGCAGGCCACTTGGGCACTCTTTCTCTATAACAAAATATGTCTTAATTGACAATGTTTGTGGAGCAGAAAACATACAGATATATACGAACACTTCACATAAGCTCCATTTTGTTTAATCAAAAAGGATCCATTTCACTACTACTGATTTTCTCAGCAGGTGGAACTTTAGAACAGGAGCCATGATTCATCATTTCTGTCATTCATTTGTTCAGTGTGTCATCGAGTCTGTATGCTTTGGACTATCTTAGGCTCTTCTCAGATTGACAGCATTTAATGCCTAGTACCTCCACATTATTGCAGTACCTTCTATACTGACTTGACTTGTTCTATCATTGGCATATGCTTGTCTATATGCTAACAAATTCAAACTATCTTGAGAACAGAGATCTGACCTCATATTGATTTGTTATCCTCTAAAGCTCTGAGCATAATTTTAGGTGAGGCTACAGTCAGCAGTTGATTATTTGGTGGATTTCATAAAATTTTCAGATATTCATTTCTATTTTCCTTGTTCAGTTTCCCTCAGCCTTTTTCAAAGGAAGAGTAAACATGTGTGCTGCATTTTGCTATGAGGTTTTAAAGTGCTGTACTTCAAAGATCAGCTCAACCAGGAATGAGGCATCTGCACTTTTATATCTTTTGATGAGAAACAACTTTGAGTATACCAAGAGGAAAACCTTTCTAAGGACACATTTGCAGGTGAGTACCAATCAAAGCTCTTCTTTATTGTTTTTCTCTTCAATCACTGGACTCCATCAAAATCAACATCTATAGCTAGAAAGATAGCTAGCTTGGTTGGTAAAGTGCACGTCCGGCAAGCATGAGTACCTGAATTCGATCCAAAAAGCTGTATATGGGGCTGGAGGGATGGTTCAGTGGTTATGAGCACTGGCTGTTCTTCCAGAGGACCTAGGTTTGATTTACAGTCCCTACATGGTGGCTCACAACCACCTGTAAGTCCAACCCAGTGGATTTGACATCCTCTTTTGGCCTCCTTGGGTACCAGGCATGTACATGATGCACAGGGGCATAGACATAGATGCAGGTGAAACTGTACACATAGAGATAAATCATTTTTGTTTTAAAGCCAGGAGTGGTGGTATGCACTTGTAACCCCAGAACTGAGGGAATGGGGACAGACCAACCTGGGGCTCACTGGCCAGCTAGCCTAACCTTATTTGGCAAGTTCTAAACCAGTGAGAGATGTTGTGCCTGCCCCCAAATTACGATAGACAGTATCTGAAGAATCACTAACCTCTACATATAGGCATACATATGCACCTGCAAAAGTGTGTGTGCACCTACCTCTCACTCTGTTCCCCACAAAGAGCAACATTTATAGCTCCTTCAAAAGCTAAGGTAAGAGGATATTAACTTCAAGTCTTACTTTGTCTGTATAGTGAGGTCAGTGCCAAGTGGAATAACATAAGAGACACTCTCTCAAAACAAAAAGTGAAAAGAGGTTGTAACTCACTGGTAGAATGCTTGCCTAGCATGCACAAGGCTCTGGGTTCTAGTCTCAGCACTACAAAAGGAATCTATATGTGGATTTTCCTTTCTGTGCCATAGCTCAGACCATGTACCTCTCTGCCACTTGAAATGGGACTGGTCTAAACTGAGAAATGGGACTGGTCTAAACTGAGAAATGGGACTGGTCTAAACTGAGATGTGTCAAAAGTATAAAGACTAAGTACATTAAAAAATAGAGCATCTAGGTTGTCTTATTTTTTTATATATTGAAAGTATTTGTCAAATTTGGGGAGTGATTAAAATATAT
Source organism: Mastomys coucha (assembly GCF_008632895.1). Taxonomy (NCBI): domain Eukaryota; kingdom Metazoa; phylum Chordata; class Mammalia; order Rodentia; family Muridae; genus Mastomys; species Mastomys coucha. Next base: position 41,116,299 of record NC_045030.1, read on the forward strand.
CAAAATACAGTTTGGGTCAGTAAGATGACTCAGTGTGTAAAAGTGCTTGCTGCCAAGCCTGATGACCTGCATTTGAGCACCAACAACCAAATTCCTGAAAGTTGTCCTCTGATATTCACATGCTCATATAGCAACATGTGCACACACACACACACACACACACATACACACACACACAAAGTAAATATGAAAAATAAAGTAAGTGCCACTTCCATCTCTTTTTCATTGTAGCTACTTCCATATGTGACTCCCATTCTCTTTCTCTTGGACAAGGCTACTCTAGAGTGTAAGTCTTAAGAATGTGTGCTCTAGTTCAGATTCCATGACAGTCTGACATGGAGCTTCTTCAAATAGAAAATAGGAGAAACTCTACTTCAGAATTTTTGTGATACTTCAGTAAGGTGATTAAATAATAAGATTGTTAGATAATAAATGGCAAGTGATTCAGGTTGTTTTGCATGCATCAGCAAAACCTTTATTTAACAATGAAAGATTGCCAAGCATGATGGCACATGCCTAAAATCCAAACATGGAGGAAGATTAGGGTAAAAGGATTACACGTTTGAGCCAACCTGACCTACAGGACAAGAAGAGTCTGTCTCAAAAAAGCAAAAATTAAAAAAAAAAAAAAAAGTTGACCCGGAAGTGCTAGCCTTTACCTGTGTACTCTCATCTACTTGAGATGCCAAGGCAAGAGGATCACTTGAGCCCACAGTTAAAGATCAGTCTGGATAGCATACCAAGACCCTGTCTCAAAAATAAAGACAATGCAATTAATCTCAATATTTTGTGGAAATTACAGAATTTATAGAGATGACTATCTGCTGTGCTCAACTCATAGATCAACCACATTTGTGCTGTGTGACCTTAGGCAAGTTACTTAATCTTGCTGAACCAGTTTGCTCATCTGTAAAATGAGGCCAAGTAGTTGCCATATTGCATGGTTATTAGTATGAGGGTGAAAATGAAAAGCATATAGCAACTGGCACCATTCCAGCACAGAGAACACACTGGGTGATAATTATTCTCCATCTTCATATCATTGTGATTAATTAATGAAACAGTGGGGACTTCTTGGCTCAGTAGTCTACTATGTAATATAGGCAACCTCTAGTTATATAGCTCCACTGCCTTGGTCTGTCCCATTAGAGCTCTTTACTAGGGAAAGTGTTATTGATAAGAAAACAACCATTAGCCTGCAGTCTGAGCTATTGAAGAGACTGAAGCAGGAAGACAGAAGCGAGTTAGATGTTAGCCTGGGCCCAGTATAGTAATATGCCTCCCTACCTCTTGAAGCAAGATTTTTTTAAAAGCCCTTTTTTAAAAAGTAACCTTTATTTCTTCCCACAGATAATCATTGCTGTGAGTCAGCTTATAGCTGATGTAGCACTGAGTGGAGGATCGAGATTTCAGGAGTCTTTATCCATTATCAATAACTTTGCAAATAGTGACAGACCTATGAAGGTATGGAATAAACTCAAACCACTTTGGCTGGGATTGTGAGTCAGTGGCACTCAGCATGAGCAGTTCCTTGGGTTTGATCCCCAACACCAAAGTAATAAAAACCACTTTAACTAAAGAAGGAGTTTATAATCTTAAACTGGGGTGGAATTCTCAGTGACTGTCCGTGTGGAACGTATAGATGTGAGCTTTAAGAGTTGATGGCTTTTACTTACCACTGGACCTCTAGCAATTATATTCAGCAGTAACTAAATAGATTTTTTAAATGTGTGTCTGTTAGTAATAAAATCTGTGTTGTTTTCTCTGCTTGATTTCTAAACTTGCTCGGAAAAGAAATATTTATTTTCTTTCTTAACAATTGTTACCATTTATAATACTGGCTAATTAAAAACTGAGTTGGAAATTTGAGAGAAATCTCACTTCTTAGGATGGCTGATAGATCCATTGCCAATAGATAAGAAATGGAACAGAACGGTTTCATTATTTGTTGGTTTTGTGACTTTCAAAAGTTATGCTAGCCAACTGTTGCTTGCTGTAACAGTCCAAAGCTGTCCGTCTTCAGCACCAGTCCATCAGAATCAAACCTAGGATTGTGAGCACTACATGCTTAAAAACTAGGGCACTGTAAAAAAAAAAAAAAAAAAAATGCATCTCCTACTATGTTGCCTCGAAAACAGGTCCGGAGATCCTCCCAGGGGGATGAATTGTCCCCATTCTCAGGAAAGGTCATATTCTAATATATTTGACAATAGTGCACGAAATTTTTTTTAAAAAAATCCAAAGCTCACAATCACAGCATGCTTGATGTTTGGGACGTGTAGAATCTATGTATCAAAAAACCATTCTCATAGGAGTGCTGCTTACAGGGAGCAAAACACTGAGTAGTGCCAGCTGCTCACAGGCTGGGAAAGGTGACTTTCAAGCTGCTCTGTGGGTTTCCCAGGGAATCAGTATACAGTTCCACTAACCCCAGGAGCACAGAAGCAATGAGTACTAGTTCAGCTATTTTACTCATGCTCCAAGAATTTATGTTTCTAGTTGCTACCATGCTCAATGCCATATTATACAGGTAGATTAGCACGCTATTTTCCAAGTGAATAGGGCTGATGTTAGTTCTCCTGGAGAAGAGCCCCTTTGCTTTCCCTTTACTCATCTGTGAATGACTTAGTTTTATCTGCTAAGGTCACCTGTAACCATGTTACAATAAGGTTAGCCTTTCCCTCAGGAAGTTCCTGTGAATGAATGCAAAGGGGTTAGATGCATTCTAGTAATTATTTTTAAAGCAGACAAAAAGGCAGAATAGTATATTACATTCCTATTAAGTTCCCTAAATGTGTACTTGCCCCACCCCCATCTTGGGATCAGAAACACTTTGAGAGGTAAATGTTCTCTTTAACCTCTCTGGAGTGTGATGTGACTCAAAACCTCTCATTTGTGGAAATGGATAGTTGACAGCAGGGTTTTCACTAAGGCAAGATAGGCATGCTTCTCACTATGGGAAGTTGCCTGCAGAGCACTAGCTCTGGAGCCAGATTGCCTGATAGAGGCCCTGTCTCCATGACTTGCCAACCAAGAGATGTTGGCTGAGCTTCTCAACTGCTCTGGGCCTCAGTTTTCCCATTGGTGGAAATGCTTGAGAAGACACCTTAATTAAAACATATAAAGCACTCAGATCAGTACCTGGTACCTATGTACTGTCAATGACTTTCAGTTACTGTTGTTACAAGTAAACCAAACATACAGCATTCACAATGAAAACCAGATAGTCTGACCTCAAAGATCATGTTTTTATGGGCTTTTAGTATACTGCCATCAAGTTCAAAAGCCTTTTAAAAAACCTGTCTAGTTACATAATTTTAAAAAAATAACTAAGTAAAAAACCCTTTAGGCTTGCCATGTGGAATATAGTACTACCAACTGTTAACAAGAAATAAAAACCATATTATAGTCCCCAGATTTTGATGCTTATGCTTCATTCCTATTGATAATACTGCTAAATATGTGGGGTTTTCTTTGTTTTCTTTTGTTTTGAAATTAGGCAACTGCTTTTCCCACAGAAGTCAAAGATTTGACCAAGAGGATCCGAACCGTTCTTATGGCCACTGCACAAATGAAGGAGCATGAGAAAGACCCTGAAATGCTAATTGATCTCCAGTATAGCTTAGCTAAATCTTATGCCAGCACACCAGAGCTGAGGAAAACTTGGCTTGACAGCATGGCCAAAATTCATATAAAAAATGGAGATTTTTCTGAGGTGACTTCTTAAAATTTTGCTCCCACTGGGACTCTTCAAACTCCTTTGAACATATGCTCACACTTCTTTCTTTGTCATCCACTTCTAGGCAGCAATGTGTTATGTCCATGTGGCGGCTCTAGTTGCGGAATTTCTTCACCGAAAGAGTAAGACCTTTCTGTTCTGAGATGGGAAGACTCTCTGCTGGCAAAATAATCTTTTTCTTTGCAGTGTGCAGTTGTGAATGGGATAGAATTGAGCTCTTAAAAATATGTTTACCTTCAGCCTCATTCAGTGCTAAACAGACATTGTTATAAAAGAAGACTGGCTTGCTCATTTTGGCTTTGGCTTCTGTGGGAGGTTACAAGAATAAGTTAAATAGTACATGGCTGGGCTGGGCTTCATGCCCGGTGTTTATTTCCCAAGACTATCTCCCTGGATGACTGCCACAAATTCAGTTCTTCTTAGAGCTCAAGAGAAGCACTGCAGAATACAGGCAGATTGCTTCTTTCCCCTCATCCTTCCCTTCACCAACAACTGTCCATGGACTAGGTATTTAGAGCTATTTTTATGCAGTGGCACCTGCGTGTTCAAGGGAATCAGACCCTTGAAGGACATCAACAGTTCTGCATTTCTAATTCAAGATTTCTAATTCAGGGATCAGGCTGAAAGCTTCTTTGTCCCCAAATAATATTGCTGAATTTTATATCTACTCAAATAGCAAAACAATTGAGTAAGGTTTCAAAGTTAATTGGTAGTGGCAATTGCAATCAAGACATCTGCTATCTATCACAATGAGGGCAAAATGAAAGCAACTTAAAGGAGTCATATTATGTGGGCTTTGGCTGTGGGGACGCAACTTTATTATTGTTATTGTTATTATTATTATTATTATTATTATTATTATTATTATTATTATTATTATTTACTATGTTTTGTTTTTATCTCTGGAATTTTTTTTGTATTTTTCACTTCACATGTAAAATAATGGCTATTGTGGAGATTCTTCCCAAATATGACTAGAATGATTAAACTATGCATTCATGTCATTTAAGTTTGCAAGAAGGAGTAGGATTTCATATAGTCCAAGCCAACCTCAGACTTGCTATGTAGCCAAGGGCAACCTTGAACTTCTGCTCTTCCTGCCTCTACCTCCTGGCACTACAGGCATGCACCACCATGCTCAGTTCCTGCAGTGTTGGAGATAAAGACCAGAACTTTGTGAATTCTAAGTAAGCAAGCATATCAGTACTACCTGAGCAACATTTTGCTTATATTTTAAACTGACAGAGAAGTGCTTCTGAATAATCATGTTTACAAATTGTTATACTCAGCTAGGGGTTGTGGGCTCTGTAATCCCAACACATCAAAGCTAAGGCAGGGAGACTGCACAGATCCAAGAGTGCCTGGGCTGCATAGTGAATTCCAAGTCAGGGTGGACTACAAAGTATGAACCAGAAGTAGAGTCCCAGACTCATTAAGAATTATTAGTAATTAACTCTCTAGATTTTGAAAATACATAATTATATTAGAGATTCTTCCTGAGAATCTTGTTTTACTCACAAGTACAAAGACTTTATATTAAACAAAAATTAAGAATGATTTATCGCAAGAAAACAAATCAAAAAATTAATGTATTCCTATTTTCTACTTTCAGTCCATACATTGTTTTCATTTTCTCCTTGGGTGGAGGTGACAGGTTCTGGGGGTTGATAAAATAGCTACAGGCATGATAAGCGTGTGCTTTCAGACCAAGCTGTACAGGCAGTCCATACAAGTAGTTCTAATGGAGAAAGAATTGATCAAAATAAGACCCAGTTCATCTTTTTAAATTAGAACTCTGATGTGTTTGTCAAGTTGCCCTAAAAATAAAAAGCTAAGTTGCACACAGGCAATTCCATATCCATTAACACACATGAGGTTCTTAAACACCATTCTATGGTTTTAAATACTTTCCAGAGAAACTGGCTTCCTGTTACCCCAGCTTTCTAATTAGTGAACACCTGAAATAAGAGTTCCAGGCCTCTTAAGAATAAACTCTTTCAATTTTGAAAATAGGTAATTAAATTAGAAATTCTTCCCAAGAATCTTGTTTTATTCACAGGTATAAACACCTTCAGACCAAGATTGGTTTCTCCCCACTAGCCTGTCCTTAACTTTAGAAAGCCTATATCTTGCTCTAGTCATTTCAGCATTAGGCAGCTACCTTAATCAGCCATCTGACCTGTCTCAACAAGTGGATGTAGCCCAAGCTTGTCATTGTTGTAGTTCGTAATATTCCAAAGGCTCTTTCAAGTTTATCTCTCATTAACCTCAAAGAGCTAAGGAGGAAAAAAAATGATGTTTTGCATTTTCAACAAAGAAATGTTAAATTTGAGAGCAATATTTATTTACTTATTTATTTATTTATTTATTATGGGTGCTATCTATTTTTGAACCTGTAGAATTCAATGATCTTAACCTAGAAAACCTTATTCTAAAGGGACAGCAATAGTAGAAATCCTCAGGGGTTTTTCCACCTTTAATGATTGAAAGAAAAAAAGGAATCCAAAACAGCTTTGTTCAACTAGCTGCTTAAACTACGAGAGTGCTGTCAAGATACTTAGCTAATCTAAACCAGTTAAGCATACTATAAAAATATTCTTAGTGGCCAGGCGGTGGTGGAGCACTCCTTTAGTCACAGCACTTGGGAGGCAGAGGCAGGCTGATTTCTAAGTTCGAGGACAGCCTGGTCTACAGAGTGAGTTCCAGGACAGCCAGGGCTACACAGAGAAACCCTGTCTTGAAAAACCAAATATATGTGTATATATATATATATATATATATATATATATATATATATACATATATATACATTCTTAGTGGAAATGGAATAAAATGTTGCCTAGTTGACACATTGTAAGCAAGTGTTCTATCATGTGAACTTCTAAAAATAAAAACAGAGTTTCTTCTATCTGGTGGTTTCCTGGCCCCCAGGGATAATGACTATCTAATGTGAAACTCTGCAACCCAACAGTATTTAAAAAGTCTAAAAAGGACTTGAATCTTTAAGCAAAATATGCTTTAAATAACATTTAGCAATGATCATCAAGACACACTAGAATTTATGAATTTATTGTTTTCAATTAACTATCCATTGCTAATGAAGACAAAAATAAGAATATTTACATTGTAAATCCCTGACTGGTATGCAGCACCCAAACTTTGTTTTCTGTCATCTCAAAGAACTGTACTTGCAGCTCATCTCACCCAGACCTTCTGTCCCTCCCTCTGAGATAGAACTCAGGGTGGTGTACATAGTACACAAGTCCTCCATTGTTTTGAGTTATACCCTCAGCTGGCCCCACAGTCATTTCTCTTGAAGTGCACTATAAAAATATTCTTAATCATGATGGAATAGAATGCTAACTAGCTGACATATTAGAACCAAATGTTCTATCATTTAGACTTTCTTTTAATAAAAATAAAGTTTGTTCCGCCCGGTAGTTCCCTGGCCCCAGGGATGTCAGCTTAAGTGAAGGACCACTGTTGGAATCTTGCATTCCTTGTTTCAGGCCCTGAAGTGCTAGGAAAAGGGAAAAGAAGAATCCAGGAGTGGTGGCTCATGCCTGTAATTGCAGTGTTCAGGAGTGAGAGGGTTAGAAATTTGAGGCCAGCCCGGGCCACATAGTGAGTCCCAGCTATGGTGTGATATCTCATCTCATTCCTGCCCCTCCCCATAGAATAAAAAGAAGAAATAAAAGAAAATGAAAGTAGAAGGAGGTCTGCAATTGACCCTGATCCCACCCCACCCTCCGACAGGCCCTTGATCTTTGTACCAGAGATGCCTTATAGATAGATTCTCAGACTCTTCCCTTTGCCCAAGTCAGTGGAAGCGGTGATAATGGGGAGTTTGTTATGTTACTCTTTCTTGTCCTCAAATATAAGATCCAACACAATTCAGAATTTATTTTCATTTTGTCTGAGAGCCTTACCATTTCTGGATCTCACTCTCTAAAGCCTAAACTTTGGCATTCTTTTCTCTTTTCCTGAGAGAGGGCACAACACTTTTCCCCAGGGAAGACAAGAGTCAAATGTTCTGCATTTTTGTACTACCACATAGCATCCTTGTTCAGCAAAACTTTAGGGCTTTAGATTCTCCCATAAGCCCAAAAAATGTGATTTCCCTTCTCTATAGCATCTCTTCTTCTCATTCCTTATAGGGTAATGCTGCTTTCATTCCCAAGTCTTTGTTCCCAGTGTTATATAGCTAAACTTTCACAAAATACTTCATTCCCTTGTTTGTTCCTAGTTCCAGCTTCCCTCTTTATACTCACCCCTCAAGATCTTACCTCTTACTCTTCTTCTGGCTGCCAGTCATTTTTCATTAAAATTTCAATTTTAATTAAAATTTCATTAATTTTTCATTATTGGGCACTGCAGTCCCATCCTCCCAAGTCCTATTCACCCTTTTCCCAGGATCACTTGGACTCAAAGCATTTGTACCTTCCTGGACTGCTTCCATTTTTATTTCTCTAGAATGGCATGTGAGAATGTAAAAGCAATAACTATGGAGCATTAAGATCAAAGATAGGTGGAGTGTACCTCACCCACATTCTCAGCACTTGGGAGGCAGAGACAGGAAGACGGTTCTAAGTTTGATGCCAGCCACATTTGTAATGTGCCTTGTTTGTTCCCCTCTAAATCACAAGATCCTACAAAACACACAGTGTAGGAAAACCATGTGGCTTTCTCCGCCTAGATTCTCACTCCACAATAACAATTTAGGTCACAGTTATCAAAGTTCTTTTCAGCTACAGTTTACTCCCAACTTCCCAGGGCTCCAGCTGGCAGCAGTTGTTTTATTTTATCTTGAGAAAGTTACTTTATAACGCTGATAAGCTTACTTAGCAATAATAATTCATTTAGTCCTTCTTTTACACTAAGCTCTATTCCAAACATGTGTTCATGTAATTCTCACAAACCACTATTATTATTCTTGTTATAATGGTAGTGGTGGTAGTAATGATGATAAAGAAACTTTATAAATACTAGAGAGACAAGCATCCAAATTTATCCAGTGACACAGCGCTAGGCTCAAGCTCGTCTAACTCTCAACTCTGTGGTGTTTTTTAATGTCCCACTCAGTTTCTCCAAGGGTGTTTTATCTCTGCCATCTGTTTCACTTCCTGTCTGTCATATAAATCCTAGGCTAGGCTCTTTCAATAACGAACTGACTTTCCTTTCCAACTCTCAGTGAAATTTAAACACTAGAGATGATTACCAAAGATCATTCAGTGGTGACCCAAAATTTGTCCACTCTCTTGTCTAGATGATATGTACATAACAAATGGAGAAAAGATGAGAGTTTTAGTGTAATTTTTATACTAGGAAATGATCTACACCAGCCACTGCAGATAGTGCACCAAACCACAACTTACTATGATAATGAATTTGGGCTCACTTTGTGCAGGAGGAAGAATCACAGAATATAATAGATCTGAGGAATATATGAAATTACTTTTATAGCTTAAACATGTACTTATGACTTTGACCCAAAGTCTCATCTGTTATTAAAAATAGCATATCCTTTTAAGGGTGTCTATTATTTACCAAACTTTTTTGTAATAAATATGCTTCATTTCTGCTTTTCCACACAGAATTATTCCCTAGCGGGTGTTCAGCATTCAAGAAAATTACTCCCAATATAGATGAAGAAGGAGCCATGAAAGAAGATGCTGGAATGATGGATGTTCATTACAGTGAAGTAAGATCCCAGGGCATGCACCATCGCTTATAGAAATTTCCCATTTCAAAATTGTTTTATATTGAGTTACTAGATCTGGCTTACATTTGAAAATGACTAAAGGTTGGTGAGGTTTAAGTAATAAAACTGTCTAGGCAAAGGAATGACTGTTGGCAGGATAGAATCTTGTCTTAGTAACTCTTCCCACTATCTTGTTTTAAAATACAACATTTAGATGGGTGGAAAGATGGCTTAACAGTTAAAAGCATTTGTTCTTTCTGAGGACCCAGATTTGATTCCCAGCACTCATATGGTGGTTCATAGCCACCTCTTACTCCAATTTCAGGGGACCTGATTCCCTCTTCTGGCCTTCATGGACACCATATACTCAAGTGGTATAGTACGTATATGGATGCAAAATACTCATATAAATAAAATGAATAAAAGTTATTTTAACCTACAATATTGACTGTATTTATACCATGATCTCTGTGACCAGATCCTACCTAGCATATGAAAAGGGACTCCAGAAAACTATAGTTAAAATTGTCTTTTACTTAAAATAGGTACAGTATTTGTAACAAAGTAGTGTGAATGGAAGTGTCCTGCTTCCTACTTCAGATGGTAAGAAAACAGCTTTGCTTGTCCATCATTAAAGATCTGTTAAGCACCAACATAGGATCAAACCTATTGACTTGGAGATTAAAGGGCTATAAAATGATGAACTATGATCTCCAAGTTCTGCTTGGGAGAAAGTCATTGAAATAATATAGGTATGTGATATGCAAAGTCAGAGGTATAAGGTAAGGAGATTACCATGGCTGTGATGTGAGAGGTGGATTATAGGTGACTAGATAGATGCTGGAGGCAGAGTCTGGGAGAAGGACAGTCTTATTGTCCAAATGTGTGGCAACTATGTCCTAAACCAGAATAGTAAAAGGCCCAGGTTAATCATGTAGCTCACTTGGCAGAGTACTTGTCTTGCATGCATAACTCCTGAGTTTGATATTCTGCTACACATAAACTGGTTAAGTTTATCCATGCCTATACTTCGGTACTTGGGAGGTAGAGACAGGAGGATTAGAAGTTTTAATTTCAAGCCTACTTTTGGTACATAGAGATGGGAGACTAGCCTAAGCTACATAAGACCCTGCCTCAAAGAGCAGACCACTACAAAATCCTATGCTCAACAAAACTGTGAAATCTGGATAAAATGGACAAATTTCTTGACAGATACCAGGTACCAAAGTTAAATCAGGATCAGATAAACATTCTAAACAGTCATTAAAAGTCTCACAACCAAAACACACAGGATCAGAGGTTTTTAGTGCAGAATTCTATCAGACCTTCAAAGAAGACCTAATACCAATACTCCTCAAACTATTCAACAAAATAGAAACTGA
>NC_045030.1:41127950-41136520 GCF_008632895.1 Mastomys coucha
TTAGACAACAAAAGGAGATCAAAGGGGTACGAATTGGAAAGGAAGAAGTCAAATTATCACTATTTGCTAATGATATGATAGAATACTTAAGTGACGCCAAAAATTCCACCAGAGAGCTCCTACAGCTGATAAACAATTTTAGCAAAGTGGCTGGATATAAAATTGATTCAAACAAGTAGCCTTCATCTACTCAAAGGATAAAAAGGCTGAGAAAGAAATTAGGGAAATGACACCCTTCATGATAATCACAAATAATATTAAATAACTTGGTGTGACTCTTACCAAGCAAGTGAAAGATCTGTATGATAACTTCAAGTATCTGAAGAAGGAAATCAAAGATCTCAGAAGCACAGAGGACCACCAGTTGCAAGCTACCCTGAGCCGCATAAGGTGACTCCACCTCCAAAGAAAAATTGTACTAGGAATGTACTATGCTAGGCATGGTAGCTCAGACCTTTATTGTAATCCAAGGGGGACTGAGACAGGAAGGAGTATTGCCATGAAAATTGTCTAGTGTACCTAGTTCCTGAAAAGCTTGGCTACAGAACAAGACCCTGTCTCAAGTAGGGAAAATGGGAATGGAGAAGAGAGGAAACCAGTCATTTCACTTTTTACAATCTGAGACTTAGATATACTTTAGAATTCTGTTGGTTTTATTATGTGGCCCCAGCCACAAACAGTACTTCACAGGAGATATGTTCTTGAGCTTGTCCTCGTCCTCCAAATACCAGCTTTAAGTTATCCATAGAGATGGTCTTGTAAACATATTTATTGGGATTTTTTTCGCTCTATAGTAGTTACTATATATACTTTTAGTTTTATTTTTTATAAATTAGAGTACAGAGTTCAACCAAGTACCAGTTTGTCTGGGCTCATGTAGAAGGGTTTCCTCCTCATGCTCTCACATCTGAAACAGGTGGCATTGATTTAGAAGTTATATTAAAATGAGTCATATTCAGCAGTACACATCATCTATTATCCCAGCAGTCTACTGGAAGAGGAAAGAAGATTGTTGTGAGTTCTGCCTCTGTCTCTCTGCTTCTCTTCTCTGCCTCTCTGCCTCTCTGCACCTCTGAACTTCTACATCCGCCTCTGCCTCTACCTCTGCCTCTGACTCTGCCACCTCTGACTGAGTACTAAGTTTAGAGGTGTGTGCCACCATGTATCTGCTAAACTTCTTAATATAGCTATTGAATGTTAGTTAATAAGCTGACTCTTTATTCAAGTAGTCACATTGATTGGCAACTGCTGTCTAGGAGGAGTATATGAGTTACAGAAGAAAACAGTCTAGATAAATAAGTGTGTTCCCACCTTTAAAGAATCATGGTTTATTTGTAATGTCAGCTATTGAGACAGTATGCAAATATTATAGAACTATAAATATTTACCCCATTGATTAGTAAAAATTATTTGTACCTTGTTTTCCTTATCTGGACCAGGAAAAACAGTACCTATACTAGTCTAAGAAGGGGCTTGAAGGGCAGAGAGTATTTCAGGGGAATTACTAGTAAGTGTCTCTCTGTTTTGAAGCACTTGCCTTGTTGAATGAAGAGATTATAGAAATATTAGCCATCTCATTGCAAGCTTTGTGTCCACGTAAAAGAGCTTGCTCCTTGTTCTATGAGTTGATGGGATGTTTTCAAATTTTCAATGACATGATCAGAAGCCTGCGATCTGTATTGGGAAGTGCCACGGCTAGAGTCAGGAAGATCAGTTAAGTGAAAAAAGTATCAAGGTGTTGAGACTTAGCAATACATGTAGAAGGGGAAAAGGGTCATATTTGAGAAATATCTAAGAAGTAAAATTGATAGAGTTGGTCATAAGCTCAGAGGATGAGTGAAAGAAGTGTTGTATTGGTTTCCTAGGCATCTTTTTCTGTCTGCAGTGCTATGCCATAGCACAATAAACGAGGTGGCTGATTAACAGCAGAAATGAATTTCTCAGAGGTCTAGCAGCTAGAAAATCTAACCTCAAAGCACCAGTGGCAATGTGTCCAGGAAGGGCAAAACTTTCAGTGCATAGATGGCACTTTCTTGCTGTGTACTTAGATGGTATTAGCAAGGTTAGAATTTTTCCAAGTGAATCTGAGGGAATCAAATACTTAGAGCAGAACACTAAGCCTGCCATATTCAAAACATTTCCAAGTGTGTGGCTTCAAACAAGAGAAATGTACTACCTCTCAGATTGCAGAGTCTAGAAATCTGAAAATGAGGCTTCATCCTGGGACTTCTTTCCTAGAATCCAGATAGAAGCCTTCCTCGCCTTCTGGTGATAGCTGTTGATTCTTGGTATTCCTTAGCTTGCACCTACATGGATTCTGTTTCTGTCTCTGTAGTCACATGTTGTTTTCCTGAATACCTGCAGTATCTTATAAGGGTGCCAGCCATATTGGCTTGAGGGTTCACCCTTTATCAGTATATTCATCTTTTTTATTAATTATTTTATTCATTCAACATATTCATCTTGATCAATTATATCTATAACACACTTCTTCTGGATCAGGTCACATTCTGAGACAGTTGAGATCTTCAGCTTACAGTTTAGAGCAGTGATTCCTAACCTTCCTAATTGTGCAGCCCTCTAATATAGTTCCTCATGTTGTTGTGACTCCCAACCATAACATTATTTTTTTCTAATTAATAACTGTAATTTGCTACTGTTACAAATTATAATGTGAATATCTGATATGTGACTCCTGTGAAAGCTCATTCACCATCCCCCTCCAAAGGGGTAGTAACTGACAAGTCGAGAAGCACTGATTTAGGAAAAGACAATTCAATTCGTAACAGGATAAAGTAAAAATTGCGCCTCATTTTCCAGCTAAGAATTTATAGAATATTGCCACCTACTACATAGGAGACCTACAGGATGAATTCAGTTATCTAAGAAACAAACAGGGGTGATTTTGGCAATCAGTTCTGTAGATCTGATAGAAAACAAGTTATTAAAACTCAGCCAGAAGCATAGCAGTTGACCTAGTTTGTTTTATTGTTGAGAACATGTAGCAAGTAGCTGTTATGATTCTCACAGGCAAGAGAGCTCGCATAGGACATTAGCCTATCCCTGATGTTCAGATCATACAAAGGAAGAGTTTGTTCTCTGGATTGTATCAGTTTAACGAAGACCTAAATCACTAATGCAATAGCTTGAAAAGCTGTCACATTCTCTTTATACTAAGGTTTTACGCATTGTTTCAGTATGAAAGAAAAGCAGTGGAGATATACAAGCCTAGTGGAATTTACCTTGTTAAGCATTTTTATAATGTCTATTTAGTTACTTATTTTTATTAAAACATATTCTATGTGTGTGGTTCATTATTGATATTTTTATACATGCATACAACATTCATTGATGATATCCAACCGTACTTCTACCCTTACCACCTGCCCTGTCCCACCCTGGCATGATTTCCATCCTGTAGAAATCACTCTTCAACTTTCAGGTCAACTGAGCCCATAATTTAAAACAAACAAAACATTCAGTTCAGCATGATATTATCTGCAAGTAAAGTCTCTATTTTCACTTAAACAGAACACATGTACCTTACTGTTGACATTAATGTCATATTTTAGAAACATTTCTAATTTCCTGGTACTTGTAACATTTGATTTTGAAAATACAGTTCTGAGACTATATTTTCAACTGTATGTGCTGGCACATACTTATAATCCCAGCAATCACAGGCTAAGGCAGGACGCTTACCATTTGGAGGACAAGAATCCTGGACTCCATAGCTAGGTCCTGATTCAGAAGAAAGAAGTGGACGGAGGAAGATGTGGCCATATAAATATACTTCTGTGTATTTGCTTGAACTTAGCTCATTTGGTTTGTTCTTTAATAAGTTAAAATGGTTAACAATTGGTTTGTCTAAGGCTGCTTTTAATACCCCATTAAATATATGTCTTAATGCAGGAGGTTTTGCTGGAGTTGCTAGAACAGTGTGTGGACGGTCTGTGGAAGGCAGAGCGCTATGAAGTCATTTCTGAGATTTCCAAATTGATTATTCCAATTTATGAGAAACGCCGTGAGTTTGAGGTAGGAGATGAACACATTGCCATCATTGCCTTCTGTACTTTGTTTTGGTGTTGGCAAAACACTAATATCATGTTATTCCTATCTTTTTACTCTGATACCTTCTAAAGAAAATACTGGAATTTTATCACAGAATACATATCTTATTTTGTCCTTTTTGTTTGTGGTGCCAGGGATGGACCTTAGGGCCTTGAGAGATGATAAACACATGCTCTGTCTCCAAAACTTCCCAGTCCGGATTGTAACTTCCCTCCCTGGACTCAAAGCCACCAAACTTCCATATCACCAAGAATGGCCTAAAAACATGATTCTTTTATTTGAACTTGAGTGCAGACACTAAAAGTACTGGCTAACCATGATGTAGAACCATAGTATGATGGCAGTAATAAACCAGCTGAGAGTGTTTGTCTATCAATGTACCCTACCAGGAAAAATGTTTGTAAATTATAGTGAACAGCTGCTGCCATGTGCATGGGACAGAATATTTTAATATTCAAGTCTTTAGGCCCGTATCATGATTTCTACTGTATCTGTACAAAAAGGGGAAGGAGGATGGCTTGTTATTCAAGCTATTTTGAGAGTAAATGTGAGATGAGCTGAGTGTGGTGACATACAAAAACAAAACCTGTTTTAAACTCAAAGGCTTCAGGAAGTCCCTGAAGCTGACCAGAGGTGCTAAGTCCCTCCATCTCCACTATAAATGGTAAGGACTGCTAGAAGTCACTCTCAGACTGTCTGAGCTGCCCAGAAGTCTCAGATCAACTGAGATCTCTAAAACAGACACTCTTTACCCAGTTGAGCTACCTGCAAGTGTACTCCTGGGTTTTAGTTCTCCTGAGCTTTCATGAGTCATGCCAGGGTAGACTTTTGATGATGCAGCTGTCTTTGAGTCCTTTTTACTCCTATAAGGGCTTATCTCACCTATATACCACAATTAGCAAACCACATAAAGCTCATTTGTTCAACAGAAGAAAATGTTTGAAAATATTAACAAATGGAACTGGAGAAACAGCTCAGCAGGTAAGAGCTCCTATAGCTTTTGCTGAGGACCTGGGTTCAGTTTCCAGCAGCCCTATGATGGCTGAAAAACATCTGTAAATCCAGTTCCAGGGGATCTGGTATTCTCTTCTGACCTCTGTGTATATATAGGCATACATGCAAGCAAAACATCACACACATAAAAATTAACTTTAAAATGGGAGTTGTATAAGTATGCACAAATGGGTAAAATTCACATGTTCGTTTAATATAAAATACCTTGCACTTACTTCTGGGCATTAAACCTAGGCTAGGCAAGTTTTCTACCACTCAGCTACAACCCGATCCCCTATACTGCAACTTTTGAGGTGAAGTCTTGCTAATAGCCCAGTATGGCCTGGTACTGTAGTGGGTATAGTAATACCCTGTCTCAAAAATAAATAAGGAACAACAACAAAATAATATTAAAAACCTAAACATTGATAGTTTTTTTTCTCTTGCATGCTGATCTTGATGATAGTTAATGACTGCCAAAATTACAAAGTTCTCTATTCTCCTTTTTTCAGAAACTGACTCAAGTCTACAGAACTCTCCACGGAGCTTACACAAAAATTTTGGAGGTTATGCACACCAAAAAACGACTTTTAGGTACTTTCTTTAGAGTTGCCTTTTATGGCCAGGTAAGTGTGCTTTAGCAATGTTTGTTTATCAAGTTGTTTGACTTTTAAAATGTTTTCCTTTGACTTATTAGATGGCCTTTGTGTAGTTAGTTGTTCCTTCTGGACGTCTTTCTTGCTTTTCACACAGCAGGGGGCTCATTTTGTAATGTTCTAGTTCACTTTGGTTCTGCTGTCCACTTAGGTCAGGGATGCAAGGTAAGGATGTCTCATTAATAAAATTCATGAAAAAAAATGTTTGTTTCCTCCTTCTACCAAAAATATGTTTATATACTTATGAACTTGAGTACATACAGGAAAATATTACATGGGAATAACTAATACAATAAATAAAAAATAAAAGTATTTTCATATTACTTCATCCCCTTCCAGACAATATGTTTGTATACTTGTGCCTTTGACAATTCTCAACTTATTCAAAGTTAGAAAGTTGACTCTATATGCATGTGACTTTTAATACATTATTAATATACTAAAATTAAAATATTAATATGATCTCAGAGTTTCTATTTTTGTGTTAAAGCACAATTTTTAAAGGCAACTTTTGGGGGAAGGGTCTATTTCAGCTTACAACTCTCTGATCATACTCTATTACTGAAGGAAGTCAGAGCAGGAACTCAAGCAGGGCAGGAACCTAGAGGCAGGAGCTGGTACAGAGGCTATGAAGGGGTGCTGCTTTCTTGTAGAACCCAGGGCCACCTGCCCAAAGGGTGGTCCCACACACAATGGGCTGAGTCCTCCTCCATCAATCATCTATCAAAAAATTCCCTAAAGCCCTATCTGATAAGACTTTTTCTCAGTTGAGGTTCCAACTTCCCAAATTACTCTAGGTTATATCAAGATGTCATAAACTGGGCAGCATAAATGTATATCAAAACTAATATGTTGTCACTAGTCGTGCTGATGTTCCTTGAATGTTTGTCCATATACTCTTTATAAACTATTATTTGTTTACCTTTCTAATAGTCTTTTTTTGAAGAAGAAGATGGAAAAGAGTACATCTATAAAGAACCCAAGCTCACTGGCCTTTCAGAGATTTCCTTGAGACTTGTGAAACTTTATGGTGAAAAATTTGGTACTGAAAATGTCAAAATAATTCAGGATTCAGACAAGGTAACTTGTGCCATACATTTGGAAAGCATTGTTCGTTTCTTACAGGCCTAGTATATTGCTCCTGATTTGTGGGAGGGAAGCTGTCTCTAACTCCCTGGGACTAAGATTACAGCTGTGCACTGCCGAAGGGGTCACATTCAAGGCCCTTCTGCCTGCACTGGCAAGGCTGTTACTGTAGCTCCTGATCCCCCAATGTTTTCTTTTGGTTTTTTGGGGTTTTCTTGGGGGGGGGGAGGGGGGCTGGTTTCAAACTCACAATAGTTCCCCCTGAAGTTTCCCTGGTATTGTGATTACAAGTATGAGCTGTATCTGTATTTTTAATGAAGTCAGTTTACAGAGAGATAGTTTGGGTCTCACCCTAAATATTATCTATCCTGTTAGACCCTATCATAACAAGGTGTGAAAGGTCTAACAAGAGAGACTGTTTTGTGGGGAATGCGCTAATCCTTCTAGACAGCCTTTGGAAATAACAGTCAGAATGCTTGAGTCCTAACAGTTCCCGGAATGAGAGCTCATTACCTAGGTAGAAAGGACTTCCACAGTACAGAGTTTGTGCCTACATTTATTCAAAAACTTTCAGCAAAGCAAGTCTACTCGACAATGGTAGACAGAGAAAATCTCACCTCTTTATTTGCTAGAAACCCCTGTATCTCTTGTGAGTTGTATGATCTTTAACGTAGGCTTAAGAGCCTTCAAAGTAGATGTGATGATTGGTTCCAGATCAATATTTGGCAATACCTCTCTATAATTTTCACTACTTTTGTTTCATTTCACTGAATTCAGACAGTAGAAAATTCCCTGTCCTTACAACCAGAGTCTCAGCTCATTTCCATGCTGTTGACTGCTGTAGAAATGAGTAGGTGATGGTTAGTGAGACTCTCTGGACAGCATGCTCTTTCTCCTTCATTCTGCCTTGAAAACCTAGCTCCAGATGCTGCTGAAAAACCACTACCAGGCAGC
Organism: Mastomys coucha; assembly: GCF_008632895.1. Classification (NCBI taxonomy): domain Eukaryota; kingdom Metazoa; phylum Chordata; class Mammalia; order Rodentia; family Muridae; genus Mastomys; species Mastomys coucha. Next base: position 41,135,711 of record NC_045030.1, read on the forward strand.
CAGACATCTGACATTATTCTATACGACTCATAGGTGACATACAAGAAGCCATTTCTATCCATATAAAATACAATCGTTCCCCACCCCCATAACTAGATTCTACAGCCACAAAATCAACCAACCATGGATCCTAACTATTCAGAAAACACTGCATCTGTACCAAACAGTTGCAGACTTTTTGCTATTATTTTGTTTTCCTTGGTGTTGAGACAAGCTCTTATTTTGTAGCCCAGACTAGAATTCCCTGTGTAACCCAATGTTGTGTGTCAGTATTCCCAGGGAGACGTGAGCAAACATCTACTCGTCCCAGATAGAAAACCAATGGCAGACCAAAGTAAGGATGCCACCAAAGTGCAATTTATTGAACCGTGAGGTTTTTTCAGGGTTACTTAATAGGAACATAGGTAAGAAGTTACTTACTAGAATAGAAATGACTCAAAGATGGCTGTATCAACCAAAAGCCCAACCTAGCATAAACAACAGCTCACCAAAGCAGGCTGCTTCCACAGATTAGAAAGTGTCTTTTTCAGGCAGCTAATATGGGCTGAGCCTCTTCCAAACAGCTCGGCTTGTCTGTGAGTATCTCAGCAGTCCTTATATATGCTTAGAAAAAGAGAGATCTAGTGAATATGCTCAGTTTCAGGGACCTCATGAGGCGACTGAGTAGTTTACATCCTTAACTGAGCTTCCCTGCAAGATGGAATATTTTGTGTCCAAGAAAATTTTGTCTCTTGATGAGTTTCCTTGAAGAAAGGCAATGTTTCACCTCCCTTTAGAATATCCTGTATCTTAGGGACTAAGATGGAGGGC
>NC_045030.1:41137566-41141545 GCF_008632895.1 Mastomys coucha
GTAATTCACTACATAAACAAACTCAAGGACAAAAACATATGATCATCTCACTAGATGCTGAGAAAGCAAACAATTTTTAATAAGATCTGACCTGGGGTTGGAGAGATGACTCAGTGGTTAAGAGCACTGACTGCTCTTCCAAAGGTCCTGAGTTCAAATCCCAACAACCACATGGTGGCTCACAACCATCTGTAACAAGATTGATTCTGGTGTCTGAAGACAGCAACAGTGTACTCATGTACATAAAATAAATAAAGTAAATCTTTAAAAAAAAAAATGTGACATAGGCAGGCCTGAAATACAGAGCCTTCAGAGTGCTGAAATTGTAGGCATCCATTACCATACCTGCACAATGTTTTCCTTGTAACTGTTCCGTAAGTAATAGAGTATAACAAGCAATTTGCCTAAAATTTATGTTGTCTTGGCTATCATAAGTCATCCCGAGATGGTTTAAAAGCTACAGAAGGGTAATTCTTAGGTTCTCTGCAGCAATTTTGCCACTAGTACAGGGAATTTGATTTTTAATATGTAACAGTAGAATTAAAAGCATTCTTGTGTGTGTTTGGGGAGGGGTGGCTGGGGAGAAATTACGGGCCTGAGTTACTATGCCAAGCAAAACAAAAACAAAAACAAAACAAACCACTCTTTTGCTTGCCAAGGAACAAAATCTGCTTAAAGGCACAGGCAATTTGAATAGAAGTTTAGCAGTGTCTTCCAAGATCTTAAATGTATGTGTCCTTTGGCCCAACAATACATTTCAATATAAAATTATCTCCATACATAAATGGGGCTAGAATCTTGGCTGAAAAGAAGGAGTTTTTCCTGCTATTTATATATAAACTGTATACTACTTAATATGTGCATGTATAAACATTTTAGGATTTGACATCCCACTTGAACTTTTTATTTTCTATTTATGTTTCATTTTAGCCAAATAATTGCTTTGATTGAGGTCTTTTTCTAAAATTCCAACTTTTAAATGTGAGAGAATTATTTCTGGGACTTTTGGCTAAAATAAGTGTAATCAGAAAGAAAGGTTAATGTTTCCAGAGCAAACTAAGTAAATAGAAGGGACTTAAAGAGGTTAGCAGTGTTGTTAAGACATTTACTGTCCCCTGTCTTTATGCCTGCATATATGGAGGATAAAATCATACAGAGACTGTTTGGAGGGTGGATTTTTGTTAGCTTTCGTTCTTCCTTCCTTCCTTCCTTCCTTCCTTCGACGGACAGATGTAATTGATAAATCACCAAGTCACCCAGGAAACTAGGCAGATTTTGTTGAGAAGACACTGAAAGCAGATCCTGAGTTTTGTCTGGAGTTAAGGAGAAATGCTAGCGAGTTCAAGAATCCATAAGTAAACCTTTAACAAAAACGCAGCAGCAATTCTTGGCATGGAATTTTGATGACTCATAAAATGACCAACAACCATCACTAGACTTTTAGGTTATCTTGTTGCTGCTGCTGTTGCTGTTGTCACTGGGAATTGAACTAAGTACCTTGAACATGTTAGGCCAGCACTCCACCTTTTATGTCTTCAACATAGAATCACTGTATTTTCTGTTGATCTTTTTCCTCTGCTGGCTAGGATTAAACTGATGTAGGTAAGAACAACTACTCTTGAAGGCTGAAGAGATGACTCCATAGTTAGGAGCACTTGCTTCTCTTGTGGAGGATCTAGGCTCAGTGCCCAGCACACACATAATGGTTCACAACCATGCTTAACTTCAGTTTCAGTGATTTTGTTGTCCACTTCTGGCCTTGGCAAGAACTGCAAACACATGGTGCACTTGCCCACATGTAGACAAACTCTTCATACACATAAAATAAAATATAAAAATAATAAAATCTTTCAAAATATCCACTCATGATATCAGACACTACTTGTGGATGGCCAAATTGATATATTACTTTACTGCATAATTAGGTGATGTATTAAAATATTTTAAAGCTATATAAAATTTTTGAAATAAATAATTGTTTTCTAAAAATGTATCCTACAGCAAACAATCAGAACAACAACAACAACAACAAAAACCCACACCATTTAAATTCAAAGACATTCACCAAAAACATGGTTTTCCATAGCAAAATATAAGAAAATGACCAATATAATTCATCTGTATACATTTAGCCATTAAAGTCACATTAAGTCACTTATGGTTCATACCTATAATTCTAAAACTGAAGTGGCCAAACCAGGAACACAACTACAAGTTTAAAGTTACTGAGGGTTACCTAGAGAATTCCAAGGTAGCCTGAGCTACAGTGTGGAACTCCATCTCAAGTAATATAAATAAATAAGTGTTAATGCTATTGTTAACACTCCAGTAGAAACTATAGTAGTTTTGGTATTATAGTAGTATTGAGGTAGACTTCACGTATTGCACAACTATTTTAATAAATATTTAAGGAATAAGATTACAAGACTGTTCAGTGTGATCTCAATTTTGAGAACATATATGCATACAAACAATTGGAAGGAAATATGTGAAACGTACAAAATGCTAATTGCTGAGGGCTAAGATTGCAGTGGTGTTTTCTGTTCCTCCTGTATTTCTGAGTCTCTGTAGGTTTCTGTACCTTCCTTATAGTCAAAGACAAATTATCTGTAAAACACAATTATAATCTCCCCCAGTAAGTGTAAAATAGATCAGGAGCACAGCAGTAATGCCATGTTTTTTGTGTGGTCTCAAAGCGGTAAGCTATATTTTCATTTTCTTTTCATTGATTAAAAAATAACTCTCTTTATAGGTAAATACCAAAGAGCTTGATCCAAAATTTGCTCATATACAAGTCACTTATGTGAAGCCTTATTTTGATGACAAAGAACTCACAGAAAGAAAGACGGAGTTTGAAAGAAATCATAATCTCAACAGATTTGTTTTTGAGGCCCCGTACACATTATCAGGCAAGAAACAAGGTTGCATAGAAGAACAGTGTAAACGTCGCACTATCTTGACCAGTGAGTTGGAATCTTTATGTTACTTTCATATCTGTCTTGGTCCCTTCTCATATACACAAGTACCAGCTGGCCAGCAGGAACATGTGACTGAAATTTGAATCATTTGTTATTTTACAAGTTTATACAAACATGTCCTTGTAATAAACCATCGTTTTCCCATATGTCACTCCTAATTGCTTAGAGGTGTCTCATAAAGATAATTTTATCCTTTCATCCTGAAGCAGAAGGAACTAGTTGGCACCCTTAGGAATTTTTCTAACAAAAACATTAGAAGCCATAAAACAAGTTGATTCTGTTTTTTTTCCTAGAATTCTAATGAATAAATTACTTTCTAAAATTGGTTTTGTGCTGCCTCATCCAACCTTGGTATGACGGGCTCCTGGTCTAATTGTAGTTCATTGTGCCTTGTCTGGTCGATATTGCTGGGAGGCCTGCTCTTTTCTGAAGAGAAACAGAGGAGAAGGAGTGAATTTGGGGGAGAGGGGAGGTAGGAAGTGGTTGAGAGGGGTGAAGGAAGGAAATATTATATGAGAGAAGAATAAATAAAAAGAAAACAAAATTATTCCATTGCTACATTTAAAAAAAATTGGTCTTTGTATTTCATAGCTTCAAACTCATTTCCATATGTGAAAAAGAGGATTCCTATAAACTGTGAACAGCAGGTGAATTTAAAGCCAATTGATGTTGCTACGGATGAAATAAAAGATAAAACTGCAGAGCTCCACAAGCTTTGCTCCTCTGCTGATGTGGACATGATTCAGCTTCAGCTAAAGTTGCAGGGCTGTGTCTCTGTGCAGGTATGTTGCTTGGTTGCACAACAAGCACAAAAGGCTGTTGATGTTTCTTTTGCTTTTGTGAAGACATGGACCAAGCATTAACTACCGTTGTATGTCATGTTCTTATTGGGAGCAAAAAACAATCAGTAGGTTTTTTGGGTTTTTTTATTTGTTTGTTTGGTTTGGTTTGGTTTGGTTTGGTTTTTTGAGACAGGGTTTCTCTGTGTAGCCCTGGCTGTC
>NC_045030.1:41141921-41155615 GCF_008632895.1 Mastomys coucha
AAAACAGAAATCAAAATATTCACTCAGTAAGTATGTTCGCTGCATTTGCAGTGATTAATTGATCTCCTAATGGCTCTTTTTTTAAGTAAGTGGTCAGGAACCAAATGATCTATTTCATACTCTGAGGCACTAACACTGCTCCTGTGACCCAAGGGATTAAAAATATACCAGCTTACTTTGCCCGATTGACCTTGCAGTCTAGCGTTTCCCACCATGTAGGAAGGGGTGCAGTGGGGCTGCAAAGGTTGCACGGGCTTCCTTCTAGTCCTCCTGTTGTTACTTCCACTTGGACTCTGCAGCCGTGGAGAATGCCTTACCTTGTCTGCAGTGAGGAGCTCTGTAAGCTAAGGCATCTCTAAATGATCCGGAGAAAGAAAAGTCTGACTCACATGTAAACAAAAATCAATTACTAAAGCATGACTAATAGAATAAAATAGACTAAGGAGAAAGATAGTGACCTATAAGCTTGTTTGCTCCTGACTTTAATCATTTACTTTTTCTGTCTGCGAGTCATCATCTATTCCAGGCTACAGAGTAACCTGTACTCATTCATTTACCAATATTTATTAATAGTGTCTGCCTGGCAGGTACAAAGGACTCTACTAGTTGCTATGACGGGAATACAAAATACGTAGGCAATGAGGTACTTTTCCACTGTGTGTATCTATTCTTCATTCTGGGCATTAAATGCATGAAAAATGAGTGAAGAAAATTAACTTAAACTTATGAAATAGTGGGAGAAAAGGCTTTTATGGAAGTTCCTCTACTTTGTCCCAAGTCCTACCAGCCCAAACACTTTACATACAATACTACTAGCCAAATTGTAAGCCCCAAATAAATTCTGTTTGAATGAGTGACATTAAATGACTCCATTAAGCTTCCTAGGGGGTATTTGTTTTGAGCCATGTATTGAATTATTTTTGTTTTGTATTGAGACAAGATCTCACTATATAACCTTGACTAGCCCAGGGCAGGCTATATAGACCAGGTTGACCTGAAATTAACAGAGGCCCACCTGCCTCTACCTCCTAAGTGTTAGTATTAAAGGCATGCACCAGGCACTGAGCCAGGTTTTAAAACAGATCAGAAACCAGAAAACAAGGATAAAAAAGAAAGGCTTTTAAAATATATTTCAAACTAAGGAAGTGACCATAACTAATAGTGAAAAAACTGAAAGTTCCAGTCTTTCTTTAAGAAAGTCATTGTCAAATAAATTGTCAAACTTATGGACGGTGATACTTTGTAAGAGTAAGTAACTTTTCTTCTTTGTATCTTCATGTTCATCCATAGAAAATTCATACAGGCATGCAGCATTGCACTTGAACTAAATGAGCGGCTAATTAAAGAGGATCAAATTGAGTACCATGAAGGGCTAAAGTCAAATTTCAGAGACATGGTAAAAGAATTGTCCGACATTATACATGAGCAGGCAAGTATTAACCTCCTTAAAAGTAAGGACTGACTCTGGGGTCCCTAAAGTACTACTTAACAAAATATATTGGTTTGAAATGTATTACCCTAAAATTATTTAGTTTATATTTAATTTTCATTACATTGTAATTTATTTTCTTTGTATGAATGTATACATGTGTGGGTGGGTAAGTGGCTATGTGTTGTATATGTGCCACAGTGTGCATGTGACATGACACCTATACTATCATGTGCATATGAGTAGAGATGAAAGGAAAACATGCAGAAGTCAGTTTTTCCTTCCATCATGTGGGTTCCCGGAATTGAACTCAGGTTGTTAGGCTTGACTGCAAACATTTTTTACCTCCTGAGTCATTTCACTGGCCCATTAGCTTATATTTTAAAATTTGCTCATCTGATATCTTCAACCATTTAAGTTATGTAATGTGAATGAAACTTGAAGTACTTACCTAAAACTGCTGCAGAAGTAATAATAGAGAAGAGACTAATTTATTCTTTGTGGTATGACATTAAAGACAATTAGCTACAAAAGTCTAAATTCATCTAATGATTGACAAGAGTCTCTCAGGGAGAATCCCAAAGAGGTGACAAGATTAGCTCAGTAGCTACGTTCCTAGATAATGTTCTTATCTTAGCTACAAGAAGCTAGATACTGGCAGTAGGGTGTGTGGCACATGCCTTTAGTCTCAGCACTTGGAAGGCAGAGGTAGGAGGATCTCTGTGAGTTCGAGGCCAGCCTGGTCTACAGAGTGAGTTCCAGGACAGCCAGGGCTAGTTATACTGAGAAACCCTGTCTTGAGAAAACAAAATAAACAAACAAAGAATGTTTGAAAAAAGAAGAAGAAATTAGATACTGGCATTAGGAAGATGGCTCAGTAAGCAATGTGCCTGTTGCACAAGCATGAGGGCCTGAATTCAGATACCCATCACCTGCCTGTAAGCCCAGTGCTTGGAGTGGAAGGGAGACTGGAGGATTCCTGGAGCTCATTACTCAGCCACCCTAACCAAATCTAGGAGTTCAATAAGACTGTCTCCAGCTAATACAGAAGTAGAGGCTCACAGCCATCCATTGAACTGAGTACCCCAATGAAGGAGTAGGAGAAAGGACCCAAGGAGCTGAAGGGTTTGCAGCCCCTTAGGAGGAACAACAATATGAACTAACTGGTACCCTCAGAGCTCCCAGGGACTAAACCACCAACCGAAGAGTACACATTGGGGCACTAATGGCGCCAGCTGCATATGTAGCAGAGGATGGTCAAGTCGGTCATCAATGGGAGGAGAGGACCTTGGCCTTGTAAAGGTTCTATGCCCCAGTGTAGGGGAATGCCAGGGCCAGGAAGTGGGAGAGGGTGGAGTGGCAAGCAGGGAATGGGCAGAAGGACACAGAAACCCAAAGCAGGCACTGAAATTTGGCCACTTCCTTGGGCTTCTTTCAGAGTCTGGATGGAGGGTATCTCTCAGTGCTGTACTATACCTGGGGAGGTACTGATGGTTACAGTGAACAACTAGCTGTGAGTGGAAAGGGACTCGGGATCCAACAATATGACCTTAGACCTTCTACTTGCTCACTGGGACACCTTAAGTCAATTTATCTGATTTATCGGTTGAGTCTGTTTGCGTTTTATAAAATGGATCTGTGAATACTCCTCCTGACAGATACAGGGCAAGTTAATGAGATAATTCTATATAAGCAAAGTTTACCAACAATAAAATTCAATATCTAGAAAAAAAAAAAAAAAAAAAGACTGTCTCCAGAAACAAAGTGGAGCCCAATAGAAGACACACAGTGTCATCCTTCTGGCTTCCACACGCAAACACACACACACACAGGTGCACCCACATGAACCCATGCACACACCCGTATAAACAAATACATATATTACACATAAGCAAATACCATTACAGTTTTTAACAAGGCAGTGTGATGTAGGTGACAGGCTGAATCACTGGGTATTAGTAAAACAGCCTGAAAAAAACAAAAGTGAACACCCGACCCTAGCTCATAGGCAAATTCTGTCACCATTAAGTAATTACCACTGATCCTTATAGAAATCCTGATCATATTCAGAGACTATTTCTTGAGGCCCTAGAATTTGTGTTTACATATAGTTTGCATATAGATTGCCTGTTAACCATTTAAACCTTTTTATCATGTTTGTAAAAGTTGTGGCAAAATGGTCTGCTTCCTCACTGAGAATATTTGAGCTTATCATAACACCTTCTTCCTTTCCCCATGAATGAAAACATGGACTAGATAAATACTTTCTTCTCTTTGAACAAGGTTACAATACAAGGTTAGCCCACACTAGCCTCAAACTAAAGCTAGTTTTGAATTCCTGATCTTCCTGCCTATCTCTACCTTTCAAGGGCTGGAATTATAGGCATGATCCACCATGCTAAGCTCCAGAGAACATAACTGGAAAGCTCGTTCTTGCAGTCTAACATCTTTAATTCCAGTGCTTTGTAGGCTGAAGTATGAGGTTAGTGAGATCAAGGCCAACCTGGATTACATATGGACTACATGCTAGGTAGCTTGGGCTATATAAGCAAGACACCATCCCAGGGAAGGAAAAAAAACTCACAAACTATTCCCAGAAAAGGAGTTCATTTGTCTTAGAATCTGAGTTTTAGTGATACAGAAGTTTACCTTACAATATGGCCTAGTGAATAGTAAAAAGACTTGTCAGACAACAAAAGCTAGTTAGCTTTTGGTTAACCCTCCTAGGTCTTTGCATTTCTTTGGTATGCTTTAACTTAAAGAGCTATGGGAGATTTCATCACTGGGTGTGACCGTGAGTTCACTTTTCTAATCATTGTCATCTACTCGTTATGGAGAACCAGGGTGGACCAGAATTAAATGAGGTCAAGTCCAGTCTCCTATATATTCATTCTTTTTGTTTGTTTGTTTGTTTGTATGACATTGTCTTAGTAGGGCAGGACTTTTGCTTGTGTGTCAAAGTCTGCACACACATGGGGTCATGAATTGTTCATCCAGAGTATTGACTTTTTCCAAAGCCTCCTTCCCAGGAAATAGACAAAGGATTTGTACTACAGGGTATCTAATTTGAACCTGAAGCTCACCAATTCAGCAAGACTAGCTGGCCAGTGAGCCCTAGGGATCCTCCTATCTCTAACTCCTCAATTCGAGGGTACCACCATGCCCAGTTTTTTATGTGAGTACTAGGGATCTGAACTCAGGTCCTCATGCTTGAGCAAATCCTTCCAGTCCTCAGAACTCATGCTATTAAGACAACCTTTGAGTGGCTGGAGAGATGGCTCAGCAGTTAAGAGCACTGACTCCTCTTCCAGAGGTCCTGAGTTCAAATCCCAGCAACCACATGGTGGCTCACAACCCATCTGTAATAGGATCTGATGCCCTCTTCTGGTGTGTCTGAAGACAGCGACAGTGTACTCATATAAATAAAATAAATAAATAAATCCTTAAATAAATAAAAAAAAAGAAACGACATTTGATATAGAAAGAGGATGGGAAACCAAAGGTATTCAGCAGACATTCAGCGCAAAAATTTTGTTTATCAAGTTCTGGTTGGCCTGGTGTGTGCATTCTTTGTAGCTGGAACCTTGGAGGCTTGAGGGGCTTTCAGCGTTCTTTGTCTTCTTTTTGCCACCTTTACTGGCCTACTAGGGCCGAGTATAAATAGCAAGACATCTCTTGATGCAGGCAGGGGCTTTCTGCTTCCATGACTGTCTGCATCTTGCCCTCACCCCTTAGCACAACAGCAAAAGCACCATCACTGTCCTGAGGCATGTCCTGTTAATAAATGGTGTACGTAGCTGGTTCTTTGAAGCTGTCTGCTTGATGACTCTCATCCCTCATAGTCATAGGGAAAAGGAGTAACAATGACTCCTTCATAAAAGATAGAAAACAATCGCACATGCTGTCTTAAGCCTGTGTGTACTGTCTGACAGTTACTTCATTTGCATGCAGCTGCATTGCCTAGTCTTGAATTCTGAATTATTCAAATTCAAGGCAAATTATTCAATTTATTACTGCTACTAAGATCAAGATATTTAGAATGGTCATTTTGTCATGTTTTTCCACTAAAACCATAAATTTTTCAAATTAGGTGGCTACCTCCCACCTGCTTATATCAATCACTTTGTTAAACTATTCAATATTTTAGGCCCTTGATAGGAACTAACATTAGCTAACCAAGAAAGCTTTTAGTTACTATGTGTTGCATGTTTATGTAATCCATTAACTTTCTAGTGAATTTTATAAATGAATTAATATATTCCATAAGATGTTAGGGTAAAAGAACATCTTTATCAGCCATGTCTGTTAAAATTGATCATGCTACCACAAAATAGACAAAGTGTATTTAAGTACATACTGAAATAGGAACTGTTCTATTGAACCCCATACTTGATTTCTTCAAAAAGGAAATGGCCTTAATATTCCTTGACAGTTTTCAATGTAACTTTTTACAGTATACCAAAGTATAAAATAAGTTTTTATACCTATTATTTAGTAAAAGTTAAAGTAAGTATACTTTAACTTTTGTTTTCCTTAAGTTTTGGCCATAACATTTTTTTAAAGAATAATTTAATAATATTAATTGCAGATTTCTTATCTAGGTCGAGTCAATGGTAGCCACTGTAGGGTCTGGTAGGTTTTTCAACACAGCCTAAATGAACACCCCATTTGTTTGTCACATCTGACAGACATGAAGAGTTGATTAGTCACCAGTTAAATCTGTAGCGTGCTTTCAGATTAGTGACACGGGGGTTAAGGTTTTTGTAAGGTGAAATTCCTCTAAGATCTTTTTAAGCCTGTTAACACAAATGATAGGACACAACTGTCATTTGTAGGCCAAGGCTAAATACTAAAGCTTCAAAGCCAACTTGAAAATCTAATGTCCTAGTTCGCATACTGTTACTGTGTTAAAACATTCTAACATCAACACGGGGAGGAAAGGGTTTATTTGGCCTACACATTCCTCTCACAGTCCATCATGTAGGGAAATCCGGAAAGGAATCTTAAAGTAGAGCTGCTTACTGATATGTTCCCCATAGCTTGCTCAGCCTACTTTAATATAAACTAGGCTCACATGCTCAGGGTGGAACTGTCCCCAGTGGGCTGAATCCTCCTCCCATATCAGTCATTAAAGGCCAGTCTGATAAAGACATTTTCTCAGTTGAGTTTCCCTCTTCTTAGATGATTGTAGCTTGTGTTCAGTTAAAAACAAACAAAAACAAGAAAACAACCAGCACACCTAGTATATTTTAGATTCTTTTCCATTTGTGTGTATATGTATGCATACATTTAGCATGTGGTAGAGGGAAGGGTGTGTGTGTGTGTGTGTGTGTGTGTGCGTGCGTGTGTGTGTCTGCATCGTGTATACAGTGTGAAGGCAAGGAAAAAAGGGTGTCAGATACCTTGGAGCTGGAGTTACAGGCAACGCGAGCCTCCCAATGAGAGTACTGGGAGCCTAAATCTGTCTTAACCACTGAGCATCTCTCCAGCCTTGAAAACTCAATATTAGAAAACCAAATCAAACCAAACAAAAAACTAAAGACCTGAGTTAAGACTCAAAGAGAGGCAATGGTGAATGAAGACTCAAAGAGAGGCAATATAATATGTATGCTGTTCTTTTCCTTTGTCTGTTTCATTTCAGCATAAAACCTTTGTTGCTTTGGCTTTTGATCACCTTAACTGACTAATTTTTAAAATATGTATACAAACATAAATGAATATCTCTATATACATAGGGAAATGTAATAGTCACATTTTGTATTTCATTTATTTATATTGATTAGTTTATGTAATCATATTTCAAATAGGCAATTTTGATTCCTATCTTCATTTAGTATTATTCCAAGTCTGCAGGGAGGGAGCATTTGAAAAGTCCGTGGATGATTCTGGGAATAACTCTGTTAGAAGGTCCATAATTCTTATCAAAGCTTTTGTGATGATAAGTTGAAATAGAATTCAAAGATCAGATCCTGTCTCTTTTAATTGAATTTTGCATTTCCTGACCTTTTGTTTTACCTAATGAGTAACCAGATCTTTTCTGCTTTTTTGATACGCTGCCTTTGTAACTCAGCTGTGAAGACTAAAGCCGGTAATGTTATTCTTTGCTCTTTCTGCTTTTCGTCATTTTAAATAGCCCAGTGTCAGTGATAAATTCAAGTATGTGTAATTTTATATACACAGTCTTTTTTTGGCACTAATAGCTTCAGTTGGTGATAATTGTGTGGATTTCGCTTTTGTTCTTTGTTTCAGATATTACAAGAAGACACAATGCATTCTCCCTGGATGAACAACACATTACATGTATTCTGTGCAATTAGTGGTACATCAAGTAACAGAGGTTATGGTTCCCCAAGATACACTGAAGTATGAAGAGATTTGCAAAGAAATGGCAATGAGACTGACCTTTCTCAGGAATATTTGGAGCTGTGCAGATGTTAGCATTTAGAGATTTGATATGTGTGGAGTGTTGCCTCCTGACACCAAAATTGTCATGCTTTCGTACAGGGTGCTTACGTATTTGTAAATAGTTAAGCAACTCGAAAGTGCCTGAAAAATTGCAGCACTGTGCTTGCTTTGTACTTTTTTAGGGAAATCTATATGTTGAAAAGTAGAGCTCAAAACCATTCGTTCAGTTTGCTTAGTTACTGCTTACTAATAACGAGAATATGTAACATTGTATAATGGAAACCCAATAAAAGGTAAAAACTTATTTGTAACTCAAAGCGAAGGAAATAATTCTTTGAATTTAGGGTTGTTCTTGATAATAATTTGAATTCCTTATCATAGAAATCCTTGGGCAAGAAAACATTTTTTTAAACCCACAGGACATGGTTAATTGGGGAGAGAATTGGAATTGCTGCCTATGAGGAGTTAAAGCCGGGGTGGAAAAACAAAACAAAACACGGAACCATGCTTTAACAGAAAAATTTGGGAAAGAAAAGGATCTCCTAGAAGCACCACCAGCCTTACTGCTTGCCATTTGATCCAAGGGCGCTCAGCATCAGGGCTGATCTCTCTCTTGTATACAGCAGGAGGGATTTGTTGCCCGAGCTTGCTCTTTGGGGATGTCCGTGAAGCTGAACAAACATGCTTGGAGAAGCTGTGGTTTCTATATCCTATGCAGCTTCAAAGGTGTCCAGGAAGCCTGAGGGGTGACTGCAGTGGTGATTCTTTTCTCCAGTTGCAAAATTAGCAAACACTGTGAGAGAACTTGGTGGTTACTTGAGCATGTCTTGGATTAGTGGAGAAACACAGATTTAACAATGGGAAGCGTGAACTACTTTGGTATCTACAAAGGAATCTCAGATCCCTTCAATAATCCGGGGTAACCCAGGGAATAAAGAACTTCTTAATAGTAGAAAAAGCATAGATAAAATAGCTCATTTCATACAAAATTTCATAGTAGCACACCACAGATGGCACCATGCCTATATATGGAATTGTTATTGTTACATTATTTATATGGTTTGGCTCCCTCCACAAGTAGCATAAACATCTTTTTTTTTTTTTAATGAAATAGAAAGTAGCGTTAGCAACAGCCTTTGAACTGTGACCAGCACGCCATAGAACTCAGGATGACTCACTAGCTGATAAACTACACAAGTCATCATAATGAGAACTCAGGCTTTTTAGTATAAATACTGATTTACCTGAGATGATGGATCGAGTAATTGATTTAATATATCTCCCTCCCTGCCTACCCTCTCTACCCCTATCTTCTGTGTGTGTGAGAGAGTGTGTGTGAGTGTGTGTGTGAGGGGGGGAAAGGGAAAGGGAGAGGAAATGTCCATCCTGAACCTTGGGCTTTGGTATATTGAGTATGAAATATGTCACTGAGCATTAACCCAGTCCACCTTGTTCTAACAACATAATACTTCAACTCTGGAAAGACGAAGGAAGGAAAATGAAAAGAACAGCAGGAGTTAAGTTTGTGTCCAGGCTATGCTCCTACCCTGGGAGTGTGGATCAGTAAGAGTATACTTTGTTTATCTAGTCGACTTTCCTAATCCTAAACACATAAAGGTCATTCTGAGGAATAGGTATATCTGTTTATCTAAATCCTAATGGAAACTGAAGCTAAATTATTCAAGGATTTTGCTTCTGTGTGTGTGTGTCATTTGAAAACTTCTCCAATCAATTTCAGAGTGCTCCTTTTGATTAAGATACCATTCACATACCATATATATTCATTTGTTTGAAGTACACAGTTTTACTTGATGTTTTAGTACATTCACAGGGTTGCACAAGCATCAGCACAAATTTAGAACAGTTTCTTCCCCATGAGGCCTATATGCATTAGCAATTACTCCCCTACCCCACCATTTAACCTCCCAGCACCAAGCAATCATTATTAATCTGCTCTCCAACTCTATACATTTGCCTCTTGGAAACATAACATATCTTTTTGTGCCTGGATTACTTCACATAGCACAAGGTGTCCATGTCCATAGCTCATTCATAGAGCATAAATCAGTCATTAATCCATTCCCTTCCGTGCCTGAATAATATTCTTTCAGATAAATGTACTCTTTTATCTAGTCTTGGACATTTGGGTTATTTACATTACAAAGCTCTTAAGAACACTGTTCATCTGAACAAGAGTTTCCAGGTGCTTGTGTGGGTGTATTTTCAGTCCTCTTAGGCATAGATGTGCAAATGGAATTACTGGATCATATGGTAACCCTAACCTTTAAAGAACTATCCAAACTTTCCCACAGCAGCTACAGCACTTTGTGTTCCCCTCAGCAGTACACTGGGTTCCAGGTTCTCCTAACTTCCCCAGCACTATTATCTTTGATTGTCATCCCAGTAGGATCAGTATGGTATTATTCTACTTGTGGTTTGTATTTGAATCCCCCTAATAGCTGACAAAATTGAGGATTGTTTCACGGGGATATTGACCAGTTTTCCATTCTCTCTTGAACGACATAGATTTACCTCATTAGTAGGGTAAAATCGGGTTGTTTGTCTTTTAATTGTTGAGTTGCCAGGTTGTTGTTTTTTAAAATATATTTTTGGTAGAACATTCTATCTCACATATATTATTTGAATATATGTCTCCTGTTGCTGTTCTTTAGAGCAACAGGGTCTTGCTAGTCCACTCGGGCTGGTTCTAAATGCCTGCGTGGCATTTTGAGAGACAGCTGAATACTGACAGCCACAGAACACTCCACTTAGGTGTATGTAGCCCATATCTTGAATTTCAGAATTTCAGAATGAGTCAGTATGACGAAAAGTTGGGGTTAACTTTTTGTAAAAAAAAAAAAAAAAAAAGACCCTCTCCCCCCACCTCTGTGTGTGTGTGTGTGTGTCCACACACATGGGCGCACACTCTTAATTCCTTTCTCTATGTTGTAAGTTTTGAAACTGGAAAGTATGAGCTCTTTAACTTTGTTCAGTTTCAAGATTTTAAAAGCTATTCTGTTCCTTCTGCGTGGATATTAGAATAAGCTCATTGATTTTTGTAAAAAGAGAAAAGGTAGTGGGAACTTGTGTAGAAGTGGTTGTAATTCTATAACTATAAGAGTATGGCCATCTTAAAATTTTAAGGGTACATGAACACTTGATATTTAAAATGTTTTCCATTTATCTTCATTTTAATTTTTCCAACAGTGCTATATAATTTTTAAAGTTTAGATTTGTTTATTTTATATGCATGAGTGTTCTGCCCACATGTATGTCTACATACCATGTGCCTCCTGGTGCCCTGGAGGTCAAGTAGGTAGTACTTGACCCACTGGAACTGAAGTTACAGATGGTTGGGAGCTACCATGTAGGTGGTAAGAACTGAACCCAGATCCTCTGCAAGAGCAACAATGCCTTCTTAGTTCTTATGTAGTTTTTAAGTTTATGTTTTGCAGTTATGTTTTTATTTCATTCTTTAATTCCTTGTGTTTTTAGGTGTTTTTAGTTTTTATGCTATTGAATAGGAAATTATCTTCTTTATTTCATTTTTAGATTACTTGTTTCTAGCTTATAGAAACAGTTGTGTGACACCTTGGTGGGCTCTTTTATGACCTTTAATTAGGTTCAGTAGGTAATCTGGGTTTCCTCCACTTAATATCCTATAATCCAACCTTTCTAATCTTTTTTTTTTTTTTTTTTGAGGCAAGATTTCTCTGTGTAGCTCTGGGTGTCCTGGAACTCATTCTGTAGATTCTGTAGACAAGGTGGCTTCGAACTCAAGAGATCTGCCTGCCTCTACCTCCCAAGTGCTAGTATTAAAAGTACATGCCCCCCTCCTTTCTAATCTTGATGCCTTTTGTTTTATATTTGTACCTCATACCTCCCTAGAACTACCTAACAATTTGAAATGGCAATAGTCAGAGCAGACATTTTACTCCTCATCTCTGGGAAAAGTGTGAGTCCTTTTCAATATGGTGCCAGTTGTGCAGCTTTAGTAGGTCTCTTAAAATGTAGTTCAGCAAGTTCCCTCTAAATGATTTTCATCTGTATCCTCACAGATTTAGTTCTTCCTATGTTTCATATCGGGCTCAATTATCCATAGGATCCCTATATGTTACATGGAAATTTATACACAAATGATCAAGAAGAAATAGACTCTAGTTTAGTCAGATATGATGCCAAGGTATCCTGCTTCCATATTTTCAACTATTCTATACTCCTTCCTATGATGTCTTACATTAATATTCTGTGACTTTCCAGGAAAGTCCAGAATAAGTTCATCTTCTAATTTTTCACTGGTGTGAAATTTGTGCCTAAAAGTTTCATGTATTTCCTCAGAACCTGGCACAGAATAAGCACTTGAATAGTTTCAAGGAAAGAAGGCTATGTTATAGAAACTGATCTAGCTCCCTTGAAGCCCTTTGTAATGAGCAAAGTGATGTAAACAGAGATCCTAGCCCTCAGCAAAGTTGTACTTGAAGCAGATAGAAACTATTATTTCTGTAAAACAGATAACATATTGCAGTCTGAGGAAATAGTAAATCAATGTCCCACAAGGCCCCTCCAGTCTAGATTAAAGCCGAGGCTTTATACAGCCGAAACGGGGTGTGGCAAAGCTCTGAGGACTGGGAACGACCTAGCTTATATGCGTTGAAAAAACGTTAGGCACAACTTTAAACAGGAAATGGAAACTTTTTAACTTCATTTGAATTGCAATGTGAAGTCTAAACATTAAATCCAATCACCACTCCTTAAGATGTGCAAAATAAAAGTAATACACACACACACACACACACACACACACACACACACACACACACACGTGCATTTTATATCGTAACATTCTCTATGGATTTTTAGCCTTGGAAATACAATATTTGGGAGAAATGAATGTTCAACTCTCCCAGTAGGTAAAACTTTCTTGTGATTCTTCTCATTTCTAATTAGAACTGTCAGTCACCACAGCAGCCTCTGGATAGGTTTCATTAAAACCCTGTGATTCTAGATGACACAGTTTGGTTGATGTGGAGCACTTAAGGATACTCACCCCCAAACCTCTACTGCCCAGGGTTTTGGGCTGGCTTCTTTTGTTTGAAGATTTTGGCATTCTTCTGTGTAGGATAGCTGTGTCAGAATTCCTGACTCTCCACTGAATATATTGTTCAATCCTTCTATGCCTACATTTCCTCACCTGTAAAATGGAAGTGTTAATTTTACCTATACCTTTAAAGGCTCAATAAATTATCATGTATAACATATAGAAAATAACGTCTGTGGGAAATAGGGCAATGATTAGTCACTAAAGTTCTTGTGCTCGCAAACACAACAACCTGAGTTTAGAACCCCAGGACCCATATCAAAAGCCAAGCATGATAGCATGTGCTTATAATTCCAAGAATACTGAGATGGGAGTGCTAGAGTCAGATCTCCAAAACTGACTGGTTAGACACACTACCCCTGGAGAAGTTCAAAGCTATTAAGAGACTCTGTCTCAAAAGGTAGAAGGTGTACAAGGAATTGACATCATTTAAAGTTTTATTCTGGCCTTCACAGTAGCTTATGTAATAGTTGTTCCCACCCACATTGGAACACTGCTTGTACACATACACAAAAATGTGGTGCTTGCTGCATCTACATAATTGTCACGTTAGATGTGAGCTATAACTCTGATCTTATCCATACAGCTTAAGAGAATTTTGACAGCCATCCCACCCTCACTGTCTGGTTTTTAACCACTGCATTTTAAATGGAATGGGCCATGATTAGGTGAAGATCAGGCTGTTTTGACTTTTGATATTACATACATCCCCCGTGGCTTCCCTTACTCTCACCAGTTCGTGGAGTTCTTTGCCCCCATTTA
>NC_045030.1:41156790-41159676 GCF_008632895.1 Mastomys coucha
GCAGGAAATATTTCTTTCACAGAACTATGAAAAAATCAGGCCCCTAGTCAGTTTCTTTCCCCTCCTGCTGTGATCATGACACATCCCTGGGACATCAGGCCACCACCCACCAGGCTACCAGGATGTGGCTGAGGTGGGGGTGGAGTGCCTTGCACTTCCCCTTTCCAGGAAGCCAACTAACTCTAAATTGCTCCATCCTTTCCACTGACACCCTCTTAGTTGATCTGGAGTGCTCACTTTCATGGTTTTTCTCAGGAGTGATTGCTACTTTAGATGAGTGGTTCATAACATGTGAGGCATAATATCTTTGGGGGGAGAGGGTGCCAAACAACCCTTTCACAGGGATGGCCTAAGACCACATATTTCCATTACAATTCAGAACAGTAGAAAATTGACAATTATGAAGTAGCAATGGAAATAATTTTAGGGTTGGAGGGTCAACACAAAGTGTCACAGCATTAGGAAGGTTGAGAACCACGGCTTTAAATCTTGGAGCAGTGGTTTTTAACTAGACATGATTTCACCAGCCACTAGACATCTGGCAATGTCCAGAGTCACTTTCTGTTGCCATAACTGAGTGGAGGAGTTGCTACCAACCTCTACCAGGCAAAGTCGAAGAATACTATTAAACATCCTCCTATATATACATAAGCAGCCCCTCTCAACAACCAAAACATTGACTTAGGCCTGGAGAGACGGTACAGTGGTTGACTGGCTGCCCTTTCAGGGGATATGAATTCAGTTCTCAGCACCCACCACAGGCCACTCACAACTGTGTCACACCACCTCTGACACCTCTGGCCTCTACAGGCACCTGCACTCAATGTGAACATACACATACATGCATACACACATCTATGTATAATTTAAAATAAGAAAAATTAAACCTTCAAATAATTGATGGTGCAAACAGTACAAAAGATGAGAAACGCTGTCTTGGAAGGACTGTTTGCCTCACTGGACTTTCACATGCCTGGATTTTTTTTTCCTACTGTTACTTCCTACTCTCTATCCCATTGCATGCTTCTGGATCACAAGCAGTTCTGATCTGCCTGACCTTTATTCCTAACTCAGCACTTCACTTTCAGGTTAGCCAGACTTGGGGACCAGAAGCTACTGAAGATTAGCTTCATAATCTCTGGCTGGCTGTCCCTTCCACCCTCCAGGAAAGTGAGGCCTTTCTCATTACTAGCAGCCATCACTGCACTGTCTAGGGCAGGCAATGCTAATTCTAGTCAAGTTGCCACCTGAGAAGCAATTCTGTTCTTGAATGAAATGAAAATGAAACAAGGCCTGTAAAATGATTAATCTTAAACCAGGTGTGGTGATGCACATCTTTAATCCCAGCACTCAGGAGGCAGAGGCAGAAGCAGGTGGATCCCTGTGAGTTCCTAGCCAGCCTGGTCTACATAGTGAGTTTCAGGACAGCCAGGGTACACAAAGAAATCCTGTCTTGAAAAATCAGAAGGTAAAACATGCCAAGATTGTTAGTCCTGAACAAAAAGCAGTAGGTAGGGACATGGTTAGAGAGCTGTTTTTTGAAAGATTTAAAAACAACAACAACTATAAAGTCTAGAATCAAGGGATATGTGAACCTTTTCTATGTTGCTCAGAAAGATATAATTTCTCTCCCAAATGTCTTATCATTTTAAGATCATTCCAATAAAAATGCCAAAATAAAAACTTTAAACTTGACAACATGAGTCTAAAGTTTATTAGGGAAAATTAAAATGTAAAAGTGATGGCAGATATGGTATACAGACCTTTATTCTACTCAAAAGGGTTGAGGCAAGAGGATACCAAGTTCTGGACCAGCTGTGCTTCATAGCAAGACCCTGTTCCAAAACAAGTCTTATTTTAATATTATTTTGGAAATGCTGAGTAAATAATATTGGAACAACTGACTATGCATTTGCACAAAATTTGAGAGTTTAATTAATCACAGATTTTTTTAACATGAAAAAACCCAAAACTTTAGATGAACTATAACAAGAGTCCTTACAAATCAATAAGATAACATTTATCAGTAAGAAAATGGGTAAAGTATAGCTGAATATATAGTTCTGGAGTAAGGTGTTTATGTACAGTAGCGTATGTGAGGCTCTGGTTTCAATCCACAATAAAGAATGCAAGTGGTATGGTAGTTTGAATAAATGTCCCCCATAGTCCATAATGAGTAGCACTACTAGGAGGTGTGACTTTGTTGGAGTAGGTGTGGTCTTGTTGGAGGAAGGGAATCAGATCATTTCCTACTGCCTGTGGATCAAGATGTAGAACTCTTAGGTCCTTCTCCAGCACCATGTTTGCCTGTATGCCACCATGTTTCCCACTTGATTTTAGGAAAGACTTTCCAATAATTTCTGAATGTCCCTGTCTTAGGGTTTCTAGTGTTTTGAAGAGACACCATGATCACAGTGATTCTTACAAAGGAAAACATTTCCTTGTTGCTGGCTTACAGTTTCAGAGGTTTAGTCCATTATCCTCATGGCCCTGAGTTTCAACTCCACTAACCTGTAAAGCCAGATAAAGTGATACACATGTGTAATCTCAGTCAGCCCTTGGGAATTAGAGGTAGTAGGATCCAAAATGCAAGGTCATCCGTAGCTACATAGTTAAGTTTGCAGCTATATAAGACTCTGTCTCAAAAAAAGAAAGGAAAGAATATGAATAGGCAATTTGCAAGACAGTACAAATGGCCACTAAACATATAAACAGATGTTCAACTTTATTATTAAAGAAACACAAGGCTGGAGAGAGACAAAACTCAGCCATTAAACGCTAAGGCTCACAGCCAAAACTTCAAGAAATGTAATTAAAACAATAGTGAACAGAGGATGAGACGTCTTTATTACACTCTAAGAAAAACCAAAATGGGAATAAACATTG
>NC_045030.1:41159686-41163322 GCF_008632895.1 Mastomys coucha
TAACTACCGCTCCCCAGAGCAGGCCCCTCCTAGATTTCTTGCCATCTTGATAAAGATGGAATAAGTCAGAGTTTCGATAGACATGCCAAGAAAGGTTTTCACTTCCATTACAAATCTGTTCTATTTTGTTCTTGTTGTTCTTGTTGTTTCTTTTTTTTTAAAAAAAAAAAGGAATCTTTTGGTTGGTTAGTTGGTTGTTTTTCTTTTCTGGTTTGAGGGACAGACCTTTTACCAAGATGACTAATGCCAAGAATGAATTTGTCCAAGTGAGGACTCAGCCCTGAGTCATGCAGGTACCACATTTCTGTTGGCCCATACAGAATATTATCTAAACAAAACATAAGCACAGCAATTATAAGGCAGGACTCAAGCTGAGGCAGCAATACACATGGGATTGCTGCAGATGGGTAAGGAAAGAAGAAGAAGAAGAGGTTGTGTAAAGAAATCATATCACTAAGATTGTATGTAGTCCCTGGCCATGTTCTAAGTTTGAATAAAGTTACCTGATTCAGTATTCAATATAACATTGTAAAGTCATTTATTAATCTTTCCCTTGTTATTAATGGGGAACCTAAGAGACGCAGAAGCTACCTGACTTGTTTGAGATTAATTAATAATTGGCAGAGCTGAGATTTGAATCCAGACCTGCTGACGGGGCAATTTTCACTCACATTCCTTCTGAGAGGAATCAAAGGGAAAAGAGAGATCTAAGAGAACAGAAGGAAGGTGAAAAATGGGGCTCAAGTTCCAAACATTGGCAAGCAGGTGTCAGAGGGTGCCCAGACTCCTTGGCAGTTCTAACCCAAGCTCTTGCAATGTCAGTCCTTGATCACTGTTACCAAAGCTTCCTGAGATAATCTGGTTAGAGGGATTCCATCTAGAAAAATAGGCATTGCGCACAGAAATAAACACTCTTTTCATGCCATGAAGAAAAGCGTTGTTTTCAGAAGGAATCCACTTGATTTCAGTAACATAAAAGTACTGGCTTTGGGTCCCTTGTCCTCCTGTTTCCCTAGGCATAACCTAGACAGCAACCAATTGAAACCTTTATGCTCTTCTCCCAGCATTTAGCTGACATTTAAGAAGGAAAGGATACACTTTCAGCTTTGTTATTTGATTGGCTCTTTGAAAGCGAATCTGTGTAGCCCAGGATGGCCAGAATTCTCTGTGTAATCCAGACTGATGGTAGACTTGCAGCAATGGTCCTATCTCTACTGTCTGAGTGCTGGCATTACATGCCACAACCCATATCGCTGAACTGCATATTTTGAACTATAACAAACCATTCCATGTTAATAAACGTAGATAGGTTCAGTTTTTTAAATCCATTCTGTTTATTTATCCCCGTGGTACTGCTGAGGGAACTCAGACATTAGACATGCTAGGTAAGTGCTGCATCTACCCCATCACTACACTTTCACAAAAGTTTTCTATGCTAATAGTGTTATTATCTATAATGCCTGTTCTACTTTTCTTTCTGTAGTTGTGACAAAACACTGACCAAAAGGGAGAGGAAAGGGCTTATATGACTATACTTACAGATCATAAGTCCATCATTGAGAGAAGTCAGCAAAAGAACTCCAGCAGGAACTTGAAGCCCAAATTATGGAGAAATGGTGTTTGCTTGGTTATGCACAGGCTAATGATTGTCTAGGTTTTTTATACAGCCCAGGACCATCTGCCCAGGAATGGTGCTGCCCACAATGGGCTGGGGGCTGGACTTTCTACATTAATTAACAATGAAGAACCCCAACCACATGCCCACAGGTCAATCTTATTTATACAGTTTTTCAACTGAGATTCTTTCTCCTTTCTAGAAATTATGGGATGTGATCTGTCAAGTTAACATTTAAAACTTACTAGAAATATATATTTAATTTCCATCTGAAAAAAGTTATATATGCTTTGGGGTTCAACATGTTTTGATACTTATATATTGTAGCAATAAAAATAAGTATATCAGCATACTTAACATCCCACATACTTATTTCCTTATGTAAGACTGTTTAATATCCACCCTTCCACTAATTTTGAAATACATTTTTTTTAGGTATTTTCTTTATTTACATGTAAATTTCTCCATTCCCAGTTTCCCCTCCAAAAAACAAAGAAACAAACAAAAACAATCCCCTGTTGCCTCCCACTTCCCCATGCCTGCCACCCCGCCCATAATGCATCAATCTATAGTCATAGTCAAGAGGATTAACAGACTCTATTCTTCCTGTCTGGCTACAACTTTGTGCCATTTAACCAATGCTTCCCCTCTACCAACAGGATATATATAATTTACAAAAGTCATTTTGATTCATTCCAGAGTCTACTGCACCTCTCTTTTCCATTTTCCAGCCCCTGAAATAAATTCTCAAGAGCCCTCTGGTCTTCATCCACTTTGCTTCTCAATTTTAGGATTAGATTAGGATTAGTTCTTTTTCTCATTGCTAGGACCAAATACCCGACAAGAAGCAGCTTAAGGGAAGATGACTTTATTTTTGGCTATCAGTTGGACACCGGAGCTCTCTGCTATGGCAACAGGAGAGTGACACAGCAGAAGCAGAGTGAAGCAAATGCCAGTGCCCAGCTCACTTTTTCCTTTTTCCCTTATTATTCAGTCTAAGACCCCAGTCAATGCCGAGATGCCACCCACAGTTAGGGTGAGTCCTCCATTCTCAGTTAAACCTCTCTGGAAACCACCACACAGGCAATCACAGCTCTGTCTCCTAAGTGATTCCACATCCAGTTAGGTTGACAACCAACATTAGTCATTGTAGCATTCTGTAGACATTAAGCCTTTATTGCTAAATCCAACATTGAAGCGTAAGATATAAATGAAATTCTAGACCCTTCATCAAGTTAGTGGAAAGACACTCTGGACATTTATAAACATATTTCTGAAGAAGGAGAAGAGGGTCAAGATCCACTTCCTCAGTCTTCAGCCAGGGCCTCTTTCATGAGCCCCAAAGCCACATATCCAAATGTTTGCTGAGTTGTTTTCCTCAGGTGGCCCCTGCACACCTGCCAATCATATGCCTTCACAAGCTTCCTCCTCTTCTCTTTTAGAAGATTATATTTTTATTTATTCTTTGAAATTCTTATATACTTATAGCCTATTTTAATCATATCCATCATTACCATCCTCCAGTTCTTCTCAGTGTTCCCTTCAAAATGTTCTTCCAAAATTCATGAACCCCACATTTTTGTTGTTATAACTAACCTCCAAGTCAAATTAATACTACCCATGTGTGCATGGCTGAAGAGCCATCCGTTGAAGTGTGACCAATCTACTAGCAGCCATGTCCCCACAGGGCAGTGAGTCAACAGCATCTCTTCCAAGGGTAAGACATTGCTTTCCCACTCTTGTTGGAACTTTCACTGGCTTTATATTTGCAGGTAATCACAGTTGCTGTGAGTTTGCAAAAGCCAGATCCAGTTCAGAAATTAGCATTTCATAGCTTTCACACTTATCTGCCAGTTCTTACATTCTTTCTGCCCACTGTTCTGAGATGTTCCCTGAACCTTGGATTGGGGGAGGGTAATATAGAGGATTAATTCACAGCTTAGAACTCAAAGTTCAGCTGGGCAGTGGTGGCACATGCCTTTAATCCCAGCACTTGGGAGGCAGAGGCAGGCGGATTTCTG
>NC_045030.1:41163439-41177093 GCF_008632895.1 Mastomys coucha
AAAAAAAAAAAAAAAAAAAAAAAAAAAAGCTTTTTTCCCCCCAAATTAGAAGCAACATAAATCTATAGATATAAACATAAATATTTAGAAAGTAGTTTGACAGAATAACCATTTAGTAAAACAACAGTAGGTTCCTCCTAGGACTCATGATCTCCTAAGTCATGAGCTTTTGACCAGGTTTACATTTCCAGGCAGGAAATCCATCCTCTGGAGCAAACCTCATATTCAATCAGAAAGCAGTCGGTTTTCCTAATAGCTGTCATCGCTACTCTTGCACAGGTAGATGCATCTTACCATATAGGTCAGGATAGTAGCATTCGTCATCTAGTGCTAGGTTAAATCATTGCTGTCTTTTCTCCCTTAGTAATGTAAATTATACCTTCTGACACTATGTAAGCTAGCCAGTATGCCATTTCCTAATCAAAAGAGGTTAATTTCTCTATGCCCTGTATTCAAAATGGCTAATATAAAATGCTTATTCTAAAATAATAACTGTTTATGAGTAACATTAATAATAATAATAATAATAATAATGCCTTTCTTAGCATGTCTAGTGAGACTCTGACTCCTAGACTTCTTTACATCTTGAAAAGAAAAAGTCAAGAAACCAAGAGAAGGTAACATAAGTAGTACTTATCTTGTATTAAGTTAGGTAGCTCAGTGTTTCTCTACCTTTTGCAATACTTATTTATTAAATTACATTAATCATTAATAATAATTGTTAGGAATCATTATTTATAATTTATTTATTAGATTTTTGTGGAATGTATACAACCAGAGCAATGGCAATAACCTGCATTGTTTTAGGTGATCCTATGCCTGGCACTGAGTTTTTCATTTACTGACCAATGTTTCCTGGTAGTATTGTTGACTGTCCATGCAGAGTATTTCCACTGAAATTCCTTTTTTATGGGTATTAGTGTTTTGTCTGCATGTATGTCTGTGTACCACGTGAGTGCCTGGTGAGTACAGACACTGGGAGAAGGTGTCAGATCCCCTAGAGCTGGAGTTACATACTATTTATTGTAAGCAACCATGTAAGTGCTAGAAACTAAACCCCAGGTCTTCTCTAAGAACAAGTGCTCTTAAGCACTGAACAATGTCTTCAGCTCCATATATATAAATCATCTCGAAATTACTTATAATGATTGCTTTATTGCTTTATTTGGGGGATAATGAGAAAAAAAGTGTACATTCTCAGTACAGGTACAATGTTTTTAAACTTCTAGCCCAGACTAGCTATGATCTGTGTGACCTAGGCTGGCTTCAAACTCTAACAATCCTCCTGCCCCAGCTTCCTGAGCACTGGAATCACAGATTCGAGCCAGCATGAGTGGCTGCAATTATTTTTTAATATCTTTATCCAACCATTGACTCCACATATTCAGAACCCATGGAAATGGATAGCAGGTTGTAGCTGAGGCTCTGAAGTCCATACAGCCTCTCTTACAAGTATTCGGTTCTGCTGTGGCAGGATAAGAGCTGCCATCAACAATATGTAACAAATGGGTGGGGCTGTGCTCCAATTAAAAGCAATGAAAGATGGGTGTTATGACGTCTTCCTGTCATAACAGTATGTTATGTACAGCCAAGTACTGTCAGAACAGTACTTGAATTATAGAATCAAGATGATGAGGAGTTGAAAGTCATGCTTGGGTACTTATTGGATCTAGGGCCAGCTTGGGCTACTCTCTCCAAGTGCCAGATTTGGCACATGAACTACCCTCCCCACCACCCCCAGGATACTTATCCACTTTCCTTCATTACATCTAATCATGCAAACCCTATGTAGCTCACTCCCTAAGACGTTGTTAAATGTATCTCCCTCTTCACCCACATTTAAACCATTTTAGTTCATGTCTTTGTCCATTGCGCTTTCTGACTGGGAGAAGTTAAGCAAAGGTGAAGACTGCACAGAAAGACTCTTTATGAACACAGTCCATGTCCTTCCCAGGTTTCATTTCACTTCTGTTTTTGTTTGATTTGTGAGATAAAAATCTGGCAATGGAGCCCCAGGCTATGACTTAGGAAGGTAATCAGTGCTATATCATCCTTGTTGACTTGGCACAAACTGCACAAAAGCTATCTAAAGAAGGGAGAGTTCACACTGGTTCTCAGTGTGAAGGAACAGTCTCTTCTGGTGGGAAAATATCAAAGGAGCTGACAGCAAGAGTGTCAGAAAGTTGGTTGATTTGTGTCCATAGTCGGGAAGCAAGTGTTTTATTTATGAGACAAGGTTTTACTAAGTTGTCCAAGGTAACCTTAAAGTTATTCTCTAGCCCATAAGCTCCTCAATTTTTGATCCTCCTATTTCTGCCTTCCAAGTAGCTAGATTTACAGGCCATCTCAGCTAAGTGGCATCAACACTCAAACATGTCCTTAGAGCAGAAGTGTCAAACGTTGCACCTGTGACCTCTCGCTTTCTTTCCCACCTTCTGCTCCTTCAGTAAAATGGTTTTGGCTCCACGTATAAAATCTTTACACCTAACCTGCCTCTTTTCATACTACTACACTAGTCTAAACAGTTCTCATCTCATGCCTGCCAAAGTACAGCGGCCTTGAGCCTCCCTCCCTGCCTCCACCCTTCATCACCTGGAGTCAATAGTCAAATAATCTATTTTTATTTTAATTTTTTGTACAGGGGCATGTGTCTGTGTGCATTGTTCATATGCAAACATATATGGACATGCATGTGGAGGCCACAGGTAAACCTTAGGCATTGCTCCTCAGGAGCTGTCCACTATATTTTTCATGTTAATTTTTGTTTATTTTTCTTAAGGATTTTGCCGGCTTGCTCAGGGAAACCAGAAGAAGGTGTCGAGCCTCTGGAACTGGAGTTTTGAGCTACCATGTAGCCCCACTGAGCCTTCTCTCCAAGGCCTCACTTATTTTTTGAACAGAATTTCTCACTGGGATCAGAGGCTCATTGATTAGGTTAGGCTAGCTGGAAGACAACCATAGTTGGAGAACAGCTAACTGGACCATGAAGATGAAATCTAGAGCTACAGCAGCTGTCTCAGACAAGGACATTACCAGACAAGTAGAAGCTACAGAGAAAGGAATGATAAAATGGAAGAAGAAACCAGGTGCCTGAGATCACTGAGGTCTCAAATATCAGCCTCACACTGTTTTTCTTCTGAACTGTTATGAAAAGATTGTTTTTTCTTGCTTAAAGAACTGTTATTTTGGAACATTGTTAGATTCAGATGAAACAAATACTAAACAATACAACACACATATGGAGAGAAGAGTTAAGGCCTTGAAAATAATAATACTACAGAAAAACCTGAATTTAAAAAGTGCATTTTATATTCTCAAGGCTCTTCCCCACTTTCTCTCCTACTAGTTTCAGTGTATCTGTTTTTATGTTGAGATCCTTGCTCCACTTGGACTTGAGCTTTGTACAAGGAGATAAGATTGGATCGATTTGCATTCCTCTACATGGTGACCACCAGTTGAACCAGCACCATTTGTTGAAAATGCTGTCTTTTCCCACTGGATGGTTTTAGCTCCTTTGTCAAATGTCGAGTGATCATAGGTGTTTGGGTTAGTTTCTGGGTCTTTAATTCTATTCCATTGATCTACCTACCTATCACTGTACCAATACCATGCAGGTTTTGTTTTGTTTTGGTTTGGTTTTTTGTTTTGTTTTTTTGTTTGTTTGGGTTTTTTTTTGGTTTTTTTGGTTTTTTGTTTTTGTTTTCGTTTTTGTTTTTTGTTTTTTGTTTTTTTATCGTGATTGCTCCATAGTACAGCTTGAGGTCAGGGATGGTGACTCCCCCAGAAGTTTCTGAACAGAACACCAATAGCTTATGCTCAAAGATGAAGAATTGACAAATGGGACCTCATAAAATTGCAAAGCTTCTGTAAGGCAAAGGGCACTGTCAATAGGACAAAACAGCAACCAACAAATTGGGAAAAGATCTACATCCAATAGAGGACTAATATCTAATATATAAAAAACACTCAAGAAGTTAGACTCCAGAGAACCAAATAACCATATTAAAAATGGGGCACAGAACTAAACAGAGAATACTCAACTGAGGAAATTCGAATGGCCAGGAAGCACCTAAAGAAATGTTCAACATCCTTACTCATCAGGGAAATGCAAATCAAAACAACCTTGAGATTCCACCTCACACCAGTCAGAATGGCTAGGATAAAAAGCTCAGGTGACAGCAGATATTGGCAAGGATGTGGAGAAAAAAGAACACTCCTTCATTGCTGGTGGGATGGCAAGCTGGTACAACCACTCTGGAAATCAGTTTGGAGGTTCCTCAGGAAATTAGACATAGTACTACCTGAGAACCCAGCTATACCACTCCTGAGCATATACCCAGAAGTGGCTCCAACTTGTAATAAGGACACATGCTCTACTATGTTCATATCAGCCTTATTTATAATAGCCAGAAGCTAGAAACAACCCAGATGTCCCTCAATAGAGGAATGGATACAGAAAATGTGGTTCGTCTACACAATGGAGTACTACTCAGCTATTAAAAACAATGAATTTATGAAATTCTTAGGGAAATGGATGGATCTGGAGAATATCATCCTGTGTGAGGTAACCCACTCACAAAAGAACACACATGGTGTGCACTCACTGATAAGTGGATATTAGTCCAGAAGTTTGGAATACCCAAGATACAATTCACATGCCACATGAAGCTCAAGAAGAAGGAAAACCAAAATGTGGGTACTTTGGTCCTTTTTAGAAAGGGGATCAAAATACCCATGGGAGAGACCACAGAGACAAAGTGTAGAGCAGAAACGGAAGCAAAGGCCATCCAGTGGCTATCCTACCTGGGGATCCATCCCATATACAGTCACAAAACCCAGACACTATTGTGGATGCCAAGAAGTGCTTTCTGACAAGAGCCTGATATAGCTGTGTCCTGAGAAGCTCTGCCAATGCCTGACAAATACAGAAGTAGAGGCTCACAGCCATCCATTGGACTGAGCACAGGGTCCCAATGAAGGAGCTAGAGAAAGGATCCAAGGAGCTGAAGGGTTTGCAGCCCCTTAGGACAAACAACAATATGAACTAACTAGTACCCCCAGAGCTCCCAGGGACTAAACCACCAACCAAAGAGTACACATGTAGCAGAGGATAGCCTTGTGGGACATTAATGAGAGGAGAGGCCCTTGGTCCTGTGAAGGATTGATGTCCCAGTGTAAGGGAATGCCAGGACAGGGAAGCAGGAGTGGGTGGGTTAGTGAGCAGGGAGAGTAGGGATGGGATGGGGGGAGCTTGGAAGGGAAATGAAGAAAGGGGTAACATTTGAAATGTAAATAAATAAATATCTAATACAAATAAAATAAAATAAAATAAAAAGTGCGTTCTATCATCTATCATCTATCATCTATCTATTTATTTGTGTGTGTGTCAACAAATTATCCCTTGTGTTCTATAATTATTTTTTTTAAGATTTTATTTATTATTACATCTAATTATACTGTAGCGTCTTCAGACACACCAGAAGAGGGCATCAGATCTCATTACAGATGGTTGTGAGCCACCATGTGGTTGCTGGGATTTAAACTCAGGACCTTCTGAAGAACAGTCAGTGCTCTTACCACTGAGCCGTCTTTCCAGCCCTATTTTTCTTAAATAAAATTGCATTTAGCCTTGCAAGATGGGCCATACCTGTAATACTAGCATTTGTGAGGTAGAGGCAGGATGGAGGAGTTCAAGGTCATCTTCAATTAGGTAGAGAGGATGATGTCGACCTGGGCTATAGGAGACCCTTTTTCAAAAAAATAAAGAAGATGAGAACAAGAGAAGCAAAGAAAATATTTTTTCCTTTTCATGTTTTTGAGACAGGGTCTCTCCATGTAGTCTTGGCTGTCCTAGAACTCTCTATACGGACCAGGCTGGCCTCAGACTCAGAGATTTTGTTGTCTTTGCCGTCCAAGAGTTGGGATTAAAGGCAAGCACCACCATACTAAGCACCACCACACTCACCTGAAAAAAATATAATTTTCCCATACCTTAAAAATATTCCATGAACCAATAATAGGGCCCAGTTCCTGAATGACACCTTAACATATGTGCTCCAACAAAAAAAGACTCACAGCCCTAGTACCTTTAAAATGTATGCTTAAGGTTTTACAGTAGACTGGAAATCAATATTTGTCAAAGAGATGGACCACAGTTTTCTACAAAGATCAGTAGCTAACAATTTTATTGATTATTTGCTAGGCTCTGAGCCCTGTTCTGAGACTTCCCATGTTTGAACATGTTTGATCCAATAACATCTGAAGTAAGGGCCACAGTCATCATAATTCTCTAAAGGAGGAAGCAGAAGCACTGAGAATTCAAGGAACTTGCATGCGGCCACACTGGCAGTTAGTGCTGGAGCTGGGATTCCACACCAGACATTCTGGCTACAGAGCCTTTGCCCTTAAGTATAACAAAATATTATTTTCATTATCAGTACTTTTGCAGCAATGATACTTTGAGTTGTTGCTGAGCATCAAGTCGGACTGTTTCCATGAAGTTAATAGACAAAAGCAGACAGACACTATTTTTAGTAGATCATTAATACAACTTTAGTAGAGCTGTCTGCTCGTGGCTTTTCAGTCCTACTAATCTTCCACACACAAGCATGAAAAGGTTACTTTCAGAGACAAATCAGGAAACACAGTCCTCAAGGGAGTCTTGTCTATTATTTTTATTTTC
Organism: Mastomys coucha; assembly: GCF_008632895.1. NCBI lineage: Eukaryota > Metazoa > Chordata > Mammalia > Rodentia > Muridae > Mastomys > Mastomys coucha. Next base: position 41,170,122 of record NC_045030.1, read on the forward strand.
ATCAACCTTCCTGCCAATAGCAGCTTTGCAGGGTGGGAGAGAGGCAAAGGGTGAAGCTGGATTTCATGGAGCCCAGGCTGCCTTCCAAACTGACTTTGTAGCAGAGACTACTCTTGCTCTTCCTGCCTCCAGCCCCTGAGCACGGGCATGACAACCACTGCATCACCATGCCCAGTGACAGCAGATTTATTTTAGTATAATTTACTCATTCATAGCGAATTCAGACCTGGAGATGCAGCTTAGTGGTAGAGCAGTTGCCCAGCATGCCCGATGCCCTAGATTCTAGCCTCAGATCCAATCCTATTAAAGATAGCTTTAGCAAATTCAAGGGGATTCAATATACTCTTGTACTCACTGGGAGTCACTTGCCGCCATCTTCACACATCTTTAAGTCACTATTAAACTATTCTCTGTTTATTAGTTTTTCTAAATATCTGTGTAAGGAAATAGCATAGTATATAGTCTTTTGTGAATAGTTTCTTTCACTTAACATGATGTATTCATGGTAGAACAATAAAAACCAATGATTACTCAACCCTTTTTATGGGACTAGGGGATGGAAATTGAGACCTTGGGCATGTTAAGTAAGTGTTCAACTCCTGAGCTACAACCAAAGCTATCTGTAATCTAACTAATTTACAGAATTCAGATATTTGGGGCCGTAGAAATAGCTCAGCAGTTAAAAACATTGGCTGCTCTTCCAGTGGACCTAGGTTCAATTCCCAACATCCTATATGGTGGCTCACAGCCATTTAAAACTCTACTTTTAGGAGACATGATAAACTCTTCTGCCCTCCACCAGCATCAGTGGCAATACACACAAGTGCTCCTCAGTTATATTTGTAGCCTAACACCGATATGCATAGAGCAATTTTTATAAAGCAATTCTAACATATTTACGCTTTTAAGTCTTTTCTTTTTAATTCTTTTGCTTGTTTGATACAAGAGTTTCACGATGTAACCCTGGCTGGCCTAGAACTCATTATGTAGACCAGGCTAGCTTCAAAATTACACAGCTCTATCTGTCTCTGCCTCCTTCATACTACTGGAATTATAAACCTTCACCACTTAGACCAGCTTTTTAAAAAACATGGTTTAAGGACAGAACTCAAGCATTTTATTGATAGAACTATTGCTCCAGTCCCTAAAAACATTCTGTAATACTTTTTCTTTAAGACAGTCTCTCATGTAGCCCAGGCTGTCCTCCAAACTATGGGTAGCTAAGAACTGTTTTGAACTTCTGTTCTTCCTACCTCCACCTCCCAAATGCTGGGATTAGAGTATATCATCATGCCAAGTTTAAGTGGTGCTGAGGGATTCAACACAGAGCCTTGTACATGCTACGCAAGCCCCTCTACCAATTGAGCAACCCCTACATGTTTATGGTAATAAAGATAAATAAAACAAAATTTACCATGTGATCATTTTTTATTATATTGAGAAGAGGTCTTACTATGTATCATAGTGACTCAAAGTCCCTCCATGTTGTAGCACAGGTCAGGATGGTTTATAAACCATTTTTTTTATTTATCCACTAGTGGACCTTTGGGTTATTCCTATTATTGTGCTATTGCAAATAGTGCTGCTGGGAACATAGATACAAATGTCTTTTGATTGCCTGCTTTTAGTTCTTTGGGGTATATACCTGGGGGTATGCTTGTTGGATAACAGAACAGTAGCACATCTAGTTTATTTTCAGTGCTGGGGATTGAACCCAACACCTTACACACGTTGAGCGGGTACAGTACAATTAAATAGCATCTCTAGTACTACCTATATTTTGAGTAATCTCCATACTGTTTCCATAGCATCTATGTCATTTACATCCTCATCATAGTGAATAAAGAGATCCCATATCTCCTTGACTTTGCCAACACTTTTTACATTTTTTCTTTTCCTTTTTTTCTTTTTGCAGGGGGAGAACGTCTGGGGAAACCTTTTAGGCAAAGTCTCATTATGTAGCTCTGAGTGTCCTAAAACTTGCAATGTACAAAAGGCTGGCCCTCAACTTGTAGAGCTCATCCTGGCCCTGCTCCTAAGTGCTGGAATTACATGTGTGTACTATCAAGTCCAGTTAACGTTTGTTATTTCTGGTTTGTTGTTGTTGAGACAGAGCCTCGTGTATCCCAGATTTGCTTTCAAGTTACTGTTTAAATAGTAGGCATGCTAAGAGTTGGGAAGTAGTATCTTTAATTATGGTTTTATTTGCACTACCCCAAGGTTTATTCCTTATAGTTTGTCTTTTTCTTACTTTAGATAATCTGTAAACACCTTACAAGAACAAAGACTCAAAAAAAGAATGAAATACTCTGTTTATGAAAGAAAGAATTCCCACATGTATACAAATTTCTAAACTTAGCTTGTTTAAAGTCAAGTGCACCTGTGCATGAAGAAACCAATTGCTTCAAAAATTTAAACATCACCATGGCAGACAATGCCAAATACTTGTCACAGGTTAGGTTAACCAGAAGTCAACTCCCTGTAAAGATGTTAAGGAGTGACCAGAGGATGAAGTCCTATGAGAGGGGAAAAAAGAAGGCAGTATTCAGAAGCTCAACATTGTGTGTGTGTGTGTGTGTGTGTGTGTGTGTGTTGTAGCATATTGCATTCATGAGAGTAGGTAGGTATACACCATTGTGTATTGCATATGGAGAGTCAAAATGAGGAAATTCAGTGTCCTCCTCTATCACTTGTCTCCCTATTCCCTCAAGATAGGGTCTCTCGCTGAACCAGAAGCTGTACTGGTCAGCCAGTGAGCTTCCCTGATCTTCCTGTTTCCACCTGCCAACACTGGAGTGACAAGCACAAGCAGACATGGCTAGCAGTATGTATGTGTGCTAGCAATTCACACTCAGGTCCTTATGTTTACACAACAGGTGTTTTTATCCACTGAGCCATCTCCCCAGCCTCAACACTTTTTTAGGCACTTAAAGAGCCCTTTGATCGAACACTTAAGAACCACCATTAGAGCATATTAGAAGATGCAAAATTCTGAGTCACTTCAAATCAAATGTTTATCTAGGTATTTAGACCAAAAAACCCACTCTCTTATGTCTCATCTCCCTTTTTAATTTCTGTTTCTCTCTTTTTTGTAGAGGAATTTTAATCTAGCAACATGGCTGGTCTCACAGGAGATCACATCCAAAGACCTTCTAGGTCCATGTGGTCTGGCTGGAATGCAGACATATCCTTAGTACACACCTTTAACCCTAAGCAATGAAGGTAAGGTTAGTTTGTAGAAGGAACCAGCCATGTTTGAATGTGGCATCTAATTTGGGTGTCACACAAAGTGATGAACCGGAGAAATATTTGACAGCGTGAGTCAGAGATAGGATAAGCCCAACTCATGTGAACACAGCACAGGAAGGAAAGGCTACTTAAGAGTAGCACAGGGAGAGAGAGAGGTATGACAGTTTTATTTGGACAGTTTTACAGAGACAGTTTGCAGAGAGAACAAGCTAGACACAAGTGAAGACAGAACAAGCCAGGAAATGAGAAGGAACCATAAGATGAGAACAATATTTGCCAGAGTTAGTATGAGGCCAAGTATGAGAGCAATTCAGTGAGAAGCAGAGAAAAGTTGGATTGAATGAGTCAGATTGGAAGATTAGATTGTACAGATGTTATATGCTTCCAGGTTTAGGCCTAGAGATATAAGTCAAACAGAGAAAGAAATGCTCTGGGTTTAGCCCAAACTGAGTATTTTAGGTGTGGCTCACATTTCATCTCTTCCTTAGAGGAAATAAAAGAGACATTTACACTGCTCATGTCCCCCAAACTCTTTCCCTTCCCATATTTTTTCCTGTACCACTTCCAGGATATGTATATTTCATACGCCATCCTTGGATCTTTTCTGTAAATTGTTCCTGGATTTGTCATAAATATACAGGCAATATTTTGAAGATAATTAAGAGAGTTTAGATTCAGTTTGGTTTCTAAAACTTCTAAACCTAGAGGTATTGTGTGGCCAACTGTGCTGACAATCAGCCACATAGTCCATTTCTCTACACCATTGGGTAAAATTTCAATTTTATAATTAAGAAAGTTCCAAAAATACCAACAACATCTATTCAAAATATAGCCTGAAGAATAAAATAATTGCCATCAGAATGTTAGACTGTCCAATCTGAGTAAGACATACTGTAAATATGGAAGTTCGGTACCTCGATTTATTTCAGTCTGCTTGTGGAAACCACCAGAGAACAGAAAAGCACCCAAAACTCCAGAACAGCACCAGTGTTCCTGCAGTGACACAGTAGGTCTTAGAGTAATGTCCTGCTACAGGAACACAGGAAAAGCCAAGATCTGAAGCAACTGGAGTAAGTAGTCTTTACATCACTAAAATGTCAAAAAGAGATGAGACTATTTTTCAGTTTGGGAGCTTTTTGCTTTTTGGCAAAGGAAGCCCACCACTTTTGTTAATTGACATGAACACACATATATGTATGCACACATGTATACACACATTCATATTTATGTCACTTGCTATGTTTAGTTGTAGCTTTGTTACAAAAGTGATGATGAAATTTTCCTCCGACCACAATGTGTTTGAGTACAAATAGTTCCTCTTTCCAGGCCCAGGTCTGGACATAAATAAATTGGTAGTGGGGTGACACCCATTCTCCCACAGCAGGACTCTTTGGTAGTGGAGAGTAAGGATGGAGTTGTTCTTTGTTAAGTAGGGAATAAACTAGGTAATTGAACTGCATCCTTGTGGGGAAGCTCTACTGCCTTTATACCTCTCCACAGAAACTGATATCCCCTGCTAAGCTAGCTATACCATGGCCAACCCAGAGCATCCTTCATAGCTGGATGTGTGCTGGCCAGTATCTCTGCTACCCTGTGGCATGAAAATCAGTGGGTTAGAGCCTGCCTACTCCCATGCTTCTCCACAGGGACCCTTTTCCTTAGCTTGTATACATAGCTGGTCTGGATATAGAAGGGTAAGAAGAAACAGGAAACTTTGTGGCAGCAAAGGAGAAATGAAAGAAAAAGGACCGAGAACAAATAAGATAATGCCAGCAGAAAGGAGAACAACAGATGCGGAACCATAAGCAATGAGGGAACTATAAAGTGAAATATGAAGAGTGCTAGAAATTCTAATAATTGTTCCCATTTTAGTATGTTTGATGTACAAGGTACTGGATAAACATTTATTTGAGTTTTCATGTTTCAAAACTATTTAATACAATGAACCTTCTAGAAAGTACTGCTAGTATGCTTATTTTAATGTGATGAAAGATATTTTGTGGTAAAAATTAATAAAACCCCCTCACAACATGGAAAAATGTCAGGAAAGGAAAGGATGAATATGAAAAGGAGTATAAAATGAACCAACTACCATAAAATCAGATGACAGAAATAAAAAAATATTAGAATAATTGTGAATAAACTAAGTTCTATAGTTAAATGGCAATGATGTCATGCTGGAAAGAGAAAGAAAATTTGCACTTCATGTTTCTTAGAGCAAATATTGAGTTTAATAGTACAGGAAAGAAAGTAAAGATGTAGAAATGTACCAAACACATACTACCAAAGGAATGTTTATGAAGGTATAGTCAGACTAGTCAGAACCAACTGTAAGACAAAATGTAATATTTAACTAAATGATGGATGTCTGGTTCACTAAAAACCAGTAACGATTCTAAAGATTTGCATGTATCTGAGGAACTAGCCTTTAACTATACGTTTAAAAGAGAACACACCGTAGCTATAATATTGTAGTAGGATATTTCAATACTTGCCCCCTCATAATTACTAAGTCCAGCAGGAAACAAAGCAAGTAAGCAGAGCAGTGCAGATCTCTATTACAATACCAGCACTCAGGGCAGGCTGAGGCAGAACTATGAGTTTAAGGCAAGTCTGGGCTACATAATGAATTTGAGGTGACCTTGAGCTACACACATCAAGTCTCTGTCATAAGAAAACAAAAACAGAGGCGGGCAGGACACTGAGTTTGAACCCAGTCTACATAATGAGTTTCAGGACAGCCAGGGCTGTGTAGAGTGTCTCAGAAATTTTTTTTTAGAAAAACAAACAAATAAACCAACAAACTAACCAACCAAAAAACAATCCAGGAACTTAATTTAATAGGCACGTGCAGAACACTGGGCCCAGTGAGTAGAGAAGAGACATTTTCCACAAACACTCATTGACTATTTATAGTAATAAACTAGACATTGTGCTATGAAGCAAATTTCATCTTCATAAGCACTGCTACCATCATAGAACCTGAAAAGGCAAAGGACTGGAATAACTGAGACATGCTTCTGAGTGAAAACTGGCAAGTTCTCTTTTAGCTAAGCGGGTGTAGCCACAGTACCGCATAAAAGGGTGTTGTTGAGGAAGTCAATTTATTCTATTACCCAGGATCCAAATAGGCAATGCACTGAAAAGGATGTGGGAAAGATGAGGGTAAGGTGGGGGCTGCCCTGGGATACGATTTTTTCTCTCTCCAAGCCTGACATTTTCCAAGTAGCAGGTGAAGCCTCAACTCCATGTTTGCCTAGGAAATCTATTCCAAAGGCAGATGTGTAACGTGGTCCCTGGGAGATGCTGTTAAGATGATATACAAATCAGAGCCCTGACTCTTGGGGAAGAGTTACTGGTATGCCAAGAGCCTCCTACTCAGAGAACCTTTGTGGACTGAGGTCTGAAACTGGACTTTTATTTGGTTAAATGTAAATATTATTATCCTTCCTTTTCAGAGCAAACAATGGAAAGTTTTCAAGGTGCAGGAGCTGGACTCAAATGTGCAAATGCTATACTTGAATATTTAAACACACAGAACCCCAAGGCTGGGATAATAGTGCAATGCTAAAGAGATCAGGGAGGATACACTAACCCAGCTGTTAAAAGCTGCACTTGAACCAGGTATGGTAATTCAGAATTGGAACTTCACATCGCTTGGGAATCTGAGGCAGGAGGATTGCCTGGAGTTCAAGGCTCTAAATGAAAAGCTTCACTGACCAA
>NC_045030.1:41177132-41179898 GCF_008632895.1 Mastomys coucha
ATTGACAATGGTAAGATTAAGGCCAGGAAAAGGGAGGGACCTAGAGAGGATTTAGATGCAGAGTGGAGAGGGGAAACTGAGGCTACCGGAGGTCTTTGCTGAGATGCTGGATTCCTGCCAGTGATGCTGGTGCCAGAAGCCAAATGAGGTCCTTTATACACTAACACTCGGAGGTCCTTCTTCTTTCAGTGACTGAGGGATTAGAAAGCAGAACAGGGCCAACTATGGGGAAGAATGGATGCCAGTGAGCAGGGAATGTTCTGGGTCTTGTTTGTTTTGTTTTGTTTTGTTTTGTTTTGTGTAGCCCTGGAGTATACTCTTGTATAAAATAGCATTGCTTGGTTCAATGGAGGTCACTGTGTTGATTTTGACATAAGTCTTACATCCTCTGGGCTGTCACTGGAGGGAAGGACACAACTTGCCTGGAGGCAACCCTTCTGTCTGGTTGCCAATATCTCAAATATCCCCAGAACTTCAGACCTCTACACAAGGATAAACATTCTTAGTAACTCATCTTAGAAAGCTAGCCCTTCCAAACACCACTTTACTACATTACCACTGGTTTTTGGGAAACCTTGTTTATCAGATCAAGCTACAAACTGACCCCTCTCCTCTCCTCTCCTCTCCTCTCCTGTCCTCTCCTCTCCTCTCCTTTTTTCTTCTCTCTTCTCCTCTCCTCCCCATCCCCATTTCTCCTCCATTCTTGAAGGCATAGTTCAATTCCTGTCTAATCTATGATGCCTTCAAAAGCAAACCTGACTACATTTGTCTGCCCCAACTTTTTTCTGAACTTGACCCATAGACAAATGACTTTCCTCACTTGCTTCTTCTTCTTCTTCTTCTTCTTCTTCTTATTATTATTATTATTATTATTATTATTATTATTATTATTATTATATGTTGTTGTTATTATGATGATGATTTTTTTTCTAATTGTTTTCTGTAACTTTCCAAAGTTTAGGTTAGGAGCATAGAATCTCTCACAACACCTGATGTGTGTGATTTATTCATAAATTAAAATATTACCTCAGTTTGGAGGCTTAGGTGTCTCTAGGCTTCAGGACACTGACCCAGCAGCACCTGCTGTGCCTCCTATGCCTCAAGTATCACTAAAAGGGTCCCATTAGATGCTTCCTTCACAAACAGCAATCCCTTTAGTGGACTCCACTAAACCTATAGAAGAAAAACACTTGCTAAAGAGATTGGCCTTTCAATTAAATTAAACATGAGAAATGAGAGCATAGCATGTGCTACTAACCACATTATAGTCATCTGTGTATTTTCTGTGGTGCCAGGGGATGTCTCCCATAAGCCACTTCAGATAAACTAAGAATCTAAGTAAGAAAGTGCTACTTGCTCTGTGTACATGGCTCCAGGACAAGCCCCCTGATGGCTGTTCCTTCTAACAATAACAACTTCAAGCTTCTCCTAGGCTATCTAGTGTCACTTAGCTAAGCCTGAATCTTGTGGCAAAAAAAGAATAGTTCCTATCCTGTCCCCCTCTCTCCCTGTCTCCCTCCCCCTCCCCACGCACACACAAGCACAGGAGAAGCAGGAAAAAAAGATTGCATTTGGGAACAAAATAGTTACTAAAAAAATGTGGCATCTGATGGAGGAGGGAAAAAATTCTGAGCCAAGAAAACATATTTGTGTGGGAAAAATGTTGGAAGCAACACATAGGAGACATGCAAGTGATGGAAGCTGGCCAAGCCAGGGAATAGTGAGTGCACCTCTGAAGACAGACTGTAGCAAGGGCTCTGAAGCAAGATGCAACCTCTGCTTAGTATCCTTGGTCTTGGTACACTTGGCTATAGATCTAATAAAATGACAGAACTTTCGGTTTCTTTAAGTAAACAGCAGGGCTACTGGGGGCTGCAATTCAAGTGGTAGAGTGCTTGCCTAACAGGAAAGAAAGCAATCCTGGGTTAGCCAGGTGTGGGTGGTGGCTCATACCTTTATGCCTAGAACTTGGGGAGCTCATAACTTCAATCCTAGCCCCTGGGAATCAGAGTCAGGCATATCTCTGTGAGTTCAAGGCCAACCTGGATGATGTAGTGAGTTCCAGGATCGCCAGGGCTACATAGTGAGATAAAAGAGGGAAAGGATGAAGAGGAGGAGGAAGAGGAGGAGGAGGATTCCCTACTCAAAATAAATAGGGTATGATGGCCTACAATCCCAGCTCAGGAAGCAGCAGTAGGAGGATTAGGAGTTCAGGAATTCAAGGTCATCATTGTTTACATAACCTTTTTTTTTTCTTTTTTGCTTGTTTTTGTTTTTTAAGACAGGGTTTCTCTATGTAGCTCTGGCTCTCCTGGAACTCACTCTGTAGAACAAGCTGACCTTGATTTTAGTGATCTGCCTGGAGGGCTGGGATTAAAGTTCTGTGCTGCCACGCCCAATTAACATAGCCATTTTGGGGACAACCTGGAATACATGAGCCAGTATATATATACATATATATATATATATATATATTAGATATTTTCTTTATTTATATGTCATATGATTTCTCCTTTCCCAGTTTCCCCTCCAAAGGAAAGAAAAACAACACAAAACAATAACAAGAACAAACCCCTGTTCCCTCCCACCTCCACCTGCTCACCATCCTACCCTCTCCCACTCATTGGTCCTGGCATTCCCCTACACTGGGGCACGGAACCTTCACAGGGACAGGGGCCTCTTCTCCCATTGATGACCGACTGAAGGGCTGGAGAATTTTAGAATTTTAAAATAAGAGCATTTAATAGAAATGTGTCAGTAGGAATG
>NC_045030.1:41180496-41185931 GCF_008632895.1 Mastomys coucha
AAAAAAAAAAAAAAAAACCCAAGATCTTTTGAAAACAGATTTATTTATTTTTCTTTTATATGGATTGATGTTTTGTCTGCACGTATATCTGTATGATGGTGTCAGATCCCCTGGAACTAGAGCTGTTATGTGGGTGCTGGAAGGTCTCCTGGAAGAACAGACAGTGCTCTTAACCACTGAGCCATCTCTCCAGACCCTAGGTATCACCTCTTGAAGCTCCCACTCTTTTCTCTTTTACAATGAGATTTTGCTATGCACCTTTGACTGGCCTGGTCCTCATGTGTTTATCAGTTACATGCCAGGAGCATCCTCTCCCCATCTATCTGTCAGGAGAACCAGAAATATCTCCCAGATATTGATAAACACCCTGTCAGAACACTTGACGAGCATGGGTGAGGCAATGGGTTCTGTCCCCAGAACACAAAAGAAAAGCCAATTTTCTTCAAGGGACATCCAGCCTGAAGGGGGCTAGTTAGCTGGCAGTGTTAGGAACCTGAGTACCCTAGGAGCAGGGCTGGCGATGAAGCTGGATAAAAGTCTGAAGAATCAGTCTGTCCCCAGGAGACAAACCTGTAGGCAAAGTAATTGAGGGCTGTGTGACACTTTGTTAAAAAAGAGTGTCACTTAGTTTAAGGAAGCTTATGTGGAAGAATAAAATGGTTAGATTTGCACATTGAGAAGCTCTGTGTTGGTTTTCAAGGGCAGCTGATAAGCACAGGAAATAGGAAACCTGTCTGGGCAGGATCAGATGTAAGACATGTTTTCTAATGTAGTAAGTGACTTCATGGCTAGACAGTATGACTGAGGAGCTTGGCGTGATGTAAGAAAGGAGGCTACCAAGACCAGGCGATTTTAGCATTCATTTCGAATGCAGGCAAGCACAGGATAATGGGCTAGTGAAAGCCAGTTATAAAGGACGAGGAAGAGTATCCTGGTCTGGGATTTATCAATTTTTTGGCACTAATATGTCATTCTGATCAGGCTAAATCTTGGTTGTAAGGTTGTCCTGTGCATTGGAGGATGATGGGCCGCATCCTTGGCCATTATCTATTACATGTTAAGAATGTTCTCTCTCCAACCACTCCTGACAGGCGCGGTAACCAGAAATACCCCAACACTGAAAAACATCATCTGGGAGGCTGAATCTCCCTGGTTAGGAGCCATTACTCTAGAGTCATTAGAGGGAAATTCCCTGTGACTTCCCCTCTTTTCTTGTACTCCATGCTGTCAGAGTATCTGGGTCTTCCTTAATAGAAAGTAGAGGACACATTGTGGAATAGTTTCCTAAGACACCAGTGTGTTGTCTGGGTCCGTTTTGAATTTGTGAGGCTCTTTCTCACTGCCTAGAGGGAGGAGGCCTGATGAGTGGAAAGAGGGGCGGGGACATCATTCTTTCCTCTCTCAGCTGTCTTGTCTCTGCTGCTTTCCAGCTTCTGATAGGCAGGAAACCTTGGTGAGAAAGTAAAATGAAGACATCCAGCTGAAGCTGGGCATGCCTGTCATCCCAGAACTCTGTAAGACACAAGGACTGCTAATGGTTTGAGGTCAGCCCATATAGTAACTAGTGACTTCCAGGCCAGTCTGGGCAACAGTGCAAGATTCAGTCTAGAAAATATATCCTCTCCTTTACAGCAAAACAAGACCAAATAAGCTAACTGAACTGGAGCTGAAATGGGAGAATCAGATCTTAGAAGCTAGTTTGGGCTCTGTAGTAAGACAATGTCCAAAAGGAGGAGGTGGGGCAGAAGGAAGGATAAAATGAAACAAACAGGCCTCACCCCCCCACACACACACACCAGAATAGATGAATGAGGTTCATAGGTCGGCTCCAGTCACTTTTGGGGCCAAAGTGCAAAAGAGAGAGATAGTAGTCTCGCCCCGAGTCCTATGGGCTGGAAGGGTCAAAACGAAACTCATTGCCTCACCAGGAGTTTGATTATTCAAGGCCAAACTTGTGAGTTTCTTGTTTATTGCAGTTCCTGGAAAGCTTGCCATTTGTTTTTCTTCTTCTTGCACACCAGGGGGTGGCCTAATTCAATGTAACATGCCCTTAGGGGAAAAGTACACAGAATCTATAAAGAAGAGTTCGATTTTGAAGAAATAGCATCCCTGACCCTCTCTGGCTTCATGACTCTGATTGAAAAAAAAAAAAAAGAGGGGTTGTTAGATGTTTAGAGTCAGAAAGAAAGGGAAGTGGCTTTATAGAGTCACTCTCAGACAGTAAACCAGGATCAGCTGGGTGAGAGGAAACCCATTCCCTCCCCTCCCCTGTGACACCCATTGTCTTTTTTTCTCACAACGTTCAAATTATCAGAGGCATTTCTGGAGGTTCATGCTAAGTTTTCCATGTAACCTCTTATAATCATTTCTGTGAAAGTTGGAAAGCACTCACTCACTCTAGGCCACTTGGTGCCCAAGAAGGCACTCAGCCAGTTCCCTTGGGGCTCTTTTTTTTTTCCAACTGGAGACTCCTTAAAAGGCAGATGGCACAATCATTTTGGAAATGTTATCATAAACTTATTGTATAATATTTATAGCACATGTCAACAAGTGTGTATGGCTTGAGGTGGTGAGGAAAAGGGAGCCTTGGGCCAAAGAGTGACTGCCAAGCTACTTACAGAGGAATTTGAAAAGGGCAATACTAGCTACCAGTTCCAGTGGCTTTGACGGCGCTGTCTTCATACTCATTATCGCCTTTGCTAATGCACACATACGTATGGCTTCATACTGAACCTTTTGCAGCAAGAACTAGTGTCTCAAGACTCCACAAAGAAAACCTCCTCCTAGAAATCTTTCTTGCCCCTTCCCTCTCATAAGGCACACTTCTTTTCACCCCCCAGTTCCATGTACATGTTCTAGTGATAGCCCTGGAAACTGTCTGCAGCTCTTTGTAGTCAAGTTCTACTTGAGAAAAAAAAAAAAATCTTTGCTCGGTGCTGAGGACAGAACTCAGAGCACTGTGCGTGCTAAGCACACATTTAACCACAGAGCTAGACACCTCCAGCCAAAGTTTGCCTTTAATGATTGTCTTCCATAGCTCGTGGACTTCACAAATATTTACTGAACTCAAGAGCCTTCATTCCAGAGTGGAGTCTTTGTTTAGCTAGACCAAACATTCTGATGGTTCTGGGTGAGGTTGAGACTAGATATAATCAGATATATAATCAGCCATTTTAAGGATAACTTTTTTATAGCTATTTTCAGGTATCTCTATTGACTTAATGTGACCAAAATGCATCTCAGTGGGTGTCACCATCCATCCAGACCTGGCTCTTTATCAGGAAAAGAGTGGCAATAATAATGTGTGTTTTTTTAACCCCATCCATGTTCTAATGCCTAACACTTGTGAGTATATTGCCTTACGTAGTAAAAAATGACTTTGAAGATGTGATTAAATAAAGCTCAAACAATAGATTTGTGTGTGCATGCCTTCATGTATGTGCATGTGGAGGTCAGAGACCAATTATCAGGTGTCTTTCCCAATTGCTCTCCACCACCACCCCCCTTTTTTTAAAGACAGAGTGTCTCCCTGAACCTGGAGCTCACCAATTTAGTTAGACTGGCAGATTACCAAGTCCAAAAATCCAAGGGATATTCCTGTCTCTACTTCCCCAGAGCTGGACTTATAGGTTCACTCTTCTGTGCTTGGCTTTTTATGTTGCTGCTGGGGATCTAAACTCAGGTCCTTGTGTTTGTGTGGCAAGCACTTTATCAATGGAACCATCTCCCTAGCCCCCAAAACAAGCCTTTTAAAATTTGTGGATTTATTATTGTGATCTTTATAAGAAGAAAACAGACATAGGTTAGACAGTCAGAGAAAGAGATGTATTTTGACCATGGAAACAAACAGGGTTTAGTGGTACAGTAACAAACCAAGGAATGTAGGCAGTGTCTCACAGCTGGAAAAGTCAAAGAAACAATTTATGTTCTAGAACCTCCAAGAGTAGCTGTCCCTACACTTAGGTTTTGCCTAGTGAGACTTCTGATATCCAGAAATGTATTAGAATGGAGCTTTTAAGTCACCCGAATTATGGTGATTTTCACAGCAGCAGTACAAAACTTAAAAAGGTTCTTCTCATTTCCTCTCCTCTCCTAATCTCAGAAATGCTCAGAAGCGCCCAGTATCCTGGCTCTAATGTGGAGCCTTTCAACACATTCTATATTACATATTCTTCACATTTTTTTCATTATGTTTGTGTAGATGTGCGTGCATGTACACACACATGCCATGGTGCTCACGTGGAGATCAGAGGACAACTTGCAGAATTCAGTTTTCTTCTTCTTCCTCCATCTTTACTCACTAAGCTTTACAACCTCTCAATCTTCCTCTGCCCTCTCCCTTTCTCCCTCCCCTCTCCCCTCCCTCTTGCCCCTTCCCTCTCATAAGGCACACTTCTTTTCATCCCCCAGTTGGTGACAATCCTACTTCAGTCCCAGAATTGTTAAGCACTTGTTTAATCTAGGCCACAGTGCTCAGGCATGAAACACCATACCTGTCTACAGCATGTACCTCTAAATCTAAATCTATATTAAGTTGATTGTGTGTTTTAACAATACAAGTACACAGGATAGTGACACTATGTCTTGTTTCGGGAATGCCACTTTAAAAATCCAATTCAATTATTACCAGCTTTCAAAATGTACCGTTGTCCCTTCCACAAAGCAGAGTGCCAATAAAGTCCTCTATTTACACTTCCAAGTCCACCCAGAGAAATAAAGGAGGTTGGTATTACTAATCTAGGAGTCAGAACTTTGGAAACAAGGGCTCAGAGACCTAAGGCTAGAAGCCAGGTTTCCAGATTCCCAGACCAAGGTTCTTTCCCTACATGACCCTGCCCTAGTGTGCAGCAGGGTGCAGCCTTTGGCACCTGGGACAACCACGCATCCTGATCGAAGTGGGAGTGGGGAGAGGCCAGTCTTGGAGCCCTGCCACAAAGCTCCAGGGGAAGTCGCCTTGGGTCTTCCAAAGGACTCCCAGGTAGCTGTGACAGGTGGTGGCACGGAGGGAGGCCAGGTGTCGTTCGGAAGGAGTCCGGGAGTCGCCAGCCCCGCCCCGTCCCTTCCGCCGCTAGCGCCCAGGCGCCCCCGCGCGCTCGGGTTACCTGCGGCCGTGGGCGGGGCGGCCCTTCCCGTCTGCGCCGGCTCTGGCCTCCAGAGCGCGGCGGCCGGGAAGTGGGAGCCAGAAGAGAGGAGGCGGAGACTGCCGCGGCTCCAGCCGGGCCGCGCTCCGAGGCGAGGGGCTGCATGGCGCGGCCAGCGCTGCTGGGCGAGCTGTTGGTGCTGCTACTGTGGACCGCCACCGTGGGCCAAGTTGCTGCGGCCACAGGTGAGTGTGGCGGGCGCCTGGTGACAGCGGTGGGGTTGGGGGACGGACGAAGCTTGGCAGGGACTTGGGCCGGCAGGGCGCCAGGGGTTCGATCGCCTTGGCCAGGGTG
>NC_045030.1:41185941-41191632 GCF_008632895.1 Mastomys coucha
TAGGGAAGAGCCAAGGAGGCTAGCGTCTAGAGGAAGGGGAATGAAGGGAACAGATTTTTGTCAAAATGACCCTTACAAGTGGCTTTGCCTGTGAAGGGATAAGGAATCTTGGGATCAAGACCAAGTACTGGTGAACTGGGAACTTCCCGAGGGCTCCTTGCCCTGAGCCTTGTAGATGCTCAGTTTGGAAGTGTGGCTTTTAGCAGTGGATGTTAAAGGGAGGCTCTAAAGATCTTAGATCTTAGAGGATCATAGTCCTAGTAGCAAAAGGACTCAAGGGGTCAAGGCTTCCTCTGGCATTAAGAAATCTGTTGAGAACGCCTGACCAGCATCCGGACAGACCTCTTCCAACTTTAATAAACAGTATTTCGTGGAAGATAATCTTAAATTTATGGAAAAGTTGTACATTGTTTGGGAAGTTGCACCATTGCCTTAGTGCTTGTGAACAACTTTTAACTAATAAACTTGGCAGTTGGTGTGAAAATTGAAGGTGAATGATTTCCTCATGGGTTAGGCCTGACAAGCGTGGCACTCAGGGCCTTTTAAAATAGGTTTTATTCTCTCTCTCTCTCTCTCTCTCTCTCTCTCTCTCTCTCTCTCTCTCTCTCACACACACACACACACACACACACACACACACACACAAACAGATTTGCTAACGAATGTTTATCAAGTGTGCTGTGTTTTGAAACGAAAGCTGAAATGTTAATTAGGAAATCCCCATGCTCTGTCAACAAAATATATGTAGTATCTACGACGGGCAGTGTTTCTAGGGACTGAGGATGTAATAGTGAGAAAAATGGATCAAGTCCTGAAGTCACAAAGCTAGTTACATACACTCTTGGCAGAGGGTGTGTGTTTCTGTGTGTAAAGGTAAGGTATGTCACATACCGCTAAAGTGCTATGGAGAGAAACAAGACAAAAGTAAGGAGTTACTGCTGTAAATAGCATGGAGTGGAGTGGAAAGACTTTACTGAAAAATTAGTGTTAAGTGACATCTGAGGGATGCTTAAGTTCATCAGTCAATAATTGACCCCCCCTTTTTTTTCCTGGGTTCCTAGAGAGGGTACCTAGGGCTTCATGCAAGCTAGCTAAGTGCTCTAGAGCTGAGTCACACTGATAATTATTCAAGTATTTGCCTTGTTTGTTTTACTCTGGGCCAGGCTATGAAGGTTGACTTAGAACTTTACAGAATAATCTTTGCCTATGAAGTATGTCCAGTTCAGTTGACGGTACCAGGTTTCCATAGGTATAGGAAAACTGCAGTCCACAGACTTACCTAAGGTCTCTTATCTCATTAATGTCCTGATTTTCAGTGTCATTCCATCCAGCACACTCCCTCTTGCAGGCTCCTTCCCACACACACCTGAAACAACAAGGAGCCCTCCAAATAAGACTGTCAAACTCCAACTTATTTTTGCCACTATGGTTCATCACTACCTTAGACTATAAAAATTCTTCTCTCTACTAGACATATTGCATTTGTGCTATGGTGTAAAAATCATTTGCTATCTTTAATTACTCAGAGGTTGAAGTTTTTATGGCTCTAACATTGGATGTGAGACTCAGAGTTAGTCATTATCCCCTCCCTATGTGATAATCTTCTTGTGGGTGAAATGAAGAGATTGGGCTCTATGGGTTTTAATCAAATGTTTTAATTCTAATTTCTGTGTTTGGGTGTTCAGAGATCCATATGAACATTTTAAGTGTTTCTCTATTTTTGATCCTGCTGAGTATTTAAAAATGATTAGGTTACTAGTTTGGGACAATAGCTAAACTGTGGCATTGCTTAATAACAGCTAGAATGCCCATGTCTACTGTCTCTCCAGCAGTTTTCTAAGTGCTTTACTTCTTTTTAATTTAAAGTTGTATTTTCACAACTCTCTGTTCTATGAAGCTAATATGTACTATTGGCAGAAGGTGTATGCTTTTCTACGTGTTAAATAAAATATAGTATGTTCAAATATACAGTTCAATAAAGTATTTTGGAGAGAAACAAGATATGATAGGGGGCTACAGTTTAGTTAGTAGTTTTGTTTAGTCTGTTTAGCTCAATAGCCCATGTAGGGGCATGGTTTAATAACAGCTAGTCTTGAATTCTTGGCATGCAGAAGAGCTAGGTAGATACCTCCCAGTGTATTAGTATAGGGGCTAGGTGGGATCCATAAAAGTATATGCAGACTAGTCATATATTAGAGACTGGCTTCATAATGGCTGGACCATGTACTCCAAACAATAGGCATTCCAGAAGAGAGGAAACTGAAGGATGGATATTTCACAGAACAAAACGAACTTGAGATAGACCATTAGGAAGAATAGAAATTGAATGGAGAAAATGATTATCAGTGTGCACGCATGTGTGTGTGTGTGTGTGTGTGTGTGTGTGTGTGTGCGCGCGCGCGCGCGCGCGTGCACGCGCGTGTGGTGGGGGTTAAGCAGGAGAAAAGATGAGGAAGTGGCTAGTCAAGAGCCTGGCTTGGCCAGAAG
The DNA here is from genome assembly GCF_008632895.1 of Mastomys coucha. NCBI lineage: Eukaryota > Metazoa > Chordata > Mammalia > Rodentia > Muridae > Mastomys > Mastomys coucha. Next base: position 41,188,429 of record NC_045030.1, read on the forward strand.
GAATAGCAAAGTCAGTCTGTGCAAAAGAGCTTTATTTGCGCTTAAACATCCTGATCAGGGCACAGTCTGAAGAAAAGCAAGCAAGGAGACTTGCCTGGGTAGAGGGAACCATTAGAGTGTGAAGCTTAGTGAAGTGGAATATGGCTGGCAGATCTTTATTAGGAAGATGCACAGTATGTATAGACCTCCTGTGTAGGATTGTGACTTACTGGTATCTTCTCAGATTGTTGGGTTGAGGAGAGCACATTAGTGTGATTGGGGATGATTACGAAAGACATAGCAAAAGAAAAAAAGGGGTGGGAGTTGATGACTGCATGTGAAGAAAAAAAGACAGATGACTCACATATGACTCTTATGGTTTCCTTCACTTTTCCCGAAATCTACATGCCTCTGCCAACTCCTGAGACTGAACAAAAGAAAGCAAAAGTAATCAACTAAGCCAAGCACCTTACAGTAAAACGATGACTGATGGTATTAACTCCTAGTTCACTTAGAATGTGGGGATGGATGGGTGATACAGGGTTGAGCTAGAAGACCTACGTGGGTCTAGCTTTCTTCTACACTCCTCTGTCCAAAGGCAGTGATCATCTCCCAGTAACTGGTTGAAAATTGATGCCAAAGGAGGACAGAAGCAGTATGTGTGATGTCTCAGAACCCAGAAAACACATGCAACTGCCCAATTTGTCTTTGAAGAAAGCAGCTAGTTAGTTCTATAAAACTTGTTCTGTGTAGAAGAAGGTGTTACAATGCTTTACCAATTTTATTTTTGAGGGCAGTCTTCCTTCCCTAGCCTCTGGAGTGCTGAGATTGCAGGTGTGAGACATTAGTTACATTAACTTGTTTAATATTTATAATCACCCTTTGCAATAGGTTATGGTGCTCACCCTTACGTTATAGATAAGAAGTCTGGGGAACAGGGAAGTTAAGTAACTTGTCACAGAGTAGCTGAAGAGCTGGCATATGAACTAGGCTCCACAGTTGAGGTTCTTGTTGTTTGTTTGTTGTTGTTGTTGTTTTGGTTTGGTTTTGGTTTTGGTTTTTGGTTTTTCGAGACAGGGTTTCTCTGTATAGCCCTGGCTGTCCTGGAACTCACTCTGTAGACCAGGCTGGCCTCGAACTCAGAAATCTGCCTGCCTGTCTCCCAAGTGCTGGGATTAAAGGCGTGCGCCACCACCGCCTGGCAAGGTTCTTAATCACTACACTGTTGTGAGTGAGATAAGTTACCCAAAACCCCCAGAGACTAGTCAAGTATAGTCACTGCTTATTTATGTATATGTCTTAAAATTGTATTTTTTAATTTGTGTATTACAAAATCATATGTATTTGGAGATTGCATTTTCTATTTTAGAGAGCATATGCCCTTTGCTATGTTTAAGGTTGAACCCAGGGCCTCAGGAACCTTAGGCATTCTAAAAACAGGCTTTGTGTTAGATTGTACCTAACTGCATGTAGGTTCTCTGGATATGCTTCAGCCATGGTGTTCAGGATGTTAGGTTATTGAATTGATTTCCCCCTTCCCTTTTTATAAGAACCATGCTGTCTCAGCAATGTCTTCTTTCAAAGCTGGGGATTGTATGCAGGCCCTCACATATTCAAGGCAAGCCTTCTGTCACCATATTCCCAACCTATTTAATTTTTACTTTTTTTTAAAAAATTGAGACGACATCTTGCTAAGTTGTCTAGGCTGGCCTGACATTTGCCTTGTAACCCAGCCTCACCTCTAGCAGTCAGTCTTCCTGCCTCAGTCTTCTGAGTAGACAAGACGGTAGGCATGTGCCATCAAGCCCGAACTTGAATGGTTTTTATTATGAAAAGGCATTTCTTTGGGTGGCTACGCCTTCTGAGGATTGAACTCAGTGCCTCTGCTCTGCTCCTAGCTCCACTTGTTGAGTTTTGTCAGTTTTTTTTTTCTGCATCAGTTAGGATGCCATGTTGTTTTCCCTTTTCATTGTGGTTATGTGGTATATTACATTGATCAATATGCCTATGCTGAGTCATCCTTCCGGGAATCAATCCGACTTGGTCATAGTGTACAATCCCTTTGGTATGTTATTGAAATCACTGTGTTGGCATTTTATTGAGGATTTATAGATGAGATTATACTGGTTTGTAGTTTTCTTTCCTTCTACTAGTGTATTTGTATTTAGGATCAGATAACACCGGCCTCAAAGAATAAACTAGGAAGTATTCTTTCTTCTTAAGGCCTTTGAAAATGTTTGGAAATGTATAGTATTCACTTTTTAGCTATTTGGTGAAATTTTCCCATGAAGCTGTCAGGTTTAGATTTTGGAGGTGGGGTTAGGAAATAAATGTCATCACTGGTTTCAGATTATATATTTCTTTGTGATTTAGTTTCTGTAGATTTTGTGTTTCTATGGACTTGTGCATTTCATATAAAACATCACATTTTTTAGTATTGAGTCATTCTACTTCTTATAATCATTTTTCATGTTTTAGAATCAGTAGTAAACATACTCATTTAATATATCTATTTTCATTAGTCACTGTAGTCTTTTCTTTACCTACATAAAGATTTACAAATCACGCTGCCCTTAAAAGAACCCTCTGTTTGTATTAGCACGGCCTTTACTTTCTCACTTCTTTAGTTCATTTATCTCTATTCACATCTTCTTCATAAGTTCCTTTATTTTCCTTACTTTGGATCTGCCCTGTTCTTTTTATAATCCCTTAAGTTATAAAATTAGGTTGTGTTTGGATGTTTGTAATTCCATTTTTCATACAATTTAGGGAGTTTTCAGTTGGATTTTAAGACAGGGTTTCATGTAGCTCAGGCTGGTTTGAAATATAACCTTGAACTTCTGATCTACCTGCTTCTACTTCCTAGATGCTGGGATGACAGGTATGCACCAGGCCTGGTAGCCTCTTTCCCTCTCCTTTTCCCATCTCATTTTTCTTCCCCTTCCTCATCCCCTTCTTTATTCAGCCTTAGGGAGTCAGTCCTCAAGCACTGTCCATTTCTTACTGTGAGTTTCTTACTTGTCTGTAGCTTGGGAAGTAGGCTAGGCTGGCTGGGCAGTGAGCCCCAGGGATCTGCTTGTCTCCACTTCCTCAGTGCCAGGATTATAATCATGCCTGCCTTGCTATCTGAACCATTTCCCTTGCCTTCAGTATTTCTTAGCATTCTCTTTCTTCCCTTCTTTAACCCCTCCCCCCAAACAGATATAGGTGTAGTGATGGTGTTCC
>NC_045030.1:41191642-41198579 GCF_008632895.1 Mastomys coucha
GACGAACAGTAATCCCTGTTAAGTGTTGCCTTCAGGAACACGGCAATCTACCAGCAGCCATAGTCTAAAGAAAAATGGCTCTTCCTTCACTAGCACCCACCAATTGCCAAGGGGTGGAGGCCCCATGAACCACTCTACTACCCATGTTGGAAATATTTACTGACTTGATATTGTATAGGTAACTTCTGTGTGCAGCTCTAGGGGCATACCTGACTGGGCTGTGAGAGAATGAAGAAAAGACAGACAGACAGACAGACAGACAGACAGACAGACAGACAAATACATGGGCAGAAAGCTAGGAATCAGTAGTCTGGGCTCTCTAATGGAGAAGCCACAGCATGTCAGAAAGCTCACTGTTTATTATATAGAATTGAATAGGAAGGTGGGGTTATTGTACACAGCTGAAGAAGGAGGCAGAGTTAGTACATACAGATTAAACAAGGAGAAAGGAGGTGGGGTGAGTATATAAAGATAAACAAGGAGGCAGGGTTTATGGTATGCAACTGGATCAAGGAGACACATTTAGCCAATTTCAATAGGAGCCGTCTCTGTGGGGGCACACTTTTCAGGCTGCAAATATCTAGCATGAGAAAGGTACAATGGACATATTCTGCACAAACTATTAACATCTACACATGGACCAGAAGGGAAGGCTTGGCCGTTTCTCTCTGGGTCTGAGGCTAGGATCCTTGACATGGTTGTGCCTATGCCAGTAACATACATTCATCTCAGGACATCACATACTCATGGCTTCCTCTGATCTATCTATACAAGTAGCAACAGTAGTAGAGAGTTCCCATAGCTACAGTGAGTTCATGAGTTCAATGCCTGTGCTATGTCTAGAAGTATTTCTCAGCTCTCCTCCCCACCCTCCATCTCTTAACATTCTTTCCATCCTCCTTACCCCTTATTCCCTGAGACTTGTGAGGGTTGATACAGGTGTCTCATTTAGAGCTGAACATTTAACAGTCATTTATCCTCAGCCCTTTGATTAGCTATGAGGCTTCTGTATTGACTGGGAACTGCTGCAAAAAGAAGCATCTATAAATGAAGAAGGAGAGCAGGACTAAACTAGAGGTATAAGCATAGATATTTAGGAGGAAGTTCTACCACAGGTCTAGCAAAACAATAGGAGTAGGTTCCTTTGAGGATGTATGACTTCCCAACCATGGGCTTTTGACTAGATTCAAAGTGCTAGGTATGAATTCCTTTCCATGGAGTAGTCCTCAATCCCTGTTAGAGAAGAGTTGGTTACCCCAATAGTGGTTATGCTATGATTGCACCCATAGAACCATCTTTTCTGACAGGTTGGTATTGTACCATGCCCAGTACAGTGCTGTGTAAGTCAGCTGGGTGAATTTTTTTCCCCAAGCAGCCTACATAACACCTTTCAGCTCTTTGGAATCTGGCTATCATCACAAAGGAAGTATCCAAATCAACTCCATGTTGATTTCTTTGGGTACTGCAACCAAAGTATGGTGTGTCTTACTATCTATCCACAGTTGCTAATGAAAAGCAATGGTGATATTCTGTGCTATTTGGTGGTTGGGGCTTTGTGGCTTCCTTGACCAATAACTTATAGAGAGGTAGCCCATACTTGGCATGGAGATTTTCAAATAATAACCCATGTCTTCTAGGGTGTGCACACACGTGCATACGTGTGTGCGCGCGCGCACACACACACACACACACACACACACACACACATTGTCCAGGGTACATCTGTTCAGATTCCCTTTAAAATGCTTTGGGTTTTTTGTTTGTTTGTTTGGTTGGTTGGTTGGTTGGTTGGTTGGGGGTTTCTCTGCATAGCCCTGGCTGTCCTGGAACTCACTCTGTAGACCAGGCTGGCCTTGAACTCAGAAATCCTCCTACCTCTGCCTCCCAAGTGCTGGGATTAAATGCATGCGCCACCACCGCCCGGCTCCTTTAAAATGTTTTAATTATGTTTATTTACTTTGGTGGGAAGGCATTCTATCCAACATGTGTGAGAGGTCAAATGACAACTTAAGAGTCAGTATTCTCTGTCTACCATGTGGGTTCTGGTGCTTGAACTTAGGTTGCCAAGTTTAACAGCAAAGTACCTTAACCATGAGCCATCATCATACTAGCCCTCCTCAAAAAAAAAAGATATATATATATATATATATATATATATATATATATATATATACACACACATATGAATTAGCTTATAAAATAGTATGTTTTGTAGTGTTTTTCTCATACATCCTGAGTTTTTGTTATTTCTTTTGTCTTCTCTCCCATCCCTGCCTAAGTCTTTAATTCCAACTCCCCAACTTACTTTCATAACACATGTGTTCTACAGTCTCCTTCTACCTTAAGAGCTCTTCTCCTCTCCTGTGTCATAGATCCTTTCTGGATTCCTGTCCTCTGTAGACCCTCCAAATCAAACATACGCATCTACAAGTTCAAAGCTAAGATCCATACTTCTTTAACCTTATTTTTCTGTTATTCACTCAGTAATTTTCATTGTGTTATATTCACGTTTGCTGATTATTTTATTTGTTTGATCCGATCTATTTTTAAATACCTCATTTTGTTATTTTATTTTATTATTATTTTGGGGAGGTTTGCACATGGGATCTCACTCATGTAGCTCTGACTGCCCGCTCTGTAACCCAGGCTGACCTCATGTTCCTGGTGATTCTCCTGCCTCTGCCTTCTGCCTGCCTGGGTTACATGTGGAGCCACTATGCCTGGCTCAGTTACTTTATTTTATATCTCCAGAATTTGGTTTTAGTTTCTCTTTAGGTTGTTACTATTTATGTTTTCTTTACCTCTCTTTAGTTCTTTAAGCATCTTTAAGACATTTTTAAAAAGTCTTTGTCTGTCACACTTACCTTTTGCAGGGACAGTTTACCCTGATTGTTTTTCCTTTGACAGGATCATACTTGCTGAAATGCTGCTCAGGGATGTTGCTCAGTGATAGAACTCTTGCCTAGTATATACTGCCAAGAGAAGAAAATAGAATACGTATGCCTTACTATTCCCTTTTATGAATTGTGATTGGCTTTTATTGAAAATAGAGTATTTGAATAAAGGAATATAGTAATTTCAGAAAGCAGATTATTCGCTGGATCCCTCTTTTTTATTAATTCCTTGAGAATTTTGTACAATGAATTTTGATCATATTCACCCCTCCCCCATCTCCTTCAAGATCCATGCACCTAGTCATCTTCCCTAGTCATCTAATTTTGTCTTTTTTTTTTTTTTACCCATAAAGCCCAATTTCTGCTGCCCATACATTCATGGATGTGTGGCCTTCCACTAGAGTGTGAGCAACACACCAGGGGTAGCACTCTTAAAGATAACTAACTTTTCTCTCTCTGCCAGAAACTATTAGTTGCCACTGGCTCCCCAGCCATGAGTGGGATTTCATGTCCACTTCCCATCTCCAGGCTTGGATTTGGTCCACCTTGAGCTTGCATGGGGCATGGTCGTGCTGTCTTAACCACTGTGACTTTGTATGTGCAGCTGTTCTCTTATGTCCTGAGGACTCTTTCCTTGTATTCACTTGGGAATTTTTGCTTGATCATCTGTGTCTGTTTATTTTCACCATTGAGACTGTCTCTGACTTGAGGCTCTCTTAGGTCATTTGAAAAAACTTTGTCCTTAATCTTCCTTATGTGTGCGGTTAATTTTAAATGACTCCTTAATGTCTAGCTTCCAAAAAGAAAAATGGAGGAAATGAGGGAGAAAAAAGGGGTGCCAGTAATGTGAATTTCTTGAAAGTCACGTATGCTAGAAGATGATGGATTTGCAGTGATAGAGTCAATGCAACAACTTGACCATGACCTTTGTCTTTGCCTCTTATCAGAAGAGTAACCAGTGATCAGAATACAGATCTCTGATATTTGGAGGGCAGGGTTCTCTTTGCCTATTTTGGCAAGCTTCATGTTAGCGGTTCCTGAAGCACATGCACATTTTCTTGCTCAGGGTCAACTTTCTATAACCACTGTTGTGTGAAAAATTAAAACTGATCAAATCTTGATTGGAAATAACTGCAGTATTTCTAGTCCATTTCTTTATCTGGAAATTGCAAAATTTCAGCCATCTTTAGAGTCTCTAAACATAAAGAGATTCTTTTTCTTTTCTTCTTTCTTCCTTCCTTCCCTTATTCCCTTCCTTCTTTCTTTCTGAGAAAGATTAATTCTGTAATGCAGACTTGCCTTGAATTTGTGAAAATTCCTGTATCTCAGCTTTCCAAGTGCTGAGATTACATTCATGAGACACCATGCCTAGTTAGGACATCTTTTCATATTACCTGGAATCTGCCACTTAGCATGCGGCTAGCATCATGGTGATGGTAGTAGTGGTGGTAATGGTAATGGTGGTGGTGGTGGTGGTGTGTGAGTGTGTGTGTGTGTGTGTGTGTGTGTGTGTGTGCGTGCATGTGCACTTTAGACAGGATCTAGTTCTTAGCTCAGACTGGCCTGGAATTCACAGTGTAGCCCAGATTGGCCTCAAAATGGGTACAATTTCCTTGCTTTAGCATTTTGAGTGCTGAGATTATAGCTCACCTGCTTATCTAGGTAGGAAGGCATATTACTGATGTTTCCTATACTGTAATATGTATGCCCTGCATACATGTACAGTTTTTAAAATGTAGGTAGTAGAAATAGCTTAACATTTATGAAGCATCCACTCAGGACAAAAGAAAAGAAAATGCTCAATAGCCCCCCCAAATGCAAACTAGTTAGATGTAGCTAAATAGTATTTTTTTTCCTTTTTTTCTTTTATTAGATATTTTCTTTATTTACATGTCATATTTCCCAGTTTCCCCTCCAAAAACAAAAACAAAAACAAAAAAAAACAAAAAACAAGAAGAACAAACCCCTGTTCCCTCCCTCCTCCCCCTGCTCACCACCCTACCCTCTCCCACTTACTGGCCCTGGCATTCCCCTACACTGGGGCATAGAGCCTTCACAGGGCCAAGGGCCTCTCCTCCTATTGATGTCCAACAAGGCCATCCTCTGATACATATGCAGCTGGAGCCATTAGTCCCACCACGTGTACTCCTTGGTTGGTGGTTTAGTCCCTGGGAGCTCTGAGGGTACTAGAGAAAGGACCGAAGGAGCTGAAGGGTTTGCATCCCCTTAGGACGAACTAAGCTATTTATGAGCTAAATAGTGTTTTCAAACAGATGGGGAAATTGAATCTCATTTGGGAAATTAGAACTAGGGCAAACTTATGATAGATTTCAGATATATCAGAGGCTGAGGTAGAAGGTTTTGTGTGAGTTTTAGGTCTAAATAGTGAGTTTGAGGCAGTCTGAGTGGGAGTAACACATTCTCTCAAAAACAAAAAAACCACAAAAACCCCCAGCAAAACAGGGTAGGATTTAATTGTCTTAAATTACCTCAAATCTTAGAATCCAATAAAAGTAACAATAAATAATAGTTCAATTGCTTTTATTCTCTAGTCTTTAATATTTGTGGGGGAGCTAACTTGTTAAGGTATCAGAAACTGCTAAACCAAGTGTCTTGGTTAGTTTTCTTTTGTTTTTTTGTTTTTTTTTGTATTGTTTGTTTGTTTTGTTTTGTTTTTTGGGTTTTTTTTCTTTCTGTGAATAGACACCATGACCAAGGCAATGCTTGTAAAGGCAAACATTTCATTGGGACTGGCTTACAGGTTCAGAGGTTTAGTCCATAGTCATCATGGTAGGAAGCATGGCCGATTCCAGGCAGACATGGTGCTGGAGGAGCTGAGAGTTCTACATCTTGATCTGAAGGCAGCCAGGAGGAGACTGTCTTATGCACTGGCCAGAGCCTGAGCATAGAAGGAAACCTCAAAGCCTACCTCCACAGTGAGATACTTCCTCCAACAAGGCCACACCTACTCGAACATCTCCTAATAGTGCCACTCCCCGTGGGCCAAGCAGTCAAACCCATGAATCTATAGTGGCCAAATCTATTCAAACGACCACACCAGGTATCTGTGATTTTTGCTAAAACTTGTTTCTGGAAACTGTGAGGTATTGTGGTCTCTAAAATCCTAATTGATAGAGCTCACCATACAGCTTGGACTGACCTCATACTCAACAGCGATCCTTCTGCCTCAGTATTCAGAGTGATGAAATTGTCAGTGGGCCACCAAAGCAAACTACTAGCTCAGTTTAAGACATTCGGGTAGGAATTTTCTGCTTCTAAATACCTTGACATGCTCACGACTGTACCCTCCCCAAATTGGGCCTTGGGGGAAAGCTTATCAGTAGTTGTATCAGGTAATAAGGCAATATGAAGATTCAAGGGCTTTAAAGGCTTCTGCCCAAACAGTAGTGATATATTAAATTGACTGTTAAGAAAACCTCAACTACATAGTGCCCATGGGGCTGATGTTTGGGACTAATGGAGTTTTTGTAATGTTATGATAAAACACTATAACTATAGTTCTTAATTCATCAGGTTAATAGCATCAACTATTATTATTTTCAGTGTTGGATTAGAACTCAGGGCTTGGCAAATTATAGGCAAGTATTCTACCATTTAGCTCCTAAAGGGTTGTTTTTGCTTTAGTTTCTTGTTGTTGACCTTGGTTTTGTTTTTGACATGGAGGGTCTCCATTTGCAGTGTAGGCTGATGTTCAGCATCCTCCTGGGTTCTAGGATTGCAGGTAGACCTACCATGTCTGGGTAGGTTTTTAAATGGCTTTAATAAACTTCATTTTGCAATGTTTGCAGAGGCATTGTAAAAAAAAAAAAAAAAAAAAAAAAAAAAAAAAAAGTAGAGAATTCCTCTACACTCTCACCCAGCTTCTGCCTCGGGACTTTGATAATCCTGGCCTTAGAAGTTCTCAAGAAAGTTTGAGATATTGTTTTGGTTTCTCTACTTTTTCTCTCCAGCTCCAGCCGCTTAGTGTCAGATCCCAGGGGGAATCAGGGGTGCTAAATCTCCTTCTCAGTACTTCTTTGGAA
>NC_045030.1:41198816-41207909 GCF_008632895.1 Mastomys coucha
AGGACTAGAACATGTTAGTCTGAGGACAACTGAAGAGAGCACAATTAAAAACCTGGTTTGCAAAGTCATAAAACAGCTGAGTAAACTCTTTGTATTGAGTGTGAGGAACTCCAATATCCTGGAGGAAGAATCTTGGGAATGCTAATATTTAAGAATCCATAGTCTCGGCACTGCAGAGCAACGGTGGGTGGGTCCCTGTAGATTCAAAACCAGCCTGGTCCACATAGTCATAGCATGTTCTAGGTCAGCCAAAGGCTACATAGTGAAAGTCTATCACAAAACAATTAATAAATAAGTTAGAATCCATAGGCTCGTCATTCATGGGCTCTGTGTTTGCTGGTCAGTTGCCTATGGATTTAAAAACAAAAGAAAGAAAAAGAAATAGCTAAAAATCATTCAGTATATCTGTACTGAACATGTTATAATTTAATTTTGGTTGCCATTATTCCTCCAAACAATACAGTATAACATTGATCTATGTACAATTAATGTATATAACATTGATCTATGTAAAGTTAAAGTATGTGGAAGACAGAAGCCTGATATGGCTGGTCCCTGAGAGGTTCTACCAGTACCTGACCAATACAGATGCAGATACTCACAGCCAACCATTGGACTGAGTCCAAGGACCCTAGTGGAAGGGCTAAGGGAAGGAATGAAGGAGCTGAAGGGTATCACAACTGCACAGGAAGAACAATATCAACTAACTGGACCCCCCCCCCCCCAGAGCTCCCATGGACTAAACCACCAACCAAGAGTACACATGGAGGGACTCATAGCTCCATCTGCATATGTAGCGGAGGATGGCCTTATCTGACTTCAATGGGAGGAGAGGGAGGCTTGGTGGCCAAGAGTAGGGGGATGCTAGAGGGGTGAGGAGAGAGTGGGAAAATGGGTGGAGGAGTATCCTCATAGAGGCAGAGGGAAGGGGGAAGGGGGAATGGGATAGGGGATTGGTGGAGAGGTAACCAGCAAGGGGGATATCATTTGAAATGTAAGCAAATAAAATGATTAATAAAAATAAAACAATAAAAAATAAAGTATGGAAAAAAAGAAAAATAAAGTATGTAGAAGGTTGTGTGTGAATTATGTGCAAATGCTACACAGAAACATTTGCAAATTTTGTTTTCCAAATAAGGTTCTGGAGTAGACTTCACATGGTTTCTAAGGAAAATATGTTATTTTTATATTAATTTTATGTTTAACTAAGCCTATGACCTTAGAGATGGAGTTGTAGCTTAGTGACAGAGACACACCTCCTATGCTCAGGGTTCTAAGTTCAATTCACAGAACCAGAAAGAAAAGCTATGTACCATAGTGGCGCATACCTCTATCTGAACCAATTGAGAGGTGGAGGTAGAAGGTCAGGAGTATAAGGCCAGCTTAGATAGTGAGTTTGGAGCCAGTCTGAGCTCCATGAGAAACTATCTGAGAAAAGAAGGTGACCATAAGCCACATTATTGCAATCCTACCTTTGTCACTGGTCATGCTGTGTGAGGTAAAGCAACTGACTTCCTTGTGCCTCAATTACTTTTGCTGTTATAATTTTAAAAGTGTAATGTATGTGTTTGCTTGCACATGCATGCCACTGCATGTGTGTGGGAGTTAGAAAACACCTTTCAAGGGTCTGTTCTCTCCTTCTACCTTGTAGACCCTGGGGATTGAACTGAGGTGTTCCCAGGCTTGTGGGCAGGTGACTTTACCCAGTGAGTTATCTTGACAACCTGTTTCCCATCTTCTCTTCCCTTTCCCCCTTCCATTGCCCCTATTTCTTTGTTCTGTTTCTTTTCTTTCTTTCTCTTTATTAATCATTTTATTAGTTTACATTTCAAATGATATCTCCCTTCCTGGTTTCCCCTCCACAACCCCCCCTTTTGAGACAGCTCATGTTGGCTTTGAATTTACTATTCAGCTCTGGCTGGCTTTAAACTCAGGACAATCCTATTGCCTCTGGCTCCCAAGTACTAGGATGACAGATGTGAACCACCACACCCAAATAGTCATCGCAGTTTTTAAAATGAAGCCAACAGTAGTCCCTATTTCAAAAGGGGTCTATGGAGATTTTCATCATGAACATGTAGAAAGTGTAACACTGTGTTTTGTCTCAGCAAATGTTGAGTATCATTAACTCAGCGTGTTGGTCTTGGCCGCTAGGATGTGGGAGAATGGATAAAATAAACCATCAAAAATTCTGGCTGGCACTGACAAATGTTTGTCTTATGTTTGACTTGAACAGAAGTTCAACCACCTGTGAGGAATTTGAGTGTCTCTGTCGAACATCTCTGTACAATAATTTGGACGTGGAGTCCTCCAGAGGGAGCCAGTCCAAATTGCAGTCTCAGATATTTTAGTCACTTTGATGACCAACAGGATAAGGTAAGTTTGCTACAAATACATGCCATGGCTCAGGTAAAGTGTCCAAACACTGTGGATAAAAGCCAAGAATGAGTCAAATTGTAATCTTCAGAGTGGGGATTTTATTTTAGGTTTTTCTCAGATTTCAACTGGGGAGAACTATAAAAACATCTCTCAACAAAATCAAACATTGGAAAAAAGTTGCTAATTATTTGATGATTGAGTGTAATTCATTGTTCATACAGAATAAACTAGATAGCTGTATGTATTTGGCACCCATAAATAACCAGTTCTCTTCTTGCTGAGTTTGTTCTTATATTCTTGTCTGTAGCTCTGTGTTCTGGTATTGATGTGACACTCAATTTCAGAGCATTTCTTACATTTAGCATCTCACCAATCATGTGTACAGATAGATGTGCAAGAACTTTGGGGTCTAAAAGTAAATGCTATGGGAAAGTGGAAAGATGAGATGTTAGTGGTGGGTGGGTTTGCATTTCCTGATGCCCGAGGAAAATAACAGGGCAAAAAGGTAAACCATGCCTGTTAGAAGTAGTCAGCTGATTTAAGTGATTGCTGGCAGGATTAGGTTATTGGGCTCTTTTTGATACATGTATTCAATTATTTTGGTAAGTTTATGTCTTCTTGCATTTTGTGTAGCAAGAGAGGTGTTTTGGGGGATCCAGGATTTTGAGGAGGCAGTATTATCTAGATTTCCGGGAGCTTATTGCCCTGAGGCTGTGAATGAGTGGCAAGAGCAATGCTTCTTTTCCTGTCCTTTGGATGCAACCTCAGTATCATCTTTAGGGTTGTAACTAACCCCTAGGCCCATTGAACAGGGGTAGCCTAGGCAGAAGCCCAGTGCTCCCAAGTTACTAAATAAGATCAAGTTGGCAGTTTGTTTGCCGTTTTCACAGAGAGGCTTATCACGATACGAGAGATCTGTTGAGAAGTTTTGAAAAGCAAAAGATTGATATCACTAGATACCCTCCACGATTGCTTTATCCCTGTCCATTAGTTCACCAATCTGGCAAGCTGAGGCAGCTCTGGCAATGCATTTTAGGTTTTCTTTCATCACCAAGAGATAGGGAAGTCCCACTGGGCAAATGAATCAGAGGCCCTTCAGGCTAAGCATGCACAGAGGCATAAGCCAAGACTGGATCCCTTTCCTGCTGGAAGAGGAGAGTCAGGAAAAGGTGTGTGATGGAGCCAACTGGGCGTTCCTCTTCAGGGAGACGGAGAAAAATCCAGGACTACAGCCTTAGGCTAGGGTCAATTTTACAAGAAGGCCAGATTCCCAGAGAGGTGAAGAATACTGCCATTATAGCAGCTACCAGTGGAATGATGCACGAGAGCTGAAAGTTACACATAACCTTCTCAGGATCTGTTGGGAGGAATTGTGTTTCTTGTCTTATACAGAGAGATATGTTAGACTTGGTGATCACTAATAGCTTGGTAATCACAAGCTTCCTATTTTATTTGTACCAATTTAATATTAAATACTTGAAAGTTGGAGGTTGGTTTTTTTTTTTTGAGACAGGCTCTCTTGTATCTCAGACTGGTTTCTGGCTCATTATGTAGCTAAGGCTAGCCTTGAGCTCCTGATTCCTCAGCTTCTACATCCCCAATAATGGAACTACTGGCATACACCATCATGGAAAGAGACTTTTTAAATTATTATTATCTTTAAATACTTGTTATATTATGTATATACCTAGGAGATAAGATTCAAATTTATGTTTGAAGCAATTGCTAGTTTAAAAATGACAGTATAAAAACCTCTAACTGGAGCCGTCTCTAATATAAAAGGAGAAGTGAGATCCCCACCACCATGATCCTAATTTATGATGTCTAAAAAAAAAATCTTTTTAAAATAAAAAATGTTATCTTTAAAATGAAACATCAAAAGCTGTGATACTAGGGCTTGAACCCAGGCATCACACTTTTGAGATAAGTAACTGCATCACCGAGCTATATTCCTAGCCCTAATTTTATGAGGTTTGCCAGTACATTTTCTCATGGTTTCCTTAGAGAGTGAGTATATGTCCTAGATGAGAATTAGGAAGGATCTGTGAGTAAGCAAGGCTCGTTTAGCAACCTGTAATGGGTAAAGTAGGGACATTAGTGAGCCTTAACATTGGAAGCCTTTCTGTCACCATTTTCACTCTCTTAGGGGAGCTGGTCTTGAGTTTCATGGGCTCAGTTAAAGACCTCTCTTCCTCTGCACACATTCATTTCTAAAGGGACAATCATAAAATGAGGCGCTCCAGGAAGACTTCTATCAGCACTGTACTTTTACATCCCGGTAGGCAGAGGCCTATATGGGAAGCCAAGTGATAAGTAGCTTTCTTGGCAAAGAATCAAGAATTCCTTGTGAAAATGTCCTCATCTATGAACAGCAAGCCGGAGAGGCCCCCATGACGATAAGCATCTTTTTGCTAGATTCTCCATGTCTGTGTTAAGTTACCACCTCTTTTCTCTGAGCCGGGATTTTACTTGAAGAGATCTATTTTTCTGTCATCCCACTCCACTTTTCCAACACATTATCTTAATTGTACCTAAGAATTATTTTGTCTCTGTATGCATATCTTGGCTCCAGTATACTTATCCTGGGTTTGTTGGTGACCTCCTGAGAGCATCCTCATTTCATGGTTTCAGAGACGACTCAGGTTTCCCTCATTCCTAGCCAGCAGCAGGCATGCAAAATAGCACCTGCTGCTTGAGGTGGTAGATGAATCGACGTGACCATTCTCCGCTCTCATGGCCACCAGGAAATTATGAAAGGAAATAGTATGGGAAACTTGAGTCAGAAACTTTTACAAAACAGGAAATGCAATCTTTGGAACTCTGATTAAAAGCAGCTTCATTCTTAATTATTCCTCTTACCTCTGGAAATGTTAATTTCCTAGAGAGGCCCGTAATAACTTTGATCTGAGTCATAACAAGCAGATTTGTGATTTAGTCTTAGATTTCTGGTGTCTAATCTGAGATGTCTGGGGCCACTGTGGTTCCACAAAGCTTCCTTATCTGTGTTCTAGATGAAGTGTGGAAGTGTATATTTAGCAACCCTTGAAACTTACTCAGACACCACAAAAACAAAAAAGTGCTTAATAAAGCGTCCCTTTGGATCCTCTTCTCCAGAGATCTCCATGATGACTGGAGTTCTGTTGTGACATATTTTTAACCTTGATCTTGCTGGAATGTTAATAATTACTTCCTTTCAGTTTGCTTGTAGAAAGTTGATGTTAGCTTTAAGTACGTCTTACAATAGTTTTACTTTCAGATGTGGGAATTTGTCTTTATCTACACTAGAGTTTTTCAGTGGTGAGTGGTACTAGCAGTGCCTGATGCAGGCTAATAATGTGTTAGTAGGCTAGTTATTTTTTGCAGGAGATGGGTGGGCTAACCTGTTCGTTATAGGATGCCAGGTATCATTCCTGGTCTCTATCCATTAAATGTCAGTAGTGTCTTGCTTCTCTGCTTCAAAGTTATGACAACCAAAACTAGGACCAAGACACTATTGAATGTCTACAGGCATGGCAGAAGAGTGAAACAACTCCTTCAACATCACTCACTAGACCATTTAAGAACTGATTGCTTTTCTTAAATATTTGGGTTTGCTAAGACTGTTATTTAAGTGTCCTTTTTTGTGTGTTTTCTGTAGAAGTTTCTTTTTTCTTTTTTCTTTTCTTTGTACTCTCAGAAAATTGCTCCAGAAACTCATCGTATAGAGGAATTACCCCTAGATGAGAAAATCTGTCTGCAAGTGGGGTCCCAGTGTAGTGCCAATGAAAGTGAGAAGCCTAGCCCTTTGGTGAAAAAGTGCATCTCACCCCCTAAAGGTAAAAAATGCAAACGTTCTCCCTTGGTAGTTTGAGTGTATACCCAGTTGCTCAGTGCCCTCACTGGTGATGAGTTCGTTTCATTCTCAAGGTTTTACTGAGTCAAATAAGTGCTTGGACCTGTGCTAGATGCTGATAGATTTGAGGATGTTGCCATTTCAAGTTGCTCACAAAGAGTTTGAATAATAATGATATCTACATAGTTAGAATGCTTTCTTTTGTAATTTGAAAAATGAACATACACACTCCCCCTCCCTTCCTCCTGAAAATGTGCCTTACCCACTTATCTGAACTAAGTAAAGCATGCATTGTTACTCTGATCTGTTTCATGATAAATAGAAGATGAATTGACTTGCTCTAGGTCTTCAAGCCCAGTGCTTTTAGGGAACCTGTAGTACTGTCTGATTCATGACAAATGGAAATTAGTTTGGTATGGAGAATAATCGTGCTGGCCTAGCCTGAGTACATGAGTAGTCAAAGGAAAAGCTCTTGGGTGGTGAGGATCATTGTCCCCTAGTACCACTTCACTGACAGTCCTTCTGCCTCTTATGCACAGGAAGGAGGCTACATTAATTAAAAGCAAGGCTACCAGACACCAGCTACCAAAGGCTACATCCCAGCTCTGCCAAGCTACTAATTGGTCATTGAGAGGATTACAATAAATACTTAGCACATTTTGTTTTTTCATATTATCTTGGCCCTTTGTTATGAAGGGCCAGGCTTCACCTCCAACTTCTAAACCTTAGCACATCTTGGCTTGTTCTTCAAGCCTCTCTGATTTGCACCAATCAAAAGAACATATGAAGTACTGCTTTTTTTTTTTAAGATTTATTTATTTATTATATGTAAATACATTGTAGCTGTCTTCAGAGATCTCATTATGGGTGGTTGTGAGCCACCATGTGGTTGCTGGGATCCGAACTCAGGACCTCTGGAAGAGCAGTCAGTGCTCTTAACTGCTGAGCCATCTCTCCAGCCCCTGAAGTATTGCTTTTAAAGGTATAAAATTTAGGACTGTGAGGCAGTTAAAATCATGATTTAAACCAGGTTGGCCTACTGTATTTGTACTTTTTAGGAGTTTAATACTTTGAAAAGCAGTTATATTGTGACATAAAACAGTTTGTGATAGCACAGTGGAGTATTCTTTCAAGGAGCAGGAGGGTGAAAGGCTGACATTTTAAACATAGGCATTGAATTAGTGTACATACATAATAATTGAAATCTTTATCACAAGAGATGTCAGATCAGGAGGATTTCAAGCCAGGTGTGGTGGCATACGCCTGTAGTCACATCTACTTGTGAGGCTGAGATGGGAAGAATTGTTTGAAGCCAGGAGACTGAGCCAGTCCTTTAAAATCAGCCAGCCAAACGAGTTAACAAAAGATAAAGACAGCCACCTTGGTGATACCCATCACTAATGTCAGTATTCAGGAGGATGAGGCAGGAAGATTACAAGTTCAAAGCCAGTCTATACTACATGACAAGTTCCAGGTCATCCTAGACTACTTAGAAAACCATGTTAGAGGGGTCTGGGAAGAGGAACAGCTACAACCACAGCAGACAACAAAGCTATTAAATCTTAGGTTGTGCTTATGTTCCCATAGAACTTCCCTTGATGAGAAGAGAGGGAAGTAAATTGTGTCTTTATGAAAGGCTTGCCTCTTCCAGAGGACCCTTGTTAGGCTCCAAGTATCCATGTCAGGTTGCTCACAGCCATCTAACTCCAGCTCCAGGTATTGGATGCCTCTGACTTCTGCACCGACATGTACTCAAAGACACACAACCCATGTGCAGATACACAATACCAAGTATTCAGCCCTGAAATCATAGGCACCTGAGCAACAAAAACAAACTTAGCTGGTTGTATTCATATATTTACATATACATATGTGTATTTAATAATACTAACCAAAGAAGAAGAGGCCATCAATTTGAGAGGAAGTGAGGACGACATGAGTGTGAGATTAGGGTTTAGGTTGTTGACCGTTTTCTATGACAAGGACTTTTGCCTGGATCTTCTAGGTGATCCCGAGTCCGCTGTGACTGAGCTCAAGTGCATTTGGCACAACCTGAGCTTTATGAAGTGTTCCTGGCTCCCTGGAAGGAATACAAGCCCTGACACAATCTATACTCTTTATTACTGGTGAGTATGTATTGGCGCAGCGGGTTAACTGGAACACTGATTTTGATTGTGTTGGGAGCCTTTGGATTTCAAAAAGAGAACAGTCATTTGTTGTTGTTTTCAAGACAGGGTTTCTCTGCATAACAGCCCTGGCTATCCTGGACTTATTTTTGTAGACCAGGCTAGCTCGAACTCCCAGAGGTCCATCGGCCTCTGTCTCCTTAGTGCTGGAATTAAAAACATGTGCCACCAATCTTGACTCTGAACAGCCTGTTTTTTATATGTGATGGTGGGGATAAAAGTCTGGGCCTTGGCTGGAGCATGGTAGTGTATGCTTTTAAATCCAGGACTCAGGAGGCTGAGGCAATAGATGTCTGTGAGCTTGAAACCAGCCTAGTCTACATAGCAAGCTCCAGAACAGCCAGAGCTCTGTAGAGAGACCCTGTCAAAAACAAACAACCAAAAGCACCTTGTAAATGCTAGGAAACTGTTCTCTTACAGCTCCAGCCTATTCTTTTCTATGGAGACAGTAGATAGGTAATTTATAATTAACCTCATTGGTTGCTATGGTAACCTAAAATTTAATCTAAAAAAGAAAAAGAAAAGAAAAGGGCCATTGAAATGGCCCAGCAGGTAAAGACATTTGCTTCCAAGCCTAGGGATCTGGATTTGTGACAGGGCCCACAGGATAAATTCTGCAGGCTGTTCTCTGATCCTCACAGGCACCATGACATGTGTATCTCTCACTAAATAAATAAATATCTATAAATAAATGTA
>NC_045030.1:41208133-41219521 GCF_008632895.1 Mastomys coucha
AAAAAAAAAAGGAAAAGAATCAAAGAATCAAAAAGCAAGCTACCAAAACACCAACAAGAATACACAGCAGAATAGAAAATACATCTTTCTACTTGAAAAGACTTCCTATTTTTAAAAGCCCATTCACACAATATTGCAACATATATATGGAAAGACCTCTATATTCTTTTCATTCCTTTTCTCTCAGTGGTAAATTCTAAAGCAGTATCAAAACCGGAAAATTGGTGTTGGCACAATCTATAGTCTTAGTCACATGTATCTGTGTGTAGCATTCTGTGCTGCTCCATCACATGGCTCCATCGCTACCCAGTTCCCTCCAGTTGTCCTTTTCATAGTCATAGTCATCTCCTACAGCCCATATTGTTTTTCATTTCTCTCTCCCAGGTCTCTAACCTCTGGCAACTGTTCACTAATTTGTCCTCCATCTATATAATTTTGTTATTTCAAGAATGTCACTGAAATGGAATGGAATTCTACAGCATATATCACATAAAACTGGCTTTTAAAAAAAAGCATCACAATTCCCCTGAGAGCCATTTATGTACTTATATACATATAAAGAATTAAGAATTCATTCCTTTTTTTGTTTATGAAACAGGTTCTCACGCTGTAGCTTATGCTGGCCTGGAACTCACTGTGTATCCTGGGCTGGCCTTAAACTGTGGCAATATATCTCTGTGCCATCATGCCTGGCTGAGATTGGAGAATTTTTAAAATTCAGTGTATTTACTCTTTATAAAGGCCCTGGAGACTTCAAGGGTATAATTAATCATTTTAAAAAATGCTAAATTGGTACATACTTGTGGAATACTATATTGTAATTTGGTTCATATATACTTCGTGCAGTGACCAAGTTATAGTAATTATCAAGTCTCTCTCCTCAAATAATTGTTATTTCTGTGTACTGACAGCCTTCAAACTCATTTCTAGTCTTTGAAATGTGCAATCAGTTGTCATGGGCTCTGATATCCCTCTATGGACCCACCCTCTTCTATCCCCTTTATCAGTTGTGATGATTGTATTCGCCTGGGTCTCTATTTCCATATAAAAATGACAAAAAGCTAGGGAATGAAAGGGTTTGTTTCAACCTAAAATTTATAGTCCATCTTGGAGGAAAGTCAGGGCTTGAACTCAAGTAGGAACCTGAAGGCAGGGACTGAACTAGAGGTCATGGAGGACTGCTGCTTATTTGCTAGCTCCCCCTGGCTTACTCAGTTTGCTTTCTTACACAGCCCAGGACCATATGCCCAGGGGTCGTATCACCCACAATGGTCTGGGTTCTCCCACACCAGTTGTTAATGGAGAAAATGCCTCACAGATTCCCCTCAAACCAATCTGATAGAAGCAATTCCTCAGTTGAGATTCCCTCTTTTCAGATATGTCTATGTTTATGGCAAATTGGCAGAAAAAAAGTCAATCTAACTAGGGCAAAGATATCGAGGCACTGTGACAGCTGGATGGAGAAGGGAGTCTTGAGGGGTCTGTCCTCTGCATGGCCTTGTTTTCTTATTTGATAAAACAGTTCTGAGAGAACAGTGGGTCTGGGACCCTCTCTAGGATTTCTGAAGATAGATGTCCTGGAATGTCAAGTTGTGGCTGTGGCTCAGTGGTAGACACATGCATAAGACCTTACAAAAAGAAAAAAAAAATCATCCTGCAGTGACATTTTGTCTGATGACATCATGGAAAATATTTGTACTATATTAAAACATTCATGGGCAGATCATGGACAGAGGGCAAAATCCCCATATTTTTTCATTTAAATTTATTTTTAAACGATACATACAAATTCTGCATATTTATAGGCTACCACGTGATATTTCAATATATTCATATGCATGCATTTGTATAAACCAGGCTTGGCATGCCAGTCTCATCAAATCACATGAATTGTTGAACAAAATCCCTCCTTACTGTCCTAGGGAGTTGCGGTCACTCTCTTCTCCCTTGGGTGAGAGGCTCAGCCTGATAAGACTGAGACACAGCACCAGTAAAGCCAGGTAGCCCCTAAGGTCATGTGGTTCATTTTAGAGGTTTGGTTTTATCCAAACCCCATCCCCATGTAAAAGTTCTCATTGGAAGTGTTGCAGTTTTACTTGCTCACTCTTGCTACCTATTGAATCTCCTTTTCTGAAGACTCTTGTGGTTCTCTTGTACTGTTACGGCAAAGTTCATACTCTTAAACATGACAGACAACACCCTTATCACCTGGCTAGCCTGTCTCATCCTTCTTCTTGGGCCTTTGCCCCTCTTATATTTTATATTGAATTTCTTTCCATCTTGTACACTGATTTCAATACACACAATATTGCTATTTACACAGGGATATTTTACACAGAATAGTAGGAACATTCAGCCTTCTCTTAGAGCTTGCCCTTTCATCTAATGCCTTTCAATTTGTCTTTGGCTGAGCTCAGATGCAATTTCCTCTTCAGAGAATCTTCTTTGAGTTTTCAAGTCTGGAGACATATCCCCAATAGTACTTGTGTGTCACAGTGCTCTGTGCAGTGTGTTGTCATTTCCTGTTTACTTACTGGTAGTTCCCTTCTCCAGGCGGCAATCTCCTTTGAGAGCAGGGACTTTGTTTTGTGTTTTCCCCAGTACTTGACACATGAAGTAGGCGTTTAATAAATCAGTTGTGAAGTTCTCAGTACAGAACATTCAGGGAGAAGGTGAAGATTAAAAAGTATTAGCAACCCAGCACCACTATAGTACAAAAGTGAAAAAGAAGAATTGAGTACATCTGGCTCCTAAGACTTGCTAGCAGAGAAACAAACAGAATAATCCTTTAGGAGTCTACTGGCTTTGTGCCATATTGAAGTCTGTGGAAAGCGGTTACTACAGGCTTTAAAGATACTGTAGGAATTGGTAGAATCCCTCTGTTTATTATGCTACTAACCCCGCAGTTATTATGATTTGAAACACAGAATTCCTTTAGACATGTGCCTACAGGAGGGGATTAGAAAGATAATTAGAAAAGACTACCTCAATCCATGACAGACTATGAAGGAAAGCAATCCAGCTCTTACAGGTTGGGTATACTAGTTCATGAAGATCTAGTAAAAGAGAAAAATAGGGAAGTGCCTCATTCCCTGGAGATATACTAGCATAAACCAAATCTAAGTACAAACCATTCAAACAATGTCCCCCTGGGATTAACTTGGAGAAGCATTCTTCTCTGGGGGTGATGCAGGCTCTTGTCAAGGTTGAGAGCAGACAGTGTTTTAGTTGGCATTCAGTCCCATGTTGATACCTTTTAGCAGGGCAAAATCTACAATTGGACATGGCTCAAGAAGTGATCTGGAAATTGGTGGTTCACTGGCACCCAAGGGTCATGTTTCAAAGATCCTACTTCTTTGTCAAAGTATTTCCAGAGCTGGCTATTTGGCAGAGGTTCTTTCCATAATATAAACAGGAGATGCTAGCAATGTATGACTGTCTTAGTTACTTTTCTATTGCTGTGCTAAGACTCTATAACCAAGACAACTTATAAAATAAAGTGTTTAATCCTGAGGCTAACAGTTCCATAGGGTTAGAGTCAATGACTATCATGGTGAGGAACATGGCATCAGGCAGACAGGTATTGCACTAGAATAGTAGCTGAGAGCTTACACATATTGATCCATGACTATGAGACAGAAAGAAAGCTCACTGGGAATGGTGTGGGTTTTCCACTCCTAGTGACACATCTCCTCCAACAAGGCCTCCTCCTATTCCTTCCCAAACTGTTTGGAAAACTGGAGACCACGCATTCAAATATGAGCCTATGGGAACCATTCTCATTCAAACCACCACAGACTGTTTGCAATTTAATTTAAATGAAATTAAAATCTCAGGGACTCAGTCTCACTAGCCAGTTCCAGCAGTCACAAGTGACTTTACCTGGATGATACCTTTCTTTTGTACAGTATTGTCCATGATTTCTCTTCTCACTATACCACAAATTCTTTATTCTAGTGCCACACTGTGTGTTCAAATCCATACTAGAAATGAGCCTTAACTATCTCTAAGCCTTGAATTTATCATCTGTAAGATGGGAATAGTGATAATATTTCTGAAAATTGATGAGGACTATTATATGAAGTGTTTGGAACAGTGACTCATGGTCAGTATGGCAGTTTGTGACATCTGTCGCTATTGGTATTTGTTAGTTATTTGTATTCCCTTGTAGGGAATGTCTGCATCTAGTGCTGCTCAAGAGAGCGTGTGCTTCTACCACATGGAATGGGCATCCAGCTCATTCTTCCTTCTCCCTTTTTCAGTCAGAACCCCATATGTGGTATTAACTAGCAAACACCAAGGATGACTTAGGTACCAGTGTACACATCATATTGTACAAAATGCCAAACTGTTTCTCCTAATCCCCAGCCAGAAAATAGGGAGGTTTTTTTTTTTTTAATTCAAAAATCATTGTTTGCAAACCCAGAGCACTGACTTGTGTCCCAGCAGGATAGTTTGCTTTGGCAGGGGCCTGACCTGAACAGCTCCAGTCTAGCAGCTCAGTGCATTTTAGGGATTTTCTCCCACATCAGACATCTTCAGAGTCCACGAGGATCTATGAACTGTCAAAGAGACAAAATGAAAGATGATTCTTAAAAGACTGTGCGTGGCAGTAGTTCCTTTCATTGTCTTTTCAGGGGCACATTAATCACAAGCTTTTGTTATGCAAGAAAAATGTCATTAGTAGCTTTGGTTTCTGTTTTGGGTGGAAAACATTCCAGGACTGTCTAATCCCCAAAGTACTCATGACAGCAACTTAATTTTTTAAAGTTCCCTTTATGATCCATAGAGATTTACAATTAAGAGGAATGGTTGATGATGATCATGATAGCACACACTTATAATCCCAGTACTTTGGAGGTGGAGGATGGAGGATGCCAGGAGTTCAAGTTTATCTTTGACTACATAGTGAATTTGAGGACAGCCAAGTCTTTAAGAATCTGTATCTCCCAAACAACAACAACTGAGAAACAAACTGTCTCTTGAAAGACATTTTCTGTAGCAGAACACTACTTCTTTGTAGTGTTTTCAGGAATAAATATATTACATTTTCATTTAAAAAACAAACTGATTTTCAACAGGATGTACATTTCTGTCAAAGTTCTGGTTCCTGTGCTCAGAAAAACTACAGATAATTTTGAGGTTAGAGGTCAAGGGTTTGGGACTCCCTGTTCTTCATTTATTAAAAATGACTTCCTTTACTACAGAATCTGAACAACTCCAATTGTGGCAGATGATGTGAGACTTGACACAGTCTTTTACTAGTTCCTAAAAAACAGAGGTCTCTGATAGCTGATATGAAAGAGAAGAGGGGAAGGGGTAGAGACAGACAGAGAGAGAGAGAGAGAGAGAGAGAGAGAGAGAGAGAGAGAGAGAGAGAGAGAGAGACAGAGAGACAGAGAGACAGAGAGACAGAGACAGAAAGAGAGACAGAGAGAGACAGAGAGAGAGAATATAATGAATACTCTTCATTGGCTAGGTGCTCACTGGGAAAGGTGTGGTATAGATGAAATTAGACTTAGGGTGCTAGCAGTACCACTTAAGAAAGCTAGATGGTAGAGGGGATACTTAGAAAGCCATTGTGTGTCCCAACAGGGTAGTTTGGTATTGGAAGGAGTGTGACCTGAACAGCTCCAGTTTTAGCAGCTCAATGAATTTTGAGGGATGTTGATCTGGCAGTAATAAGAGGACATTAAAAATGAGGGTCATGAAGGTCAAATATGAAGTCTGCAACAGTGAGATCATGAATTCGAGAGGTGGCCTGTGGGAATATCACAGAAGATAAGACTCTAAGCAAATCTGGCAAACAGAATTTGGTGATAGAATGGAGAGAGAGAGAGAGAGAGAGAGAGAGAGAGAGAGAGAGAGAGAGAGAGAGAGAGAGAGAGAGAGAAGGGGTTCAGTATATATGCATTTTCAGAAGGTGTAAGACTTTTCATCCTGGCTTCAGAATTTCTTCCCTCATATAGAAGAGGAAAGTCAGGATTCCAGTGTCCATGGCTATTGTGAATACTAATACCCATCAACAAAGGATGGTCTTTTCCTCTAAAATATGAAATGAAGCACCCTAGAAAATGGGCTTCTAAAAACAGCTAGCATGCCTTGAAAAAAGATATTTCTCTTCATGTACATTTCCTTCAGCTATTAAAAAAATGACTACCCATGCCTCTTGACCTCAAAATAATAGAGTACTGTCTCATTTTATCTTGTAGGTACAGCAACCTGGAGAAAAGTCTTCAATGTGAAAACATCTGTAGAGAAGGTCAACACATTACTTGTTCCTTTCAATTGACTAAAGTGGAATCTAGTTTTGAACATCACAACATTCAAATAATGGTCAAGGATAGTGCTGGGAAAATTAGGCCATCCTGCAAAATAGTGTCCTTAACTTCCCATGGTAAGTTTCCAAAACTTTCTTGGACAGCATGAATACAAGGTTGTCCTGTCTTTTGAATCATTAAAACAAATAGTTGAAGATGATGATGTTTGGTCCTAAGATCTTCCCAAAACAAGAGACTGCATTTATATAAATTTCTTTGATAGATGCTTTAAGAAGCAAGTTTGGAAATGGTACTTCTGGAACATGAGTACTGCAGGCAGTCTTCTTGTTGACTTACAGCTAAGATTGCAACCTGAGCTATCTCATTCATAGGTCTCTTTTTTCACTTTGATACTCTAGAGGAAATGCTCATCTGATCCTGAGTAATCTTTTGGCTAGAAAAATCTTTGATGGGATCCAATATCCCCAGGAGCATTACTAGAATTCTTCTAGTAATTGCTGAGGACTGAATTTAGGACTCTGTGAATGCTAAACCATGCTTTTACTTAACTATGTTCTCACCATTATATCCACAATATTAAACTTCATGGGGTAAGAGTATTGTCAGTCATGACATCTAGGACAGCCGTATCTGACTGGATCGTCTAAGTGTTGGTTTGTTAGTAGCCAATATTAGTTTGCTTCTCTGTTCCTTTAATCAAACACTGGTCAAAAACAAACTTGGGGAGGAAAGGATTTATTTTTCTTTACATTTTCATGTCACAGCCTGTCATTAAAGGAAGCTTAAGGCAGGAACCCAAAAGAAGGAACTGAACCAGGGACCATGGCTGAAGGCTGATTACTGGCTTTTCTCCCTATGGCTTGCTCAGCCTACTCAGAGGTGGCACTGCTCACAGTGTGCTGGGTCCTCCTACATCAATCATTAATCAACAAAGTGCTACGAGCATGCTTGCAGGTCTATCTGATAGACACACTTCAATTGAGATTCCCTCTTCCCAGGTGACTCTAATTTGTGCCAAGTTGACATTTAACCAGCAAAAGCCTTCAATTTGAACAACAAATATCAGGTTGAAGATCTCGTACCCCCTCTTGTGAGGGCACATAGACTCTTTCTGAGTGTTTCCGTATTTGTAAAATGAAGTTTGTAGTCGCCTTTGACCTCATGTCATAAGAGCCTAAGGACATGAGGTATCTAAAACAACTGTGCATAAATAATGCCAGGATATTAGTTTGCTTGTTGTAGTAACCTATCCGGCAGCTCAGATTCTGACTAAATGCCAAGTGGATGATTTATAGAAAAAAAAGAGGCATGGTTTGATAAAGGCTTCTCTAAATCTGTAAGCAGAACACTGCATATCATTCTTCCAGATAGTCTTGGAAGTCAACTGTATCGGGGGACCAAAGGCAGCCTAGCGTGTAGGCCAAGAGAATGATGTCAGGATAGTTTATCACATGGAAATGGCTGGAGCGAAGCCCTTCATTTTCCTCTTGCTTGTTTGGCAAACTGTCTTAGGTAGGGTTTTAAGGTTTATTATTACTGTTCTTTCTGGAATTAATGATGATATAAAGAATAATTCTTCATGACAAGAAGATGTCCTCTACATGTTTTCTGTTAATTGCCCATTATCTTCTGTTCCTTATTCTTAAGTATTGTTCACCTCTGCAAAAGTAAACTGACCCGGCGCCGGCTAATACTTTCAAAAATATTTTACCCTTAATTGGGGTTGTAAGTACAGTAGTGTTAAGTATATTCATATTGTTGTGCAGCAGACCTCTACAAATCTTTCTTTTTTTTCTTTTTGTTGTTTGTTTTCATGAGAAAGGGTTTCTCTGTGTAGCCCTGGCTGTCCTGGAACTCACTCTGTAGACCAGGCTGGCCTCGAACTCACAAGTCCACCTTCCTCTGCTTCTCAAGTGCTGGGATTAAAGGTGTGTGCCTGGCATCTATGAGTTTTTCATTATGCAGAAGTGAAATTCTACCTAGTTACATAGTAAACATTAATCCTGCTTCCCTAGAGCCTTTGGCAGTACCTTTGTGTTTTCCGTTTCTTTGACTATAGCTACTCTAGCGTTTCACATGAGTAGGAGCACAGCATGGTTTTAGATTGGTGTGTTTCACTTACCATAATGTTCTCAAAGCACAGCTGTGGTATAGCTTGTAATAGAGACCAGGGTACTTTTAAAATTGTGGTCTTTGATTAGCATTGGTGAGGGAGAGCTACAGAATCCTCTTTTATTTTAACAGCAGAGAGATGGTTTTATTTTGCAATATTTAAAATTTAAACATATTTATACCGTTTTCACCTTCCCTCTTATCTTCCCACTCACAGCCATGTACCTTTTTTGCTCCCTCTCAAATTCGTAGCCTTTTCTTCTTTTACAGAAGCCTCTTATACCTCATATTTTGTTGCCTGTGTGGAGAAAGCACATCTGGATCTTTATTCTCTGTGTGGCAGCTAGATGTCCTGATTCTACCTTGATCAGTTTCTGACTATACTCAGATCAGAGTTCATGTCATTTACCAGATAACCCCAAAGACTCTCCTGAAATCCATTTTACTGGGAAGATTTAAATACACTTCCTCTGCTAATTGTGGCTAATCAGAAATTCTCAAACTCTATATCAGATCATATGAAGCCATTAAAAGCCATCAGCCCTATTTTGATTTAACTTTGTGAACCTTCATTATCGAGTTTACATATATAATCACATCTTATATACATGTAATTAAATAAACATGTAGAAACTAATTTGCTTTCTTCTGTCTTTCAGTGAAACCTGGTCCTCCACATATTAAACATCTTTTCCTCAAAAATGGTGCCTTATTAGTGCAGTGGAAGAATCCACAGAATTTTAGAAGCAGATGCTTATCTTATGAAGTAGAAGTCAATAATACTCAAACTGACCAACATAATGTTTTAGAGGTAGGTTTTGTTAGATCATAGTTTTTCTTGGAGTATTTTCTTTCACTTGAACTTATTACATTAAAATAATAATGAGGAGTAGCTCTTAACATTTGTGAGAGACGATGATGATTTTTTTAAAAAAAAAAATAAGGCATGTTGTATGTTTTGATGGTTTATAATAGTATTGGCTACAGGGTTTCCATTGCTTAAAACATGGCTATCATCTGCCATGTCATAGACACTTTCACTTGCTACAGCTTTTAGAAAGTGACAGCTGACAAAGAGGTTTCTCTTTCTTTTGTTTTCTTCACAAAGCTTCACAAAGAAAACAGGTAAGTGTAAACTGATTTCTCAGTGTGCGTATTATGACAAAAATCAAATGGGCTTGTAAGTAGAATGACTAGAAGAAGGACATGAGGAACTACAAGGGAGGGAAGTCACAGGAAATAATGACATTTCAGATGCAAACAGAATGCTGAGCAGGAGCAAGCTACCTGTATAGGGACCTGGGGTCAGAAGGGACAGCAGCTTAAAACAACCAAACAAGATGCAGAGTTAAGAATGACCTTGAAATATACAATGTGAAGACAGAGTGGGCAGGTATGGCCAAAATATGGCAGGAAAGATATCTACGCAATAGGCAGAGATAAAATTCATGCAGGTATGTAGAGGCCTAGGAAAGGCCAGTCGGTTTTCGTGGAGTTTGTGGCAAGGAATGCAGTCAAATTGGAATAGTCAGAGTTTGTTGGATCACATAAATGTCTGCTGTCCAAAAACCAATGCAAAACATGAAAATTAGAAGTCTCCGTGGGGCCTTCACCAGAATATGGTGTAACCTTAGGGCATCAGTCCCATTGTTCATTTTTAAGCTTCGTCGATTCTTGTGAGATTTTGTTTCTTTGCTTACAACATTTGAATTGGGAGAAGTGGTGTCAGCTAGTGTCATAGCTCAGTGGATAAAGAGGTTCGCAGCCAAGCCTGATGACCAGAAATCTCTGGGAACCACATGGGTAGAAGGAGAGAACTAACTCCTGCAAATCTTCCTCTACGAATGTGCATAGCAAATGTGCCATAGCAGTCATACGCCTAAATGTACGTGAGCACACATGTATACACACACATCCACTCACACACATACTAATTGTAATAACTAAAATCTGTTTCAGGTACAGATTTGAAGTCAAACCATTCTAGCCGTATATTTCCATAAGGTGGCGCCTTGAGACCACAAGGGAGTGTACCACTCACTTTTATTTGCTACCTGCCTGGTTCCTTTACAAGTTCCATATTAAAGCACCTTACATTGGTGTTTAAAGGAACCCAGTATCTTGCACATGGATAAACTTTCTTGGTCTAGTTGTTTAAGTCATAGAATGCTTAAAATGCTTAGTAAAATAAGTTAGGTGTTGACATTCTTGAACTCCACAGAGAGTGCCCTGCCCCACAGTAGAGCAGAGCCCTTCAGGGTGTTTGCAGATGAAACTGTGTAGTTGCACACAGCCAGTGTTAGTGTTAGAAAGCATGGTGCACCCATGCAAAGCAAAATGATGTGGGGGGGGGGAGGGGGATGTTTAGATCAACAACAAAGTGAGTATTTTGATCACTCCTGCCTGTTGTCTCCCCTGGTGCTTCTGTGTGAACTGAAGAGACATGTACTGCTTCTCTTGACTCTTTTAGCCCCTCAATTATGCTGCCATTTCAAATCTGATCACACGTATGCCTCTTCTCTCCACTGAAAGTACACACCAGGCATCTGTTAGTGTCGACTTAGTACTAGCAACAACTTATATGTTCAAAATGTGACTATTTAATAGGTATATTAGTAAGCACTTTCTCTTAATTCTCTCATTTAGAAATTACTAATCTCTCAATTAGAAACCCAAACCTGGGGATCTATTATGTCATGTTATTTCACCCCTGTAATTGTAGTTACCCCTAAGGCTATATTTCTGGTAAAAGATAGAAGCAGGATTTAAGCAAAAGGGGCTGGAGAGATGGCTTAGTGGTTAAGAGTACTGGCTGGTTTTCTGGTAAGTTTTTGATTTTCAGAACCCACATGGCTATAAGTCTAGTTTCAGTGATTTGATGCCATCTTCTGGCCTTTGCAGGCACTATGTAGCAAACATGGAGGCAAAATGCTCACGTATAAAATAAAAACTAAAAAAGATTTAAGCAAAAGTCTCTTTGTTTGTGTCTTTGTGG
>NC_045030.1:41219891-41221845 GCF_008632895.1 Mastomys coucha
GCAGTCAGTGCTCTTAATGGCTGAGCCATCTCTTCAGCCCCTGTCAAAGGAACTTTTAAATATAGATCAAAGACTACTACATACCACTACTTACTTTAGACCTCAGTACTATTCACTAAATGTTCCATACCAGCATTTTTGAAGAGCTAAAAGGCCAACAGGATGAAGAAAGACTGTTCTTTCGATACTTCGTTCATACAGAGGCAGAGAAAAGGCCATGCAGGTGGCGTCAATGTCCTATTTTTGGAACCACTGGCCTGCTGAGAAATCACAAGTGTCAAGTGCCTCTTGAGAGATCAAGTTGCAGACTGATGTCACTTCTTTCCTGGACCATTTCCCAAACATACAAATGCCAAAGTCAGCAAATCCTTGTGATTTGATCTCTTTCCACTGTAAATCCTCATGTATGGATCAGCAGCTGCTAATACAGTTGAGAGGAGGAAAACAGGGACACAGACCAAGTAGAGAGTTTTCAGGGAAAAGGTGGTGTATAAGAAACCAATTCCTACCTTATTCACAATACTATTCTAAGCTTCTTCTGACTATACTCCAGTGTGATAGTACAAGTTCATGATCCAGTTTACCCATCACCCAAACTGCAATTCCAACAAACAACTCCTCAAGTAGTCTCTCAGAAAGAAAAAGAAGGGTCTAATCAGCAGTGCTCAGAATTAGCACACAAAGAACTGGTGACATTTAGGGAGGAAGCAGCTGGTGAACATCTGCTTAAAGAAAGAATTAAGCTCAAACACATGAACAGAGTAAATTCCAAGTAGACTAAAGTCCAATTTATGTGTATAACATCTATGGTGTATGTGTTTTCTTTAGTTCAGATGTTTTATATGTATGTATTTATGTATATATACAAACATTATAGAATATATCTTATATATTATATATGTATAGCATGATATTATGTTATCTATATAATATACAATACATATATAATACAATATTTGTATAACAATTATATATTGTTATATACTGTGTATTTTATTATATATTATTGTATATGATAATATATAGTATATATAATATGTATGTTTTGTGTATGTGGCACTTAATATAACTTAATTCAACAAGACTTTAGTGTTTTTTTAACTACTGGGGATCGAACCTAAGACCTCAAGCCTATTAGGCAAGTGTTCTATTGCTAAGCTATAGACCTAGCCCTTATTTAATGATGATTTGTATAAGTAATCTTAGTCCAAATTGAAGATACAGAGACTGACCTTTGAGGTCACACTGACTTGCAAGCTGTCTGAAAGTTATTTAATGTTTCTTTGGCCTTAGTTTCTCAAAAATGTGTGTTCCAATAATACTAATCTCATGGGTTATTATGACCTACTATATCAGAAGCCATTAGAGAAATATCTTTGTAGCACATTCTAGACAGTTGAAAATGGTAGTTACTACTGTAAAGAGGAGTACTAGGATGGTCTTCTGTAGTTAAAAACACAAGCTTGCAGTTAAGAGTTTTGCTTAAGGGCTGGAGAGTTAGATCAGTGGTTAAGAGCACTGGCTGTTCTTCCAAAAGACGATTCCAAAGATTCAGTTCCCAGCATCACAGCTCACAACTGCCTGTAACTTCAGTTGTAGGGGATACAACATCCTCACACAGACACACATGCAGGCAAAACCCCAGCACACACAAACTAAAACTAAAACATTTTAAAAAATTAAAAATATTTCTTTGACAGATATTTGACTATTAAGACTAAGCAACATTTTTTTGCTTGATTAATTTTTTACTATTTTTGAAAAAACTCAAACTTATATCTTATTTCCTGGAACTGGAGTTATAGGTGGTTGTGACAAGCCTGACATGGGTGCTTGGACTCAAGCTCAGGTCCTCTGGAAGAACAGCACATGCTCTTAGCTCCTGAGACATCTCTTTAGTCCACATGGTCTTTTAATAGGATGCAAGGAAAGCTTGTTAGAAATGGCTAAACTT
>NC_045030.1:41221901-41223634 GCF_008632895.1 Mastomys coucha
TGGAACTTTTTTTTTTCAAGGTTGAAGAGGACAAATGCCAGAATTCTGAATCTGAAAGAAACCTTGAGGTCAGTCAATTCAGCTTTGGCTGTTTGGGCTTGAACACCAAGTAACTGTGGGTGGGACAGGTCAGGCACAGTGTAAATTTGAAATGCTTGGTGTGATGAAAAGTAAACTATTTTGTTCTATAGGCTATCTATTACCAATGCTTTTTGGGAGTCAAAGTCAGATAATTGGAATTGTAATCCAAGTCTTAAGCCCACACAGGATTTGGCCAATAATTATGTTATAATTCAACATCAGAGCTAAAGGGAATAAACTGGTAATGGTTTTTGTGCATTTTATACCTAAGGGTACAAGTTGTTTCATATTCCCTGGTGTTCTTGCCGACACGGTCTACACAGTCAGAGTAAGAGTCAAAACAAACAAGTTATGCTTTGATGACAACCACCTGTGGAGTGATTGGAGCGAAGTGCAGAGTATAGGTAAGAGAGTACAATGTCATTATGATGTAAAACACTTATGGATGGAAACTAAGTTGAAACATAAAGTAGATTGGGAAATGGGCTACTATTCTTTTTTGATACCAGAGAGTAGTTAAAATAAACATTTGTTTTCCATTTAATTGCTGTCAAATTAGCTAGGGTTCATAGACAACACACAGTTCCACAGGGTGTTATCGTCACCTCTGCTCCAGCCCCATCTTTATCATCAAGGCAAACAAAAACACAGAAAGAAGGCATCATCCAATTTGCAAGTTGACTCATGCCAAAGGACTGTCTTGTATGCCAGTTAATGGACTTAGGAGAGTAGCAGTGAGCTTGGTGGTATTTAACAAAGATAAGCCTGAATGTAGGTTTGAAAATGAAGGCAGTGGCTGTACTGAGCAAGCCATATTCAAAATAAAGGATGGGAGCTACCTGTTTGAGTTGTGGAGTGGGGTGCCAGAGAAAATGCATGGGCAGTATTAGATAGCAGTGTTGGTACAGCTCACAGGTTAAGATGGTGTTTCAGGGTGGGGTAAAAAATAAAAAAGCTGGGTGATGGTTGTATACACCTTTAATCCCAGCACTTGGTAGGCAGAGGCAGGTGGATTTCTGAGTTGAAGGTCAGCTTGGTTTACAGAGTGAGTTCCAAGACAGCCAGGGCTATACAGAGAAACCCTGTCTCAAAAAAACAAAACCAACCAAACACCAACAGCAAGAATGGTAGAAAGGCATCTGACTTTGACTCTGGTTTGCACATACATGAATGAATGAACATTTGCACTTGCACATGTAAACACACAAACACACAAAGTCTGGCAGCTCCTTTCTCAATCTTTGTGAGGAGCATCATATTGTAGGAGACATAATGGCTGACTGGAATCTGTATTGAAAGGTAAAAGGCTAATGAGTATGTAGAAGAACTTCAAAATTGATAAGGAACCGTACATGAAGTTACCTTGAGAAGGCTTAGCTGTTGAGTTCTTATATTTAAAGTATTGCTGGGTAGAAGAGGAAATTTGCTTTCTTTTTAGCCACTAGGGGCAATATAGAATCAACATAAGCCTTTGAACAGCTCTTTTTTTTTTATTATATGTTTTCTTTATTTACAATATCTCCTTTCCCAGGTTCCCCTCCAAAAGAAAAAGAAAATAAAATAAGAAAAAAAATAAAATAAAAAAACCCAAAAACTAAAACAATCCCGTTACCTCCCCCATCACCCTGCTCACCACCCCACCCCCTCCTGCT
>NC_045030.1:41224071-41226215 GCF_008632895.1 Mastomys coucha
CCATGGAAGGATTTTCAGAGACAAACTATGGAGCAGAGACTGAAGGAAGGACAATCCAGATACTGCTCTACCTGGGAATCCTTCCCATATTCAATCATCAAATCTAGAACACTATTATGGATGCCAACAAGTGCTGGCTGACAGGAGCCTGATATAGCTGTCTCCTGAGAGGCTCTGACAGTATCCGACTAATACAGAAGTAGAGGCTCATAGCCATCCATTGGACTGAGTACAGGGTCCCCAATGAACAGCTCTTAAAAATAGTCAGAAATGGGGTTTTGAGTAATATAATTACATATTCATTAAGAGACTGAATAAGCTCTGCATCAGGCATGGTTACATTATTTATTTATTGTTACATAGCAAAGCACACCAACACATTATCTAGGAATGGTGGCTAATACCTGTAATTCCAATACTCAAGAGACTGAACCAAGAAAATTGACATAAGTTTTAAGGCCAGCCAAGGCTGCATGGTGGATCAGCCTGGACAACTGTGTGAGACTAAAAAAGAAAAAAAATATAGAAAAACAAATAAGTGAGCCAAAGTTTAACAGCTTACAATAGCAGACACTTACTATCTCCAAGTTTCTCTAGGTAAGGAGAATGGCATGTTTTAGGTAGATGCCCCCAAGGTTGCATCAGGGGTGTAAATAGTACTGTAATCTCATCTAAGCCAAAGACTTGACTGAGGCTAGAGAGTCCACTTTTAGGCGTACCAAAGGGGAAAAAAGAAGAGATTACATAGAGAAACACTAGGGAAAGTTCAGATGAATACTGGAGTAAGGTAGTCACAACCAAGAAATCCCAACGATGGTAAGAGCCACCAGAAGCTGGGAAATGGTGAGAGATTATTTTCTAGAGCCTTCAGAGGGAGCATGGCCTTCCTTGCCAGTATCTTGATTTTGAGCTTCTCAATTCCAGGACTGTGAGAGAAAACTTTTTTAAAGTATCTATAATCTGCTGCAGTAGGAAACTAATACAAATATATTTTTTAGTTTCTTGTTCCTTTAGGCCACTCCACAGGGCTCTTTTCTGACATAGAAATCTGCTTCCTCAATTGAGCAATCCTAGCAAGAAAGGGTATGTAAGAGAACAGCTTTGTGAAAACCATAGTCCATCATCACCTATCTTGGAAATAAGAGATCATCATTGGTGCTACTTTTGTTATTTAGAAGCAAGTCAATTAGTGGAGCCCATGTCAAGAAGGGGAATTATATAAGAGTATGATCATTAGGAGGCAGGAATCATTTGGGTCATTTTAGAAGCTCCCTAAAACAAGGACATTAGGTCCTGATGATGCTTTCAAGATACTCATGCCCTTGTGGGAAATATGAACCTAGAAATGAATAAATAGCCTTCCATGTATTCACTGTAGAAAGCTGAAATTTGTAATTAGACAGGTCTATATTTTAAGCCTTCCTGAGCCTTATCTCCTGAACAGAGCTGAGATGATATTGTATAACAGATAGAATTAGAGATAAGCACGTGAGGGCACCTGAATGGTATCAGATACATAGGGGAGGCACTCCTTAGGGATCATAATGAGGGTACTTGTTAGGATTTACTTAAGTAAGCAATAGTGAGAAGTAAGAGAGTACAATAATACATCTTAAGGTAAAGAGTAAGAAAGGACAGCTACTGAGAAGAGATATAAAATCTTTTATTTAATACAGTCAAAAACAAGATGCCCTAGTTGCAAACAATCATTAAGGTGTTCACTCATGTAGAAAGCTCAGGCACTAGAGCAGGAGAATTTTCCAACTATTATAGTATAAATGAAGAGTTTTGGGGGAAAATGCTTTGAGGCATAGGAAAGAAATATCTGTGATCTCACTAGTAAGTGGAACTGTTGCCTGATTTATCACATACACAAAATTGTTTTTAGTTCTCACGTCTCCATGTTTGCTTCCTATTCTGTAGGTAAGGAGAGAAACTCCACCTTCTATACCGCCATGTTACTCATCATTCCAGTCTTTGTTGCAGTGGCAGTCATAATTCTCCTTTTTTACCTGAAAAGGTAAGCCACCGGCCCACCCAGGCAGACGTCACAGTTCCTGCTGGCCTTGGTGCTATACTCGTTATTCTTCATGCCGGTTACTCTTCATTTGTATTGTGTTTGCCTAGAATTTTTTTTTTTTTTT
>NC_045030.1:41226643-41231740 GCF_008632895.1 Mastomys coucha
GCAAAGCAGGCTGCTAGTCTATGCCACAGGAAAGAGAATTCTATCATATATCACTAAGATATCCTACTTATTCTTAAGAGTGCTTTTATTAAAGAGCAGCAAGGTGCACACCTGTAATCTGAACACTTGGGAGGTGGTGGCAAGGAGAAGCAGGGGTTTAACTCTGCTTAGCTACACACTGAACTAAAGGCCTCCTTCAGCTCTGTGAGGCTGGGTGTCAAAAAAGAGAAGGGCTGTTTTATATTCCTTTATAAAAGAATCTCTTTACCAGCATAGATATGGTTATTGCTCTTGCTGTAAACACTGAAGATTGGAAAGAAACAATTGATCTGGACCCAGAACCAATATTTTAGCATTATTTTAACATTATATGTTATATATCTACTTATACGTTACCTACTGTTCAAAGTACCAGCCTATGACAGTGCATGAAACGTGGTCCCCATCTGTATGTTTAGAGGGGATAGAGCACATGCATAGCAGGAAGTCAGGTTGGCAGGAAGTAGTGATGGGCAATGATAGAAGACTCATTTCACTTTCAGTGGCCAGGGAAGTCCTTTCCAAGAACATGATCATTTGAAGAGAGATTCACAAAGTAAAGGCACAGGCCATCCATATATTTGTCCAGACCAAGAAAAAGGAAGTACAAAGGCTTCGATGCTGATACAAGCTTCTCATGTGTGGCTGAAAGAGACAGGGTAAAGGAGAGTAGCCAGAGTTGAGGCTAGAGGAGCTGGCAGATAGAACTAGGTAGGACATGACAAGGAACTGAGATTTTTATCCTAGGCATGATAGGGGACCTTGGAATGGTCACACAAAGCAGAGGATTTGTGTGCTCTAGGGTACTGTTATGTGTAGGATCATGTCACTATTAAAGACTTGGTTTACACAAGAATAGAAGCAAGTGTGTTAGTTAGAGGGCATCAATGTCTGGCAAGAAGGATGAAAGAAGTCTGTATTTTGATTGTTTTCTTTTGAGACAGGATCTCACTATGTTGCTTTGGGTGGCCTGAGATTCTTTATGTAGATCAGGCTGACCTCTAACTCACAGAGATCCATTTGCCTCTGCCTCTTGAGTGTTGGGAGTAGAGACATTCAACACTAGACCCATTGAAGCAATATGTACTAGAAGGTTAGCCATGGACAAAGGAAGAAATGGTTAGATAAATGTGGAATCACTTTTGAAAGCCCAAATTAACAAGACTTGCTGATAGAAGTATGAAGGAAATGGATAATCCCAGTGTTTGCTCTTCAACAGCTGAGAGTCAGTGACATTTCCTGAGATAGAAGGAACTGCAAGCAGAGCTGCCTATGAGAGAAAGGGGAGGGTTTTAGTTGTTACCACATTGTTAGAGATACCTAGTCAGTATCTAAGTAGATGTATATAGTAGACAACTGTATACATGAACCTGGAGTTTAAGGAATATCCCAAAGGGAGAGATAATGTGCAGAGTAATATCTTTGGGCACTAAAATTACGAAAGCAAACACTTAGATGGAAATACAGGAGGAATGAATAGTGGGATACACCTGGAGATACACACTAAGAGGTGAGGTAAACCCACAGAAAGGTTGCAAGCTAGAGAGGAAAGGGCTGAAGATGTGGCTAGGCAGCAGCTCACTTGTCTGGCATGTGTATCACTAGTGTTGAAGAAAACATGGGAGAGAAGTAATAAAGGAAAAAAATTAACAGATTCTGGCTCTGTGAAGTAGTACATGCCTGTAAGCTTAGTACATGGCAGGTAAAGGCTGCATATCAAGTTTGTGGACATTTTGAGCCACATGAGATGCTGTTTAAACACAAAAACAAATAAATCAACCTCCCTGCCCAAAAAAAAAAAAAAAAAAAAACTCAAGAGATTTTGGGTTTGGCAGTGCTGAGCATTGACTCTAAGCCCTTGTGCATGCTATAGGCGAGCACTATGACCACAAAGCCATATCCCTGACCTATTTCTTACTTTATAAGATAGGATCTAAGTTACCTAGACTTTGAGCTTGCAACCCTCCTACCTCAAACTCCTAAGTAGCCAAGATTATAGTCTGTGCCTCTAGACTCAGCTAAATATATTTAATATTCTCTAAATTATAAAAACACAAACTTCTTCTCTGCTAAAATTATCACTACTTTTTTTTTTTTATTTTAGAGACAGGGTCTCACTATGTAACCATGGCTGGTCTGGAGCTCACTACATAGACCTGACTAGCCTTGAATTTACAGCGATCCACCTACCTCTGCCTCCTGAGTGCTAGGATTAAAGATATCGATCCCCATGCCTACCCTCCATTACTTTTTAAGTGCTACAAGTAATTTAAGTTGGTGCCTCATTTCCATCCAGACTTGGTGGTCTTATGATACTAATTTCCTATGCCATTTAATGATGTTTTCTACGATTCCTTCATTATGAAGGGTAACTTACTATAAAAGTGACTTGTGTATTGTGACATTTTTTTCTGAGACAGGATGTATCTATATAACAGTCCTGGCTGTCCTGGAACTTGCTCTGTAGACCAAGCTAGCCCCAAACTCACAGGGATCTGCCTGCCTCTCGGAGTGATGGGATCAAAGTTGTGTCCCCCTTGCAGTGTATACTGTGACTTTTGCATGCCTTTTTTAAATATAGCTGTATTTATGTGAAAGACTCCAAAGCACCAGAAGGTTAGTTCTAAAAAGTATCTCTGTTTTTTTTTTAAAGGCTTAAGATCATTATATTTCCTCCAATTCCTGATCCTGGCAAGATTTTTAAAGAAATGTTTGGAGACCAGAATGATGATACCCTGGTAAGTAGTGCCCCCATGGGGGATTGAAGTAGGGCATGAGATTTTGAAAACTGATGGTAAAATACACATACTACGAAATTGACTATTCCAGTCATTTTAAGTAGATAGTTCAGTAACCTTCAATGCATTTTCTATGTTTTACAACCACTATCAGTATCTACTTCTAGAACTTGTTCATCATCCTTAATGGAAATTGTACCTCACCAAACTCAAACTTCCTGTTCTGTCATTCCTTCCTCTTGACAGCCACTATTCTGTATTCTGTTCTGTGTGTATGTGTCTTATTCTAGGTTATATCATATATATGGGATCATGCAATATTTGCCTTTTTGAGTTTGGCTTGTTTTATTTAGCATCCTGTCTTCAAGGTTTATCATATTTCAGCATGAATCAGAGTTCTTCAAATTGGATATTGTGTGTATATACATGGTGAAGCCACTGGAAGATGCTGAGGGGATATTCTCTGCCTTATTCTTTTTCAAAAATGGTCCTCACTGAACCTGCAGTGAGACCGATGGGCAGCAAGTGATCCCTATGTCCCTGCCCTTCACAGCACTTGGGTTACATGCACCAACAGCCAGTTTTTTAAATGGATGCTGATATTTCCAACCCAGATTCTCATATTTACACAGAAAATGGTCAAATCTAATGAGTCACTTCCTCAGGCCAAATTGGTTATTTTAGGCTACACTTGATTTAAAAGATGAAAGAGTTGATTTCAAAATGTTGAATATCTGGCCAGGCATACCAACTAAGAAATTCTCAGAGCACCCTGTCCGTCTCAGATCACTGGACTCTATCCTCTTTCTGAGGAATGAGATATTTTATCTAAACACACAGGAGGAAGAGCCTCCATCGGGAAACTAACCTAAGAGATAGGCCTTCAACTTTAGATACTTTTTAAAATTAGAAGAGGTAGCTATAGATAGGATTAACAGCTAAAATGTACTTTGTTCATACAATTGCATTAGAAAGCTGGACTCTAAGCACATACAGAGAGAACAGACATACTCCAGCTGTTAGTTTCCTGCAGACTCTCATTCTAGATCCTATGACTAGAGTCTTATGGCATGATAGCATAATAGTTTGAGGTTTCTGTGATAAATGCATTCACTCTAATGAGATAATGAAGAACATGTATGAAATAAATATTAATAGCACTGTAGATAGCTTAAATTAGTAATAACAGGCATAGGGCACTTCATTTAGAGAAGTGCTGTAGTGTACTAGATAATAGCCTGTGCTCTGGAGTCACA
The DNA here is from genome assembly GCF_008632895.1 of Mastomys coucha. Classification (NCBI taxonomy): domain Eukaryota; kingdom Metazoa; phylum Chordata; class Mammalia; order Rodentia; family Muridae; genus Mastomys; species Mastomys coucha. The sequence continues at coordinate 41,230,677 of NC_045030.1, forward strand.
ATGTCTGGATTTCAGATATCCAGTGTGTTATTTACTGCCTTTTTGACCTTAGGTCACTTGCTTAGCCTTTTTGTAACTTGGTTTTCCCATTTAGAAAATGGTGGGAGGAGTAGCACCTGTCTCATGCTGTTGTCTTGTGGATTAAAATACAGAGCATAATAACATTAAAAACTAGTTAGCATGCCTCACACTTTAGACAGGCTTAATGCATGTTACCAATGAGTAGTGCTTTTGGCAATAATATGCATTTATTGTTGACTCTCATACTAATGAGTGATTCATATTTGGCAGTGATGCTATTTGGCTAGGGACAGGGAGTGGGAGACTGACAGGCTAGCAGAAAAGGGTTCTTGTAAAGTACTTTAATTTAAAATCAGATCACTTTTGTAGAGAGTGATAATGCCCAGGCCAGGGTACTACTAGGCAAGTAGGTCAAGCAGTCTATGAGAAAGACTGTATAATATATGTAAACTTAGTGTGGCAACTAGTGGTCCTTCAACTCTAGTTGAGTCATAGTCAACTGGAATTCTTTCAAGAAGTACAGATTCCTGGGCACTGTCTCCAGAAATGGTGTCAAGTCAGGGAGTGAATTCTACAAATCTGCATATTTAACAAGAGGCCATAGGTGATTTGTGTCCTGGTAACACTACCTATGTACCATAGCGTTCTTTTATTTCAACAGCTACTCTAAGAGATGCTCAAAGCAGTTATTGAACATCTAGTGTACATCAGAGAGGGTAGTGGGTACTTGGCTTATGTACCTTACTGAGTTCTCATAACAACCCTGTAATATAGGTGCTTGTGGTGGTTAGTGCTGTAGACCTGATGGAATCTAGAGTCACCTGGAAGACAGGCCTTTGGATGTGCTTGCAGGGATTTATCTGTTATATTAATGATGCAAGAAGGCCCATTTTAGTTGTAATTGAAACCATTTCATGTGCAGTGGATCCTGGACTGTATAGGGTACAGAAAGCAAGGTGAGCATTAGTAGGCATTCATCTCTGTTTTCTGTTTTTGTGGCTGTGAGATGACCAGCTGCTTCACGCTCCTGTTACCTTGATTGA
>NC_045030.1:41231750-41234433 GCF_008632895.1 Mastomys coucha
TTGCCTTTATCACAGCATGGAGAAAACAATTAAAAGAGTGCTGTTTGTATCATTTTCCAGATGAGGAAATAGAGACTCAGTAAGATCTAGAAACTTGGCCTTAGTCACACAGCTAGTTGAGGGTTGAGATTCTAGAACTCCCTTGCCTTTGTTTCTGTGCATCATTATTTCCTGTATGGTAGAATGCATGTCCTCAGGTACCTAATTGTCTTCTATGATGTTGGTTTAACAGTAGATGGTTAGGGTACAGGAGTTACAAGAACATGACTTGGGATCATATTATGAATAGTATGCAGGGAGAAGGTATCGGCTATGAGGAATAGCATTCTCCTGCTATGAAGATGGATTAGAGAAAGGAGATACATGCATGGCATCAAACTGAAAGTAGGCCTGGCTTGTAACAGTAGATGTTTTTGTTTGGTCAGTTACTTACTTAAAATTTTTCCATTTGGAATCGTAGCAGGGCATGCACTTTCCTATTCAACCCCACTCTGTCATTTCCAGTACCACTATTCTGAAATGCATTGGCCTCAATGTCAGGCCATGGTATAATATTTGAGTTTGCTTTTCTTTTCAGCAGGATGGAGACTAGCTAAATTACCACAGTCCAATGTCTGTGGGCAAACACCAAATTCACATCATATACCAACCAAAGCATTGATAAGTTATGTGGGGATTTGAATAAGAATGGTCCTCATAGGCTTATATGTTTGAATACTCAGTCCTCAGATGGTGGGACTGTTTGGGAAAGATTATGAAGTGTGGCCTTGTTGGAAAAGATTTGTCATTGAGGTTTCCTGTGCTTGGGGATGAGATAGGAGTTCTCAACTACTGCTGCAGTGTCGTGCCTGCCTCCCTGTCTGACGTTATGCTCCCCCAAATGATGGTCAATGACTCTAACCATCTGGAACTGTAAGGCTCCTCTAAACTAACTAACTATTTGCAGCATTAGAAAAATAAATAGAACAGGCTAATGCAATTGTAAAAAGAAATAATATCTAGTTCTTAACAAGTAAATAAGAAAAGGATACTTGTCATGCAGTACTGGTGGCCCTACATACAGATTGAGTGTTAATTGTCCGAAATGCTTGAGAACAGAAATTCTTTTTTTTTTTTCTTTTTTTCTTTTTAAGATTTTGGAATAATACATGGACTGATCAGACTGGATCTGAAAATCAGAAATCCAAACTTCAAAACTTCCTTATTTTAAAGACAAGTCTCATTATGAAGCCCTGACAAGCCTTGAACTCACTAGGTAGATCAGGCTGGCCTTGAAGTCACAGAAATCTAGCTGCCCTAACTCCCAAGTGGCATTTAACACTACACCCAACCAAAATCCAGAACTTCTGAAGTTTCAGATTTTGGCACATTTGAGAATTTGGGTTGTTTTGGATTAGGGGTGTTTAACCTGTCTTTTCTTTCTTGACAACAACTGGGTAAAATATCATAAGCACCTTTCCTCATGTAAATTATGCTCTTGGAAATACATAATCTGGAAATAACCTAACCATGGCACAAGAATTCACCACTTTGTTCTAATATGAAAATCTAGTAACCAATGAGCTCCCATCAATTAAGAATTTATTTTATTTTCCAGAACAAAAATATGCTATGAGGAAAATAATATAAGAATTGGTAGATAAATCAAGTAAAATCAACATATAAATAATGACATATTAAAATAACAGATGAGAACCAAAAGAAATGAAATAACATAATTTCCCACAAGCAGATGAAAATTTTAAATTTCATAAATGGCTGTCTAGGTGTCAGAAAAGTTTGATAAGACATGTAAAATGAACAAAGGGGTGTGTATCGTGTCTAAGGATAGTGAAAACTTGACAGCCTTCAGCTGGAAGGACAATTTACTTATAAAGTAAGACAGCTCCAGTCAGACTTTCTATCCACAACACTTGGATAGGAAATAACATCTCAAATTGATTTTTTTTTAAAAGTTAGTTTCAAAGAACAGTATCTCACAAAAAACCCACTTTAAGAGTACAAAACAAATTATAAATATGTAGTAAGTCACAACCCCAAGGTTTAGAAAACTGTATTAAGTACCTATAGAACAATGAGTAGGAAGAACTGGGTCAGAGAGATTATGGGTAGCTGATCCTCTCTGTCTATCTCCCTGAAATTTCCAAATTGCCTGTAATCAGCATGTATTACCTTTACAATGAAAAAAAAAAAACACGTACAAATCATTAGCAAGGAGGAAGACTATTGTAGTCATCTAGGTCTGGGAAATAATAGAAACTTAGACGTACATGGTAGCAAAGGAGACTGCTAATAAGATCCATTATTAAAGGAATGCACCTTGACTTGGTGACTCTGCGTGGGTGATGAAAGGTGGGACGAAAAGAAAATAACTATAAATTTCCTGTTCTGAGTGGTAGAGTGAATGATGGCAACGCAGATGGCAAAATCAGATCAATTATATTTCTCAGAGACAGGAAAATTGCAGGAGATTTTTCAATTTGCTGTCTGGAGGATAATATGTTGTTTTTGTCCCGATGAGTCAGATAATTCTGTAATTTCGTGAGCGGGGTATACTGAAAAGATGGACCATTGAAAGCATGAGATATTTTCGCCCATAGTGGCTGCAGACCATTAAACAAAATCAGTTCATTCGAACTAAAAGTATAATAAAATAATGGCACACATGGGAAACGGTAAGGGA
>NC_045030.1:41234443-41243217 GCF_008632895.1 Mastomys coucha
ATTCTCTGTGTGTTGGGGGATACTGTGTAGTCAGACAAAATTGGGGAGTCACTTCTCTCAGTTCAGCATTATGTGGGTTCTGGGGATTGAAGGCAGGTTTCTGGGCTTGAGAGACAAACAAGAGCCATCACCCCCTGAGCCCATCTTACAGACTCCATAATCTGCTTCCTTTCCACAGAAGTAGTCCTCACAAGGGATGTACATGCTATAAGAAGGCAGCTTTTCCCTTCCAGAATCATTTAATCACAGAATGGAACATACACGACCTTAGATGCTGTCTGATGAGACACATGCTGATTTACAAATTTGCAAACTCCTAGATTTTCTTCTAACATCGTCCTTAGAGACAGGGACTTTGGGAGCCACCGAGAAGTCTCTAAAGGTAGAGAAGTGACTATAAAACCTGGAGTAGAACCAAGTAGCCCAAAGACGTCACCTTTTAATCCAAAGAAAGAAACCATGATTTTTAAATACCCATTGCTTCCATCGATAATGCTGCTTTAAAAATGTATTTAGATATGAGCGCAAATCAGTGGTCAGTGCAGTTTTTCCTTAAGGTTTCTAGTGTTTGTATGGTGTTGTGTCCATCACTGTAGTAACAGTTTGACCAACAACGATTCTTCCTGATGCTTTGCTGTGTGCCTTTTCCATGTGACTGATTGGGGCTGCTGGCCACATTCACGGTGGGGGAGGGGATTGCAGAAGGAGTTGCTACCCTTCTTCCATAGCTCTGTTTCTTGCATCCATTCAGAAAAAAAGCACACTTTTCTTCCCACATTTCTTGGCAGGCAACTATGCTGTGCCACTTTTACATGCTCAGTCAAAAACTAGCCTTTAAACTTCCAAATATTTAAAAAGTTTTACTCCAGTATATATCTTTGAAAACAAAAACCAACCAATCAACCAACCAACAAACTAACAGAAAAAACAAAACACCAAAGGATGCTTTCCTCTGTAGCTGGGAGAGCATCACCATGCTTTAAAGATCATGAGTTGCTAATATCAATTAAGGCTCAGGCCCTGCTCAGATTTGTTTTTCAGGTGTCTCAGTTGCCTAGAGGTAGATGCCATCCAATTAGCCCAGCATTAGCAGGGCTAAGATTGACCACTGTTTTTAAGATGATACCAGCATATTCTCTTCTGTTACCTGCATTTTCCCCTGACCCCCTTCCCCCCCACCTGTGGCTTTGGAGATGCTTTGTTGGATATTGTGCTGACACCCTGTCAAACCTTCTGCTGATGCCTTTGACACCAGTGGATCGCACTGCTTTCCTTGGCTTAGGTGTCCTTAAAGTGCAATTTCCTGTGAAGCATTGCTTTGTGGCTGTCAGCTAGGCTCTTTGGCTGTTCTGAAATTCAATTTCTGCTAAAAGGGCAGAATGCATGTTTAATTATTTTTCCTTTATTGGTCTCTAAAATGAGGAGTTGGGTTAATAGCCACAACGAATAGTTTCAAATTAGTCTCTTTCATTCCTCATTCAACAGTTCTTAGATGTGGGAATCTCCAATTTGTCCTGTTCAGCCTTTTGAGTTTTTTTTACTGTCGCTCAGAAGAAGACTGGGGTATGAAATAGGTTCTTCTGTGTCCGAAAGACTGCCGTTTTTGCATGATGCCTAGCTGTACAAAGCTTACTGTACTAAGTAAATAAGTACACTGAGAAATACTGTAATCAAACTTGAAAATAATGTTAAATTAAGACTGGATATTCTATAATACTCTTGAATGTATTGCTTTAGAATCTAAAAATCCGTGATGCTTTCTTCTCTGGCCACTATTCTATTATCGATGACCTATTTTGTTTATCTTAAATGATAGATTAAAAGATTGAATTGTGGATTGGTCGTTTTATAGATTTTAAAATTAGGCAGGCATAAATTTCATAAAATTGAATCCTAGGTGAGAGAGAGCCTGTGTTCCGTCTTTCTCTCTAACGTGGTCATATTTCATGTAGTGCCTAGAGAAAGGCCATGGTGCTAATAAGGGGAGGGGAGGGAAGGAGAGAGAACATGAACATAATGTATGACAGTTAGCCCATGTATTCCGTATTACAGCTGACCCCCCCCCCCACACACACACACACATCCTCCCTTATTCTTTCTCATTTCGATCAACTCCACAACCTCCTTTCCCTACCATTCCCTTTCCTGGATTCTTGAGTTTGGGGTTTGTTTTGTGACCCATTTGGCTTAACCAGGGCTATCTCTGTGACCACCCCATTGAGAATATTCATTGGAACATGATAGAGAAGCTTCTACAGTACTAGGTTTCCATGGGACCTCCTCTAATTGTCTTTGGTGTTAATTTTCCCTCCATGGATTCCTTCCTCTAGCCTCTTCTCCCATCCCCTGTCCACTTTAACCCTTCCTGTTCTGTTATTAACTTTAAACCATTTATACCAATGCAGTTTGTCTCCTTTCCCTTTTCCATCCTTTCCTGTGGGCTTTTAGTAATTTCCTGACCATTATGGGTATTCCAAATGAACCAAGCATATCTGAAGATTCAAAGCTAACATCACAGATGAGCGAAAACATGTGATGTTTAGCTTTCTGGCTCTGGGTAACCAAGGCTCAGGGATCATTGCAGAGGAGGGAGCAGAAAGATTGTAAGAGCCAGAGATGATGGCTGATCAAAAGGAACCTGTTTTCCAGATACAGCAGGGATGTTCCACATAGGAACTCACAGTAGTTGTGACAGCATACATAAGACATTTTTAAAAAGCAAACCCCCAAACCACACACATACACACACACACACACACACACACACACACACACACACACACACACAGGTTCTGCCTTGACTATCTTAAAAATGTGTTCATACATTTTCTTCTGATATAAAATGTTTTCAAAACATCTGACAATATTTCTGTATTAAAATATTTGAGTTTCCCCCTGGCTTTTCCAAATATTTTTTTCTCACAAAATCCAATAATCTTACCAGAACCATTCTTTATGTTGGTCATTCTGGGTTGATTCCTTTTTCAGGTATAGGTTGAAGACCTCTAATCTAAAAATCTAAAATCTAGAATGCTGGATGTCTGAAATATTTTCAGGGTCAGTATGGTGCCACAAATGGGAGATTCTACCTCCCAGAACTTGGTTTTATGTATAATATTTTAATAGGCTATATAACATTGTCTTCAGTTATGACTTAATGTGTGTGAAACATAAAAGAAGTCTGGGTTAGACTTGGGTCCCAACTACAATATCTTGATTTGTGTATGTATATTCAATTTTGAAACAAATTCCCAAACCACAAGCACTTTACTCTCAAGCATTTTGTATGTGCGATCTCTAGCCTATTCTACTCTTTCTTCTCTTTGTCTTTTTTCTTTTGTATCTGTCAAACCCTTCCTGATAATTGTAGAAATCCTCCATTTCACCTTCTACTTTTCTGAAAATATTATCCAATGATTTGTTGTGTTTGCTCACCCATATTCCCTCTAGCTTAGTCATCATTTCTGAAATAAAATTATTATTTTCCCTCACCTCTAATTCTTTCCCGAGTTTTCTCGTCTCATTTCTGAATCCCTCTTGTTCTGGATTTTTATATATTCCTTCATGGGATTTATAACTTCTCATTCCATGTAAATTTTTCTTCATATAATTTTGACATGTTAGGGTTTAGTTTTCATGGGCATATTTCTGGCAACTTGTAATTCTTTGAGAATATTTTTCTGTTGTTAATTTTACTTGAAAGTAGTTTCCTAAGCTTTGAGAAAATGGCTTCTTTTATGTCCTTAGTTTTCCTAATTTCATGATTATATATCCTCCCTTTCTGTTGCTTTTGAGAAGAGCCTGGAGGCTCCAGGGAGTTTAGAGGTCAGGTGGGGGTGGGGGTGGGGACATCTACGTGGAGACAGGGGAGAGAGTGGGGGTAGAGGAGATGTGGGATGTGGAACAGTCAGAGAGTGGACAGGGAGTGGGGATAAAATATGGAGTGTAAAAAAAAATTTTAAAAATTGTGATATGAATGACTTCCAGAAGTCTGGCCTCTTCCCACTTGCCTCCTTTACTTCTTTCTCTTTGGTGGTGGAGTCAGTATTGGGACAGGGTCTCACTGAACTGCCCTGGTTTCCCTTGAGCTCGCAATGATCCTTCTACCTCTGCTTCCCAGATGCTGGGCTTCCAGGCATGTGCCACTATACCCGGCCTTTTCTTATTTTTATAACTTCTTCCTCCATCCCTCATTCCCTCCTCTTCATGCCTACATTTATTTGGATTTTCATTATTTTTATCCATTTCTTTCCCCTGCCAGTCACAATCTATACCCATTAATCTCTTCTCAGAGTGCAGCTCCATCCTGCAAAGGAGCTGAGGACATTCAGTATTGACAACTTATGTCTGGACCATGGAATTTTTTTTTTTTTTTTTTTTTTTTAGTTAGCAGACCCTTTCCATTTTTGGAATATGTTCATAAATTAGCTCACTGCTGTTTGTGTTCCCACCGACTTGTCAGATCTCTTAGATGCCATGTTGATACTTTCTGTATATTCTTCCACAGTTGTTTATCATTTTTGTCACATAACTATCCCAGCAACCCTTATTTGGATTCATGGGGAATCAGTTTTTATCTAGTTTATCTGTAAAATCTGATAGCAAATTTTATCTATCTGTCTGTCTATCCATCCATCTATCCATCCATTTTTGCTTTTCTACCTTTTTTTTAAGTGATTATATTTAGAGAGAGATAAATACCATACCATGTTGCCACAACTACCTTCCTGCCATCATATCTCTACAAACTACAAACTATAGGTCAAATACTGCCAGCTGCCACTTGTTTTTGTGTAGCTTTGATGTAAAAACAGATTTTTGGATCTCGTGTTCTCTCTGTTTCTCTGTCTGTTTGTCTCTGTCTCTCTCTGTCTCTGTCTCTCTATGTCTCTGTCTCTCTGTCTCTGTCTCTGTCTCTCTCTCTCTCTTTCTCTCTCTCTCTCTCTCTTTTTCTCTTCTCTCTCTCTCTCTCTGCTGAGGATGGAAGCTTGCATATGCTAGATCTGAACCATTCCCCAAGTAGCTTGTAGTTTGTAAATTTGTAGATTTGATGTGACAAATTATTATCCAGAGAGGTTGTCTGGCCTGAATAACTTGTGGTGCATTCATGCAATGAAATAGTTTTTAGAGGTAAAGAAAATGAGATAGTTCTGTTTTGCCAATTTATGAGAATTTAGAACACATGTCACATGTTGCTAAATGAAACATCCAGAATTACTTATGCAAAACATGAGAATTCAAACACTTATATATTCACAAGAAGTATATATAAAAAGTAGCATATACAAATGTCTAGATTTTACCAGTAAAGTAGTAGGGTTCAAATACTTGTTTGGACATAGTTTTCCCAATGTGCTGATAAGTAATGCTTTTAAAAATCAATGGGTGTTTTGATAGGTGAGGGAATCTTATATAACAGATTTTATGTCTTATTAGCGTATTGTCTTACGCTGTTTATTTTGTTGTCCCTTGTCCTTTTATCACCTGCAATACTTATCTTTTCCTTGATGGTTTGTAAGGCTCTTTCTATATCGGTGGATGAGACCTAGGGTCTGATCCATGCAAAGCAAGCACTCTACCCACTAAACAATAACTTTAGCCTCAGATATTAAATATTAATCCTTTGTGTTGTCAGCCATTGTATTATGGTGCGTAATTATATACAAATGGTTTATTTTCCTCTTTCTGCATTAAACTGACCTTTAAAAAAAAAATCATCTTTTATGTGCAGAAAGCCTATCCCATGGGAGATGTAGTTGCTCCCTAGGTATTTAGGTGAGTTTGTGTCTTACATTTAGGGCTTTAATCCATCAAGGCTTTATCAGTGCAGTCTTCGAGGGAGGGTTTGACTTTGGTTTTCAAATGCTTAGGCAGCTGGCATAGTGCCATTTATTGAGTAAGCTGTTGTTTAAGGTTTTAGAATTATTCAGATTGTTTTTGTCAGAAGTCTACACACTTCACATTCTTTAAAACAGAGAACATTTTGAAGTACAGTTTGCAAGTAACAAACTGTTAGTCCTTGAAAATGTTCAATTTGAAGAATAAATGCAATTTTGTAGTCACCATTCCAGTAGAGATATATAATGATTCTGTCAATCCCTTTGGGGGTTGAGGAACCCTTTCACAGGCTCTCCTATGACCACCAGAAAACACAGATACTATGATTCATAACAGTAGCAAAATGACAGTTATGAAGCAGTAATGAAAATCATTTTCTGGTTGGGGTCACGGTAACATAAGGAACTGTAGTAAAGGGTCACAGCATTGAGACGGTTGAGAGCCACTGCTCAAGACCTTGCAACTGCTCATCTGTTTTCTGTCCCCAGAACCTTTGTTTTTCCATAGTGTCATATAAATGGGATCCTAAGATATAGGGATTTCTGAGTCTGTCTTCTTTCATTGTGAATAATACATTAGCAAAATCTTGATATTGTTGCATATGTCATCAGTTTACTTCTCTTTGTTGCTAAGAAGTTCTGCATAGTTTATTTAAACATTTACTTTTGTCAGGACATCAGGGTTATATCTAGTTGTCATGAATAGAGGTGCTCTACATGTTATGTAGAAGTCTCTATATGGTCATGTTTTCACTTCTGGGTAAAAACACAGGAGGAGGATTTTGGGTCATGTTCTCAGTGTATGTTCCATTTTTTATTTCACAGGGTGACTACTATTTTACATTCCCATCAACAATGTGGGAGAGATCCAATTACCATACATGCCCATCAGCACTTGCAATTGTTAATATCTTTAACTGTAGCAACTCTGTTTGATATGTTAGAATTAAATATTTTATTTAGGAAAAAACTATTTTAAGCAGCCCCTCTAAGCTTCTAGCTCCATTCACTAATACTAAATGTTCCTAATTTCTTCAGTGCCATAGCCTGACACAGTTCAACAGGCTGTTCATGTATCTGTTTCTCTGAATTCCATTTCTTCCCATAAGCTTAATGGACTATAGAACACCAAAGGAAAAAAGAAGGAACTCAGACATAATCTTGTGTAGGGAGTGGTGAAGGGTTTTTTCTCCTGCAAAGACTTGTTCTTGTTTATCAGTCATTTATTCTCTGTAACAGTTTAAATCGTACACCATGAAGAAAGCCATTGGCAATACAGACACTTTTATATATTTAAAAAAGTATAGATCAATAAAACTTGACTTCCTCAAAAAGGTAGTTAGCCAGATTGGCCCGTGCCTCATAGTTTGCCCACCTCTAGGTTTTGTTGTTGTTGTTGTTTGTCTCACAGCTTTATTTTACAGAGGAGAGAACTAAATTTGGATTTCACTCTTAGCCCCAGATTGACAAATAAAGAAGGCCATGTGGAACCAGAATGTTGGCTTTTTACCATAAAAGACATGCTTGAATCCCATTCAGGGGGAGCTTGTCTTATGTATAATGAGCTCATTATACATAATGTCTAGCAAATAAGGTCTGGCAAATGATGTTAAATAAAACTGTTCATATAAAGTCTTTCACAGGTTTCAAGACTAAGACTGGGGATACCCAGTGCTTTGTTCACCAGATGTTAAGTGGCTTTTGTGAGCCTGGGATGTTTCTGGAGCAGTGGTCATGTTTGAATGGGAGGAAAGCGAAACCTGGATGAAACAGTTTGAAAGCAGATCATCCTTTGGTTCATCTCCAAAAGGCCATCTCTAGATTTGGAAAGATCTCAATATGCCTATTTCTTCAGACAGCTATTATTCATCATGTAACAACCCTATGCTTTTCCCATCTTTAATGTTAATTCTTCATTAATTGTCCAACTATATTTATAATATTAGATCAAAAAAACCCAAAGCAGGAAAACATTCCAGTTATGGTTCCTGTGCATGCAAAGTTCAAAATAAGCTCTGACTCGGAGTATGCAAGGAAAGAATCCTGTTGAGAAAAGTCACTCTGCATGTTTTTGTCTTTCCTCCAGCACTGGAAGAAGTATGACATCTATGAGAAACAATCCAAAGAAGAAACGGATTCTGTAGTGCTGATAGAAAACCTGAAGAAAGCGGCTCCGTGATGGGGAGAAGGGATTTTCTTTTTTGCCTTCAATGTGACCTTGTGAAGATTTATTGCACTCTCCATTTGTTATCTGGGGACTTGTTAAATAGAAACTGAAACTACTCTTGAAAAACAGGCAACTCCTAAGAGCCACAGGTCTTGATGTGACTCTCTCATTGAAAATCCAAACCAAAGGAGCTCTTCAAGAAAAGCAGAATTCTTCTCATTCTTGTTCAGTCCTAAAAGCAGATGTCCTTTGCCAGATCTCCAAACTAGAGGACATAGAAAAGGGGACAATGACCATCAATTCATCTTATCTGGAATTGTGATGGCTTCCTAAGGAATCTCTGCTTGCTCTGTATTCTTAGTGTGGAATAATATCAAGAAACTTTTCTTGTGAGGAAATTCATTTGGGGTGTGTACACTAATGCTGTTCCCACAGAACATCTAGCAAACAAAACTGATACAATCTGCTGCCTATTGTTTGGGGACCCACTGAGTAATGTTTGTGGCTATTAAAATGCACTATCATTATTCACTTCAATAGCATTTTCCTCTCCTTTGAAATTCCCAGAAATCAACTTGGGCCATGGTGATGACACGTACACAAAAGCCATAGGCAACTTCTCCACCAAGCCTGGTTTATGTCATTGCTGGTCTTTTTAGGACAGCGGAGGCAGCATTCGAGTAGGAACCAAGAAGTCTCTAATGATGTATGCCTGCCTTTCATTTCTGCTATTCAAGTTTTGACTATGTATTTAGCTTGTGCAAAACCCT
>NC_045030.1:41243227-41244282 GCF_008632895.1 Mastomys coucha
GTACAATAGCAGAGGGAAAGGGGACAGTTAATAGGAGTACCTTTGTTTTAACAGAGACAAGTAATCACCAGGCCTTAGGAACTCTTTAAAGATATAAGTACATTGCTTATTGGAAACTTGTAGGTTCATATATTATTTTGACTAAGGTATATGGATTTTCCCCCCACTTACATAAGTAAACCCAACACAAGGAGGACCATTTCTTTTCTTTCATTCAGATGACCTTTTTCTGAATCTGGGCACTGAAGAGATTCATAAAATAATGTTAATGTTTTTGGTAATGTCTTCAACTAGAAGGCTTTCTGTTAAACTACTTATAAGAAAGTAAAATAAATATTGTCTTTTTGTATGTCACCTAAATGCCTTTTTTTGGTATTATTTTTGGGAAAGCGTTGTGAGAAAGTAGATAGTAGAGAAAATTACAGTTAAAATAATATACATTATAAAAATAATTCCAAGGCAGCTATTTTATCATAACAATCATTTGGTACAAGTTTCCCTGTCACTTGGTTCTGTCAGTTTCCTGAAAAGAATGTACATATAATTAGTTTAACTTTAGGGCATTTTTTCCAGGCATCATCTAAAGAGACGATTAATTATAATTACAAAAATTAATGGAGGTCCAGTAAGAAAGATGTCTTGCCAGGTAAAGATGCTTGCTGCCAAGCCTGATAACCTAAGTTTGATCCGCAAGACCAAGTGGTAAAAGGAGAGAACCAGCTCCCTTGATTTGTTCTCTTACCTCCATATATATCACATGTACAGCTACATGCATGCACTCATACACAAGTAAAGAGCTAGCTAAAAACTAATGGAATGGATCTGATCTTTTTTCAATATGAAGCAGGAAATAGAGCACTTACTGTCATCATATACATGATGTGCATATGATATTATACACAGCTACCATTGCCTTTGTCATAGAAGACGTCTACTTACAAGTTACTAATATTAGCAGCTTATTGTTGAGACTAAGAAAACTAGTTGTCAGTGTGGTCCTCTTAAGATCTGACTAAATACTTATACCTTCAGATTTTCTATTTTTGTTTTTTTTT
>NC_045030.1:41245163-41264964 GCF_008632895.1 Mastomys coucha
AAGATGGGGTCTTGCTATGTAAACCAGGGTGGCTTGAACTTGCAAAATAGCCCAACTTTGCCTAGAGTTCACAATCCTCCTGCCTTGGCTTGCCAAGTGCTATGCTTACTGACATGTAGCACTATGTCGGCCTCACTAACAAAGTATCAGCATCTTTAGAAGAAAATAAGGAAACAAACGCTTTTATTTGGCCTGGAGAAACAGACAACTCAGCATACAGAATTAAGGTGCTTGCAGACCTGAAGACCTGAGCTCTGTTCCCAGAGCCCACACAAAGGTGGAGAGAGAAAACTGCCTCCGTGAAATTGTCCTCTGACTGCTACACACATGCCTTAGTATGCATATCCATATCACATGTGTGTATGCACACACACACACCAACAATAATAAAATTAAAAGAATTTTTAGAAATGTTTTTAGACTAACATATATATGTGTGTGTGTGTGTATGTGTGTTTCCATATTGTGTTTATGTGTGTGTGTGTGTGTTTGTATATATTGTGTGTGTATGTGTTGCAACTAAATCTTGGACTGCTTTAGGTTTTATTGATGTTAGTATGCTAGATTTCTTTTTTTAACATGATTTTTTTTTTACTTTTTTTATTACTTATTTACATTTCAAATGTTATTCCCCTTCGAGGTCTCCCCTCCACGATCCCCCATGCCATACCCCTCCCCTCTGCCTCTAAGAGGTTTCCCACCTACCCACTCCCACCTCACCCCTCTAGCATCCCCTTTCTCTGGGGCATCAAGCCTCCACAAGACAGACAAGGCAATCCTCTACTAAATATGTAGTAAAGCCTTAGACCAGCCCATATATACTCTTTGGTTAGTGACTTAGGCCCTGGGAGCCCCGAGGAGTTCAGTTAATTGATACTGTAGGTCTTCTGACAGGGTTGTCATCCCCTTCAGTTCCTTCAGTCCTTCCCCTAACTCTTCCATAGGGGTCCCTGACCTCAGTCCAATGGTTGGCTGGAAGTATCTGCATTTGTCTCAGTCAAGTGCTGGCAAAGCCTCTCAGAGGACAGCCATGTCAGGCTCCTGTCTGCAAGCACATCTTGGTATGGGCAACAGTTTGGTGTCTGTGCATGGGATAGATCTCAAGTTGGGCTGGTCTCTGGATGGCCTTTCCTCAGTCTCTGCTCCATTTTTTGTCCCTACATTTTCTTTAGACAGGAACAATTCTCAAACAAGAATTTTGAAGATGGGTGTGTGGCCCCATGTATATCTACTGAAGGCAGACTCTTCAGGTTACATCTCCCCATTGTTGGACATTTCAACTAATGTCATCCCCATTGGGTGCTGGGAGCCTCTCACATTCCTGGAGTCTAGGACTTTCTAGTGGCTTCCCTCGTTCCTCAACCCACACTGCTGAATATTTCAATTGGTTCTCCTGGCTCTCTAGGGTTCTCTTCTGTCTCCCCCAATACCTGATCCTGCCCCCCTTTTCCCTCCCCCTCCCCTCTCTCACACATGTCCCTTCCTCCCTCTGCTTCCCATAATTATTTTTTTAACATCAATCTTAAGATGATTTTTTCCTAAAGATTCTTCAGCCTTTAACCATATTTCCTAATGACTTCATCTTTAGCAACAGGAAACTATTTCACTATCAGTTTTTCAACATTTGTTAGGTAGACTATTAAATGAAAACAGAAAATCAATAATTTCTGCTCTATTTCAAGTTGCTAATACATGTGCTATTTCCCTGGCTCCCCATTACAGTCTCATGAGATTGGCTGCATTCATTTTTTTTTTTTTTTTTTTACAAATGCAGAAACCTGAGGCACTGATTTACATATACATACAGCTATGGAGTAATGGAGGCAGAAGTAGAAAACAAATCAACCTAACTTTTAAGCCTGTACGATGCAGCTGGGGATGTGTTCATTTGTCAATCTAGAAGAAAAAAATAGGTTCAGCCTTGAGCTCCAAAAAGTGAGAATTCACTTTCCTAGAAACAGAAGAACAAGAAGGAATCAAAGTAAAGCAGCATCAAAGTACTGTGGCCAGCTTGAGGATGCAAGGGTCTATGTAGAAAGGGTAAGGAGGAACTGATTACTGCTAACAACTTGAGCAAGCCAGAAAGCAGCTTCTCCCCAAGAGCCCATATAAAGGAACAAATGTCACAGACCACCCCAGTTGGGTATGGGGGTCTCTGGGACAAGAGTCTTTGAAGGCTAGGTGGGTAAGGATTTGGTGGTGACAAACAGAAACAAACACGGAGGCAGTTTGAATCTGAGCGTATTTTGTAGCTCTCAAGCAAGGGATTTTATACATAAAGAAACAAGTATTACAACTCTTAGAAGGTGTGTTCAGTGAAGCAATCACGGATATCATCATTGTCATTTGGCACAGTAAAGCAAAAAAATCATCCAAGTATGACAACTCTGAAAAGATGTATTTAGTGGGGCAACTATGGATAGAACAGGTAACATCATTGTTATTTGGCACAATAAGAATCATCTAAGTATTACAACTCTGAAAGGATGTATTCAGTGGGGCAGTCATTCAAAATTAGTGGCATATTTCCAAGAGCAGGTTACTAAATTTCTATGGTCAATTATTGTTTAATATCTAGTACCTGAGTTTTTTTGTAAACCTTCAAAGTGTAAATTTAAACTTTTAATTCTTTTTATTTACCATTTACCAAAGCCCACTTCCGATGACACATGTGTAGCCATATGAAATTTTATTATTGGGAAAGTTTTTATCTATCATAATACTATTATGTAATTTTGTAAATGATTTATGAAGTAAAATGCTGGTTTTCCCAGAGAAAACCATAGCTAGTGTCCCCAACTCAAGGGACAGTTTCTTACCCATTTTTCTCACTTAAGATCTTAGCCTAGGCTAGCAGGAACATGTTTAAATAAGAAAAGGAATAAGAAAACAAAACAGATAAATTGTCATGAGAACTATGGCTCAATATTTTGTTCCAGCCAAGAGTTCCACAACCGGTTCCAGGAAGCATCCTTCTTTTAAAGGTTTCACCCTAGTCTGTGAAACTTGTCACACAGATTTTATTGGGGTTGGTGTGACAAGCATAGCCTGGCAGATACCAGAATTTGAGATTTATAGGACTTTGAATAGAGAATTTGGCCACACAGTATTGGACTTCTGATCAACAGAAATGTGAACTCATAAATTTATGTTGTTTTAAATGGCTTTTTAACACTTTTAGTTCCTTATTTTGGTATATGGCATAATTGCTTTGTAATAACACAATAAGTAATGTTATTTATGTTTAAGTATAGAGATTTATTATGAATTTCTGTTATATAAGAAAAGGAATTTTCTTGAATGATAGCAATTAAAAATAATTACTAAATACTAGCATTCTCTTTATTTCTCTCTCTCCCTCTCACTTTTTCTTTCTGTCCTTCTCTGTTTCAAAAGTACACATTTCCACAAATATAACATTTTTAGTGAAAATATTCACTAGTTGCATTGTATCATGTAAATATCCCTCACAGTTGATGGATGTAAAGTGCAATTCATAATATTGCTATTTTGTTCCTCCCAAATCACCTCTGTTGAAAACTCTACTTTTTATGTACCACAAGTTTTCTGACAAACCCATAAAATTCTACATAGTATGGTCAACATATTAAGTAATTCATGAATTCCACCTATTTTTCTTGGAGAACACCCTTGGAGTTCGCTCCCTTCTGATTCATTCTGGATTAGTTATTTTCTGGACTTAACCACTGAGCTGTTATCCTGGGAATTCCTCTCCTGGTTAGCTTCTGTTCCTTAGACTGAAGTTTTTTCTAGCCTGAGTGGACCACACCCTTTGCTAGCTTCCTTAGAAAGATATCATCAGAGGTAACTTTATTTCATTCTTGTTCTAACTGTGTGCCCTTTCAGAAATGATTTTAATAAAACCTTTCTGTATCTCAATAGATCCTCACACAATATTAATTTTCTGCTAGGTAAATAATTCTTCATTGGAAACAATCTCCTCTCAGGATGTAGAAAGCACTCTTCAAATTGCACATATTCTTCTAATGTGTTTTTGCTTCTAAAATAGAACCAGTCCTCCATGATTTCCACCTTCCTGCGCGGAATTGTGTTTTGTCTTCAAGACTTCTTTTGGGAGGTGGGATAGGGGGTTTGTGGAGGGGAAACCAGGAAAGGGGATAACATTTGAAATGTAAATAAATAAAAGATCCAATAAAAAAGACTTCTTTTGGTCTGTAGTGTCTTATAATCTAATGATATGCCTCAGTGCAGACCTTTTGTCTAGTAAGCTGGAATTTTGTGAGTACCTTTTGGAAGAACTAGCCCTTCATTTGTTGCACATCATGTTATTTTTTTATCTACTATGACATATTCTATTGCTTGTGTTTCTAAAACTCTTATTAATTAGCTATTGGATGTACTGGACTGATTTCCTAACTTCTATGTATTTTTTCTCTCAAACTTTCTATTTATTTTTGGCTTTTGTTTTTAGTTTCTGGGAAATTACCTTAATGTGGTTTGAGCCTCAATTCTCATTGGTACAATTTGACAAAAGGCCCTGTATCCTAGGGATGTTGTGAGGGGTCAAAATGACACCTAGAGGGTGCTTAGTATGATGACTTGCCATCAGCAGTAGTTAGAAGCCAGTGCCTTTCTCTCAACAAATGAACATTACAATCTGGGTGGAAACCATATCTAGCTATCACAGTATCATATTATATAGTATATTCTCCCATTAAGATGCTGAACTTGTAATTGACAGTTTTCAATTGCACTGCTTATAGAAAATTTTCATAGCACAGATCAAGTTACCATCATTAACTGTTTCTAAAATCCTTGAAATCAAAAGTATTTTTAAGAAAATGTCTTTTCTTTCTTTCTACCTGAGCTATAAATGCTGAAAACAAACACTGAGTAGCTGTTCTTTGATAATAAAATGGATAGTTTGGAGAACAAATGCACCATTTTCTCAGAATGACAAGATAGTGTAAACTTTTAATATGTGAAGGTTGCCATATACTTTGTCATACAGGCCAAACAATGACAGATCACTACCTGGGGTACCAAGGGGGATAACGCTGCTCACAAACTTCAAGATTCACAGGAGACCTAGATTTGGTACAAACGTTGACCTGCCTGTGTTTAGGGTCTATGAAGACCAGAAGGAGATCCAGAGAAAAAGAAGGTCCAAAACTTCATCTTGCTACTTCATTCAGTCATTGATTCAAATGACTCTGTGGGTACCTGCCAATCAGATTGGATTGCAGCTCTAATTCCTTGGTATACATATATCAATCCTGGATGTGCAGCTTTTTATTGGAGTGTAGCTATAGCCCAGGGATTAAGTGTGTGCCTAGTGTGTAATGCAATCCTGGGTTCAATTCTCAGCACCATTCAGAAGCAGATATTTCTTGTCTATTATGGGTCAGATATCTGCTAGGCATTGCACGATACTGGGCATTACTTCCTTTCCTCTGAGATTCAATTTCTTCCCCACAATAAGAAGAGTGAAAAATAGGAGCCCATGCCAGTTCAATAGTTGCAACTGATTAGTTTTAGGAAAATAATGTAAGCAGATAATGAAAAAATTGTAGATGATCCAAAACTCATAGGTTTCAAAACGTGGAGGAAGAACAAAACAAAAATGATTCCACATGTTATTGTTTGACATAGGAACTGTTGTAAGTATGAATTCTACATGCCTTATACCCACCGTGCTACCAGAGATGAGACAATGATAGCTTTAATGAAAAATAGAATTTGGACCTGGAGTGATGGCTCAGTTGGTAACGTGCTTGCTGTGAAAGCATGAGGACCTGAGTTTTATTTCAGAATTTATGAGCATATGAGTTTGGACCTAAGAACCCATATAAAAAGAGCTAGGCATGCTGGGAGGCAGGGACGAGTGGATCCCCTGGGCTCACTGGTCATCCAGTCCAGGGTGCTTAAAGAGCTCTAGGCCAGTGAGAAGCTCTGTCTTAAGAACAAGGTAGACAACTGCCAAAGAATTGATACCCAAGGGCATCCTCTGGACCCCATTTGCATGTGCAACCCTCATAAGCATACATACAGACAAGGTGGGCCATTCAAACCACACCCCAGTAACCCTCCAACCAGTGTCCATATACACATACCTTTCCCCTTTGGTGTGTACTACTTTCTTTCAGCATCCTCTCTCCAACTGCTGCCAACCCAAAGCCTCCTGATGATTGGCTAACAATTTATTGAGAACTGTTACAAGTGTTTGTATTCTACTCTTTCCCTAATTGCCTCATTTCCTGTCTTGTCTGCTTTCTCATAATATATAAGCTCAATTCATTCTCTATTGAAAGAGATCAAAAATTGTGGATTATTATTCTTGGATAAGATCCCTCTTGTTAGTAGCCCTCAAATCCTGATACTACTTTCATGGTGGATGTTTAAGCATCTTTTCATTGGGAAAAATGGAAACATATAAAAGTAGATATTTTGTTACAATGCATGACCCTGTTGTACTCCTTGCCCAGTGTGAATAATTATCAATATGTTCTATCTTGTATCATGCTTATCTCCACCTATTGTCTATTCCAGACAGAATGAAATAGTTTGAGACAATTCCTAGTCATTGTATACTGTCATCTGCAAATACTTCAACATATATCTCTATAAAGTAACATTTTTTTTATTAAAGAAAAACATAAATTTGGAATGGTTTATTACACCTTTAGTCTCAGATATTTGGTAGGCTGAAGAAGGAAGTTGCTTGAGCCCTGAAATTTGGGACCAGCCTGGACAACATAGACTTCCTATAAATACTAAAATAAATAATCAAACAAAAATATGTATGTGTATGTCTTCAGTATTGTTATACAAGTTCTTTTTTTATTTATTCGAAACAGGGTTTCTCTGTGTAGCCCTGTCTGTCCTGGAACTCACTTTGTAGACCAGGCTGGCCTCGAACTCAGAAATCCACCTGCCTCTGCCTCCCAAGTACTAGGATTAAAGGCATGTGCCACCACAGCCCGGCATAACTTCTTAAAAGTAACAGAAATCTTTACCATTGTCAAATGTTATGTTAATGTTCACATTTCTCCAATTGTCTCATGAATGTTTTCACCACAATTTTCTTAAATCAAGATCCAACTCATGCTGGCTTAAAAAATACTAATACTTTGTGAATTGCAAAGGCAAAAATTTGAGGAAAAACAATTATTTGGCTTTAAAAATCACACTATGTCAGCATCTAGTAATGAATATGACCCTCTCAATACAAAGTCACTCCCTTTTGCCCTTCCAAATTGTTTAATTTCAGGAATTCTTCACAAACATCTGTGGAATAAGAATGAACTACAAACCTAAGTTTGGCTTCAAAAATTTGAAATTCTCACACACTAAAGACACACTCTGAAAACAAGCAAACAAACAAACAAAGACAAACTTGGTCTGGGGCTCTAGAGCATATGTTTAGTGTATGTGAGACCCTGATTTTTACTCCCAGCATCAAAACTAAAATCAAGACAAAATGACTCATCCACATGGATGTCCACCCTTATGCATAAATGCCAACTTTAGTATGTCTGGGGAGTGTTTTGATAATTGGAGGCAGAGAGAACACATCTGTTTTTTATCATCACCCCCATAAGGGTAAGGACCAACATAAGGATGTTGGCAATGTGATCATGAAGGACACCACTTCTGCATGAATCAATTAAGACCAAAGAGTTGCAGCCTTTTAATGAATATTTTGAAGTGCATGAAAAACTTGAAACAAAGTGGGAAAGGGGATTTATGAAATGTATTAGTTTGGCAAGAATTACACATAGTTACATGAGCATATCTCAAATGTGCTGCATTTACACTTGATAATCAAGTTTGCAGTAAGTTGCTGCCTTGAATGCAGCTGGGAAATACTGATCAAAACCCTGTGACTATCACAAGCAAAGCAATCAAATATACCAGTGAGAAAACATCCAGTCAAATTGAACATGGGACACTGGGAGTCACATCCTTGCCACCAGGGTCTACTCTGTTCCACTTTGCTTTTAATCCAAAAGCCTTTAAATGAGCATAGATCATGCACAAAATGTCCTGGTATAGTCAAAGTTACAGGGCATACTTTTTGCACTATAGTTGTTTTAAGTCCAAGGTAGACAGAATGACAGATTTATTCTAAGTAGTGGACTAGTTCTTCCTGGTATACTTTTTTAGAAGGATTTTTGAGAGTGTGCTTGGGCTCAGTAGGAATCCAACTAATGCGTATGAATGATGTGTTTCTCTATGGATACTGTATCTCATTGCTAGAGATACATATACACACACTTGTGCACAAACACACACACACACATGTGCAGTCAATGGGATGAGCTCTCCTACATCAATCAGTAACTAAAAAGATGTATCACAAAAAAAAAATAAAAAAAAAAAAAAAGATGTATCACAGGCTTGTCCACAAGCCAATCTGGTAGGGCCATTTTCTCAAGTAAGATTCCTTCTTCCAAAATGACTCTCAACTTATGTCAAGTTGACTGCCATTAAAGTGAACTGAAGTTAATTAAAACTAGTCATCATAGGCGGCTTTTTCCAGGACTTAATGCATAGGAGGTAGAGGTACAAATGACAGAACAGGAGGTGGAGGCACACACCTGGAATCCTATCTGTCCAGAGGATGAGGCAAGAGGACTGCAAGTTAGAAGCCAATCTGGTCTACAGCTTGAGACCCTACAAAAAACAAAGTGAGTTTGGGAATAGATGAGAAATAAGAATTCTCTTTTGGATATGGGAGTTTTAGAGAGAATCATTAGGTCAGGATTCCCAAAGATGTTCAGGCACCCAGGGACAGCTCTGAGAGGAGCTGCTTCAAAAGTCAGGGGCAAGTAGCCCATGTTTTCTCTGGCATTTGAAATCTAGATTTAAGTGTGAGTATGTAGAGGGGAGAGTAGAGCAAGGGAGGTGAGGAATAGGACTAGAGGGAGGGAGAAGAGGAGAACAAGAGAAAGTGATGGGATGTATGTGATGTGAAAGCAGAAGGAGAGACTATTTGAAGGTAGGGGAAGCAATAGCAAGGAATTACTAATAGAAAGAATAAAGTATAATTATTGTATATGATTTAATATATATGTATGAATCATTATAATGTGCTCTATTACTGTACATGCAAATAAAAGTATAGATTTATATGGCTGTTGAGATGGCTCACTGAATAAAGATACTTGCTGCCAAGCTGGACAACTTGAGTTCAATCTGCAAGATCCACTTAGTAGAAGGAGAGAATCAACTCCCACAATTTGTCCTCTGACACCATAGGCATGCCATCATACCCATGGATAAATACATACTAGTATCCAGGATAAATAAATAAATTAAACATTAAAGAAGAGGGAGTGTCACAAGAGCTATTCACCAGAGAAAGAGCAAATAACAGAATTCACTTTGCATGTCTTCTTCTAGCCCAGAGCCAGGAAATCTAAGCTTGCTGTACAATCTCTGGTGGGAAGTGGGAAAGTGAGTGCTCAGCTTACCCTTGCTGCCCAAGGGTAACACACTACTGCCACCTGAGGGCTGCCCATAGAAACTGTAATGGCAGCTCTATGAAAGCCATTTGGAAAGAACATAGTTGGAGAGGACTTGACTCCTCCTTTCAAGAGCCTTTTATGAGACTTTTGTCTCTCACTTTTAGTTCTTAAAATCCTATAATGGTTTCGTATCTCAATTTTGTTTCCTTTTGCTAACATCCTCTTGTGAAGTGGAACTGGATCTTTGTTCATCCATTTATTTACTGATATTCATTTATTTATTATTCAACAAACATTCATTTAGTAGCTATGCTGTGCTGAACACTGAGGTTATATTAATGACCAAAAACATGTGCATTCCTCCAGCAAACTGTATTTTAGTGTAACTGTAAAGGAGGGGTAGAAAATTGAACCAAGAGCCTTGTGCCTGCTAGGCAAATGCTCTACCACTGAGCATGTCTCCAACCTCTAATCATTGTAGTGTAAAGAAATCACTATGAGGGAAAAGCTGATAATGCAGTGAGAACAGGTAATGGGGGAGCCTCAGAAAGTAGGTGAAATTTCACTATATAGACCAGGCTGGCCTCAAACTCATGACCACCCTGTCTCAGCTTCCCAAGTGCTGGGATTGCAAGCATCACAACCATGTTTGGTTTGAACTGAACCAATATGATTGAGTGTATGATTACCTATACACTCAACTGAACAATCAGAACATGATGTCTTAAATATTCTAGCACATAAAGTCTGGATAAAAATCAAGATATCAAAATCTGTCTTTCAGATTCCTCACTAGTTCAACAGCGATGATAATATTAGACACACGGGCTGAGGGTGTAGCTCATGCTAGAGCACTTCTGTAATATGTACAAAGACCCCAGGTTCCATCCATAGCACCAGGAAAATAAAATAACAGTTCTATCTTTAGAGAGTATTTTTGAGTTACCACTCAAAGAAGCACTTAAAGTCTAGTGCATAGTAACCATATAATATATGCCACTCTTCTCACCTGTTTATAGAAAGAGCTATGGAAATTGCTGCCAGGCTGATAGAATAGTGAGGTTGTTCCAATACAGTACCATGGCAAAGGTGTGACTTTAGGTGTTCAAGGACCCACTCTGGCATTAGTAGTGGTTAACCAAACAAGGAGTAAAGGATTGAGCTTATTAGATCATTTACAAATCCCCTGGTTTGCAGAAGTACACGCAGAGAAAGAAACGTTCTCCATAGTCCATACATATAAGAGACCCCCTCATCTCTCTAAAGTCTTGCTATGTAGCCTGACCTCCAACTCCAGATCCTTTTACCCAAGCCTCCTTGGTGCTGGCTTTCAGGTGTGCTCCACCACACGCAAGCAATTATCCAGTCCCTGCCTCAATAGAAAGGCATCCCCTATTTTTTTTTAAATAAAAGTTAATGCATTCAGCATTAACTTTAATTTTTTTGATCAATCCATCATATTCCTCATATGCTTGCCCATTAATCTTCCTTCTACCCTGGAGAACCAAACACAACAACCCCCCTGCCCATGACAGCTGAAATTGGAGGAAGGACTGGAGATGGCAACTACTAAATTTCCTGTAGTTGATCATGGTACTGGTGTTATCTATAATCATATCCCATGACCTAGGAAATATGCAAATAGGCTGGGGACTAAAGTGGCATGATATATGAAACTTGACTACACACAGCTCTGAGTAAAACCTTAATAAGTGAGCAAGGAGATGGAGCGATAAATCTGTCAGATTGCTCAAGATTGGTAAGGTCTGGAGAGACACATTGGAAATTCGTCGTTCTCTTCTTGAAGCTCTAAGGTAACTTTGAAATTACTTTTGAAATCAAAAGTTATAACAGCCTTCCTCTTCTGTAGGTTGAGACTCTTATGTCACATTTCTTCTGCTCTTCTTCTCTCTTTCACTCACTCATCTCATTCTTTCATTCTTTAACTGAGATTGCCTGAGCATCTGTCAGGCTCAGAACTCAGCACTGTGGATACAGCCCAGGAGAAAGCCAATTCTGTCTACTCTCATGTCACTTGGAAGTATTTGTAGACAATCCAATCATTCTAATGTGAGGTGACCATGGTGGAAGAATGGGCATGAAGGGAGGTGGTCTGAGAGTGCTCAGCTGACATTTCTGGACCTAGAAAATGAGCCCACAATCTCCAGTTGTAAGGATGCAAAGGGCAGCAAGCCAAAGAGATGAACATCCCTTTATGAAAAAATCTGTTAGCTGAGAGGAAGGACATGTAAGTCTGCCCAAGCATTTGTCAAGTTGTTCTGTCTACTCTCATGTCACTTGGAAGTATTTCTAGACAATCCAATCATTCTAATGTGAGGTGACCGTGGCAGAAGAATGGGCATGAAGGGAGGTGGTCTGAGAGTGCTCAGCTGACATTTCTGGACCTAGAAAATGAGCCCACAATCTCCAGTTGTAAGGATGCAAAGGGCAGCAAGCCAAAGAGATGAACATCCCTTTATGAAAAAATCTGTTAGCTGAGAGGAAGGACATGTAAGTCTGCCCAAGCATTTGTCAAGTTGTTCTGTCTGCTCTCTTAAATGTCAAGGAGCATTGCAAAGAGATTGCCTGGATTTGAATGACAGCTGCTGTATCCCAGAGAAATAATTGTGAAAGACGAATGAATAGACTTGGTGCCTCGGGGGAGGCTGGGATCAATCATCAGAAGTCTAGCCAATGCCTCAGAGCCAGGGCCAGAGCTCTTGTCATTTTGCAGCCCTTATCCTTCATCCTTTTATATGCACAGACATAGCCATGGCAACCGAATTCCGTGCTGCACAGTTTCAGTCCTGAGAACAGAAATTCTAAGAAGAATAATTTCAGTTTCTACATCAGGATTTGCTTTATAGTCTAGATTTAAAAAACCCGAGGATCAGAGTCACCAGCATGCATCTCCTGCCCCCCAAATAACCATTCAATGTAAAGATGGACATGAAGGTCAATTTAAGAATGAACTTGTGAATCCTAGTACCTAAAATGCAATAAGCCTTCAACATATGGCACCTATTGTTCTTGTCACCATTTACAAGAAGGCTGGTGGGTTGGGTAAGGTAAATTTGTAGCAAGAGGCCATTGAACAGTTTTTCTTTAGGGCATTATCATGGGACAGGTACAGGGCTCAAAATGGAAGGGTAAAAGTATCTTTTTTTGCCTATCTTGGAGGTTTGCTAATTTCAATCACCTTGTATTTTAAATAGTCAATACTAAAATGTAGTACATGCATTTTATTTATTCGTCCATAGCCTCATAGTTCTGATTACAGTGGGACTTTTCAAAGTGTTTTCATCTCTATAATCTCATTTGACTCTTATGATAATCCAAGGAGGTATGTGCTATTATTGTTAATGTCTCTGTTTTACAGATGAGGGAACTGATGTATCCAGATCTATGAATGGAGGTGTCTTTGCATGCATGCGTGTGTGTGTGTGTGTGTGTGTGTGTGTGTGTGTGTATCTGTGTCTGTGTCTGTGTCTGTGTTTGAATCTGTGTCTGTGTCTGTGTATGAATATATGTGCATGTGCACACTGAGGCCAGAGTTGGCATTGTGTGTCTTTTCCATAAGTCTCCACTATATTTTGTTTTAAGCAGTCTCTTGCTGAAGCCAGACTTTGCTGCTTTGGCTAGATTAGTTAGCCAGTTTGCCCCAGAGAACCCCACCTCTGTCTCCTTAGTGCTGGGATGATATGTAGCTGCCACTCCTGCCTGGCTTTTTGATGATTTCTAGGTACCTGAACACTTCCTTCTAGCACTATGAATGGGATTTTTTGAAGTTTCTGGTCCTATGATTTCATAGAAATAAATCCCAAAGGGTTACTTATGCTTCTGTCATCCCAGTCTATTCAGGCTAGCTAAGGAAAAGGCCTAGTCTACATCTTCTAAAGGGCTCACCACGTGGATTTAGTTGGACTTTACCTGGTCCCCCTGTAGAATGCACACTCCTGGTAAAATAAGAGTTATGGGCTCCTAATGAGGGCTCTGACACTGCTCTCACCTATATATGGCTGCCTGTGCTCCCTCTGAGGTATACACTTCCTGTGACCTGGAAATTCTTTTGTAATTTTTTTACAGTATTTTCTTTAGTTGTTTAATCTAGACAAACCACTTGCACTTCCAAAAAGACCTTCAGCTGGAGCTGCAGCTCGCTTCTCTGTAATCAGTTGATGCCTGGCAACGCCTTCCCACCCCAAACCCCAAAGTCACCACCGCAGCCCCAACTCATGCCTGTGAAAGGCACATGGTAATGGGGCAGAACAGACTGTCATGAGAGTCCCAAACGCAGCACAAGTGGGAGATCCCAGCCCAACCCGCCCTGCCTTCCAGAATTCACCTTCTCTCTTCCGTCTAAGTTTCCCACTACCAACCTCTCACTATGCTTCCCAATACTAGACTTTGAGGTATACACTTCCTGTGACCTGGAAATTCTTTTGTAAATTTTTTAAAAGATTTTTTTTTCCTAATTGATGTGTCTCTGTGTGGGTTTGTGCACATGAGTGCAATGCCCCTATCGGCCATAAGGCATCTTAAGAGGGCATCTTAATTGCTGGAGCTGGAGTTACAAGTAGCTGTAAAATACCTAATGTGGGTGCAGGGATCCAAAGTCAGGTCCTCTGGAATAGCAGTATCTGCTTAACCACTGAGCCACCTCTCTAGTTCCAGACCTGGACATCCTACCGTTGCATTCCCAGAGCTTAACCAGACTTAAAAACCTGCTAGAAGAGTGCAATTTAAGCAAGTTCTAGGGACACCTATTTACTAGGGTATGCAGCACAAGAGCTTTTTTAGGTTTGTTCTTCAATGACACACTCTCACTATACAAACCTCCCCATATATAAAAGTGTTTGGGTTTAGGGATGTACTTTTTCACATTGAGTCACATAATGTTATAGTTTGGGTTTGAATGCCCTGCAAAGACTGTGAATTCAAAGCTGGTAATTGAGAGCTGGTAAGTGGCATTATTGAGGGATGGTGGACCATTTCGTAGGTGCAGCCTACTGGACAGAAGTTAGGCCATTGGAGATGTGTTCATGGAGCCATGCTCCTTCGCCTCTCTCTTTGCTTCCATGTGAGAGAAGCGTCATCTTCATTATGGCTTGAGTCACTACTTCTTTCCTGTTGTCTTTTCATTGATAGATGATCATTTGTTTTGGAATTTGAGTTTCATTTGGGAGCTAATATTAATATGCTGCTACCAACATCATTATGTAAATTGTGGGTGTGGGTGTGAGTGTATGTGTGTATATGTATGTGTATGAATGTGTATATTAATAAGTGAGTATATATATACATGTATATATATATATACATATATACATATGAGTATATAAGTAAATATGTGGGTGTGGGGTATGTGTGTGTGTGTTGGGTGGTCACCCAGGAGTCAGACTGCTACATCATATGGTATTTCTATGGTTAACTCTGAGGAAATTTCAGACCGTCTTCTGAAGTGACTATGCATTTTATATTCCATTAGCATTAATTTCTCCATATCTTTGCAAATACTTGTTTTTTATTAGAGCTATCCCAGTAGGTATAAAGCAGAATCTCATGGTGTTTTGATTTACATTTCCTTGATCACTAGTGATGCAGTACATCCTCTCAAGTGGCTATTGGTCATTTGTATATCATCTCTGGAGGAATAGCTACTCAACATTTTGCCAAGTTTTAAATTGGATTACTCATCTTTCTGTTATTGAGTTGTGATATATTTTATAAATTCTAGATTAAAATCCCTTATCAGGTACATGATTTGCATGTGTTTTTTATCTGTGGATTGCCTTTTACTTTCCCTGACATTGTCTTGAGATATGTAAAAGACTTTTGTTATTTATACTTTGGTGTCATATCTGTAAATTCTTTGACTAATTCAAGGACACAAATATTTACTTCTATAGTTTCTTCTAGGAGTGTTATAACTTTTGTTCTTATACTTAAATACATGATATATGGTCCATTTCAGTAAATTTTGTACATGTGAGGACTGCTCCAAGTAATAATAATGATGATAATTTATTATGGCAATATTGTTATTATTAACATCATTATACTGTTATAATGATATTATTAATTTATTATTGTTGTTATTATTTTGCATGTAGACATTTAGTTGTACCACATAGATCACCAGGCTTGGTGGCAGTGCCCTTACCCACCAACCCAGTTTACTGAACCAAATGAAGGGCATTCTAGTTATATTTGTTTTTTTATTATTGTATTTTATTACTTTCTATTTCTCTTAGACAGGCTTAAGTTTTTCTTTTGCTTTCTTTCCTTTTCCTCTTTACACATACTGAGATGAATGCTTGACACTTTAGGTTTTGTCTGGGCATCATTGTTAAAGACTTCCTCTCTCTAAGCCCCACTTTAAGTGCTTTCCTCAAGTTTAGATTATGGTTAGGTTAAAAATATGTACAATTCTACTATTATTCTTTAACTCATCAGTTATTTCTGAATGTGTGTCTTGGTTTCCAACTATACCAAGATGTTCCAGTGAACTTTCTGTTATAAATGTAATTAGAAACTTATTTGCATTATGATCAGAATACAATTATTCAAAATGTGTTGAGCTTTCCTCTTCGGTCAAGTTCTGTAAATGTTCTGGATGCAGTAGCTGATAGTTACCATGGTCTTTACACTAGTTGCTTATTATCTTACATTCAGAGTCATGCAGTTCTAAGTGTCAGTCTTCCCAACACTTGTGGCTTTTGCAGATACCTGCACTCATATGCATGGGCCCACACACAGATACACACAAACATATAGTGTTTTTAACATCTCAAAAGTAATCAGAATCGAGTTCTTATCTAAATCAGAATAGAGTTCTTATCTATATTCTTAGATGTCACATTTACTTTTATCAGTGCTTGTTTATGTTGCTCCTGTACTGCATGACTTTCCTGTGTTTCATTCCTTTGTACATCTTGTTACCCTGAGATGTAGAACTCTCAGCTCCTCCTACTCCATGCCTAGATGCTGCCATGTTCCTGCCTTGATGATAATGGACTGAACGAACCTCTGAACCTGTCTGTAAGCCAGCCTCAATTAAATGTTGTCCTTATAGGAGTTGCCTTGGTCATAGTGCCTCTTCATAGCAGTAAAACCCTAACTAAGACAATTATCTTGAGTGATATTGCCCTGAAGGCATCAGATTATCATGGGCAGGGCTCCCATCAGCATCCCTATGGTGGCTTTGACTTCAGATAAATCAAAGGTCTAGTAAGAAGTCCCTATCAGCACTCAGCTTCTTAAGGCACGAAGGTTTAATTTTTAAGGTAAGAAACTAACTATGGCCTTTTTAGAGTCCTCAGAGCCCTTATTATTGGAAACCCTTTCTTCTAGCCCCCTGCTTGCAACCTGAGGCTAGAAATACGATATATTTTCTATAAAATTTAAGCCACTTTAGCTTCTCGCAGCCTCACATAAAGAAATCTTGGTGCTCTTCTGGTGATCTAACTCGGGAATCTTTGTATGATCAGCATTAAAAAAATCAATATTCTGATATCTAATTTTTACCTATTTTGATGCCACCAGGCCTCACTGCAAACTACCAGATCTACTGATGAAGCTCAGATTAATGTGTCATAGTACTGAGATAAAGAAACAAAAGCCTGAAAAAAAAAAAAACCCTGCAAACTGTTGCCAGCCTTCTTACTCTGTGTGAGATGAGCAACCTGTCTTAGTTAGGGTTTTACTGCTGGGAAGAGACACATGACCATGGCAAATCTTATAAAATATTTAATTGGAGCTGGCTTACAGTTTCAGAGATTTAGTCCATTATTATCATGGTGGGAGCATGGTGGCATGCAGGCAGACATGGTGCTGGAGAAGGAGCTGAGAGACACATTTTGATCTGCAGGCAGACACACACACACACACACAGAGAGAGAGAGAGAGAGAGAGAGAGAGAGAGAGAGAGAGAGAGAGAGAGAGAGAGAGAGAGAGAGAGAGAGAGAGAGAGAGAGAGAGAAAGAGCTAGCAAACTTGACATGGGCTTTTGAAACCTCAAAGCCCAACCCAGGTGACATACCTCCTTCAAAAAGGCCACATATCCTAATCTTCCTTGAATAGTGCCACTCTCTAATGACTAAGCATTCAAATATATGAGCCTTTGGGTGCCATCCTTATTCAAACAACCACAATGACCAAGGCAACTTGTAAAAGAAAAAAATTAATTGGGAGCTTGCTTACAGTTTCAGAAGGTGAGTCGATGACCAGTATTGGGAGTGGGATGGGCAATAGGCAGGCAGGCAAGCATGGTGCTGAAGCAGTAACTGAGGGCTTATATCCCCAGGCAGCTAGCCCACAAAGCAAGACTGAGCATGGAGGGGGCATTTGAAACCTCAAAGCTGGCCCTCAAGTGACAAAGGCCTCCAACAAGGCCATACCTCCCAATCCTTCTCAAACAGTTCTAAGAACTTGGGACCAAGCATTCAAATATATTAGCCTATGGGGGCCATTCTCATTCAAACTACCATATAACCCATCTTCTCAGTGCCTCCAAAGTGGAGCTGCTCCTTCCCTAGGGCCAGTGAAGTGAAATTCAGGGAGGAAGGTTATCTTAGAGCCCAGAGAAAAGCAATACAGCAGCTGAACTGAAACACACAAGAGTTGTATTGAGTGCAGAGCTCCAGTGCTGTCACTGGGTAGTCTAGTCAATTTATGTCTTTTTCATTTTTAAAACAGACTCCCACACAGCTCTGGCTGTCATCAGACTATAACAATGAAGATGATCTTGAACTTCTAATCTTCTTGCCTACACCTTACAAGTTCTGGGATTGCAGACATGTCTCATCATGCCTGGGCTAGACTAGGTTTTATTTCATATACATGAAGGATGGAAAAGTACAGGATTTTTTTCTATAATCACTAGTGGCTGAGACCAATTTAAAAATTTATGTCTTAGAAAAATATAGTCTATAGTAATATTCGTATAGACCTCCACAATCTCTGTAATCTCCAGCTCCTGGCCATTTTTTCAGAACTCTTTAGCTGCCTCTTAGCTTCTAAGTGAAACAAAGGCTCATAGCTCCAGGATTCTGGGGGCTTATAACATCAGAAATCACTCTTTGGTTGCTATGGCTACAGCAGCAGCAGCAGCTGGATGTCGGGATCCAGAAGCCTGTGTTTTATCAAGTCTTGGTCTTACCAGCTATGCCTGCTGGATCTGTGATAAAGACTATGAGTAGCCAGTAAAAGACGAAGCATTTATTTGGCTTGATGCTGCAACATAAGGGAACGTACACCAGAGATACCTCCTACATTAAGCTAACAAAACTGAGGAAGAAGCCTGGTACTATAGCTAGAAAAGGTACATAGCACACTTACGCTGGAATTATAATTTGGCCAACTACAACCTTGCATATTCAAAGCTCCCTGTTCTACCAGTCATGAACTTTACATATGAAATGACCGCAAGTTTTTTTTTTTGTTTTTTGTTGTTGTTGTTGTTGTTGTTGTTTTTTAAGGAACCTATTATAGACATCATATTATACCAATCACGGGGAATTTTTCCCCTGAGTGCAGGGGGAAGTGTTTTTGCCAGGAGGAGGAGTGGAGTCTTTCAGATCCCTGCAAGTTGCACGGAGAAGCTGCAATTACAGAGCAGCAAGTCCCCCTGAAGCAGGAGTGGTGATTCCCCTCAAATTACCTGTGGTTGCAGGGTCCCTTGCAGCTGCAGGGGGTTTTCTTTGGAGGGACATGGCTGCTCAAAATCGATAATCTGCCCTGAGTGTCATCTGACAGTCGTCAAAGGGCCCAGTTAGCTTACAGCTCCCACTTCAAGGCAGACAGATATAGAAGGATCTGCCAGCAGCAGTCACCCCAGGGAACTAATGGCCCACTCCCAGCAGTTTGTTCATCCACAGAAACAATAAGCAAGCTTTAAAGGATCTTTATAATAAAGGCCAAAGAAATTAATATTCTATGTAGCATTCAAAAATGTTTAAGCTGGGCATGGTGGCTCATGCCTGTAATAGCAACAGTTGGGAGGCTGTAATAGCAACAGCAGGAGGATTGCCACCAGCTCCAGGTCAGCCTGGGCTCCCTGGGATTCCAGACTAGCCTGGGATATAATGTGAGACTCTGTCTCAAAACATCAATAACAACAAACAAACAAAACTAAAATAAAAACAATAACTAACCCCTACCCATGTGGCCTTAGGGAGAATTGGGCCCTTCTAATTATGCACAATATAGAATCAACCACACCATTGGTTAAAAATACGAAAGACTGTGCCCTAAACCCCTAGGTAAACCAGAATCCCCTGCATTCCTAAGGAGAGATGAGAGGAAAGGAGAGAAGAGGGAGAGGGAGAAGGAGAGGGAGAGGGAGAGGG
>NC_045030.1:41266139-41268488 GCF_008632895.1 Mastomys coucha
GATGGGTGATTCCTTGGTGTGGAGAGGGGAAAAATGGGGGGCGGGGGACGGAGAAACCCGAAGGTATTAGGCCCTCCTGCCTCAGAGAATCAGCAGTTGCGAAGCTGGGGAGGTAAGGTGCATTTGCATGACCTCACTGGGATTCACCTGGAAGATGCCACTTGGTAGGATTTATTTGCCTGGCCAGGGAAGGGGTTGGGGAAGAGGCCACCTGGAGGACGAGGGAGAAGTAATTTTGTTTGCCTGGAACCACCTATGTATCTCCTCTAATTTCTCTGGGTACTGTGGGGGTGGGTGTGTCCAACTCCCATTCTCTTTTACAGTAGCAGCCCATCAAAGAGGAATCGGAACTTGAATTCCGTGCAGCCGATTGCAGAGCTGGGTAGGCTAATGGTATCTGGGGATGCAATGTGTTTTTTGGGGGATGGCGTATCGTTTTGGATTGTATTCAGAAGGTGGGAGAGAGAGTTTTCTACCTAGTGACAGCAGAAATGGGCGGGAGAAGAGAGGGAGGAGGGAGGGAGGAACAGGAGGATGATGACGACTGAGTATTTTTCTGACCTTTCCTTTGGTTTCTCCAATGTGGCGCAGTCTTGAGAATCAGGATCTGCGACCCCCAGTCGATCGAGGACCATCAACTGTACCCTGAAGGCAAGCTTTCTCAGGTGAGGACACAGGTTGCAGAGGCTGGAAATTCTCCAGTTTCCCAGCTAGTGTAAGAATCTGAGAAATCACGGGGGTGGGTGTGGGGGGGGTGAGGAACAGTGGGTGGTCCAGGGAGCTTTGAGAGGGGCTTGCAGGTAAGCCTAGAGGTCATGAAGTTAATGATGTCTCTTTTTAACCCCTGCGAATTTGTGACCATTGTGCAGTTCCACAAGTAAAATCCAGAATGGAAGCAACAGTTGCCCCCCCTCTCACAGGACTGGGGGGGGAGGGTATGAATGACGTGGCTATAAAAAAAGCACTCTGGTACTAGCTCCAGGACGCTGCAATAGCTCTCCTATCTGGTATTTTAGGACAGTAGACAGATATTTGGGGTATTGAGGTACAGTAATTACAACTGGAGCTTGCTCCCTTATTAAATTCTCCTCTCCTGTTTTCTTTTTTGCAGCCCCTACTGAGATTGGAGATTGCTGCACTGCTGAAGATAAAGCGTTTTTGTTTTGTTTCTAAAACGCTTTGAGCATCTTGTATTAAGATATCCTATCACTGCTGTCAGACATGTCTACCATCCTTTCACGTTTGGGTAGCAGCCGGGGGCAGACCTCACCCCTGCCTCCTTGGGCTCATTCCATGCTGAGGTCCCTTGGGAGGAGTCTTGGTCCTTTAATGGCCAACATGGCAGAGAGAAACATGAGGTTGTTCTCTGGGAGAGCAGAGCCAGCCCAGGGGGAAGAAACCTTTGAAAACTGGCTGAGCCAAGTAACTGCAGTGCTGCCTGATTGGCATATGCCTGAGGGGGAAAAGGTCAGACGCCTAATGAGAACCCTTAGAGGCCCTGCTCGGGAGGTCATGCGTTTGCTTCAAGCTGCCAATCCTAGCCTAGATGTAGAGGATTTTTTGCGGGCAATGAAACTGGTCTTTGGGGAGTCTGAGAGCAGCGTGACAGCCCATAGTAAATTTGTTAACACTGTTCAGGAACATGGAGAGAAACCATCTCTGTATGTGATCCGTTTAGAGGTGCAGCTGCAGAATGCTATCCAGGCAGGGGTGTTTGCTGAGAGAGAGGCAAACCAGGCTCGCCTGCATCAGCTCCTGGTAGGGGCTGAGATGAGTACAGACCTTCGATTCAGGCTTAAGAATCTTCTCCGGGTCTATGCAAATGAACCAGATCGCCTTCCCAATTTCCTGGAATTAATCAGGATGATAAGGGAGGAAGAGGAGTGGGAGGAGACTTTTATTAATCCAAAGCGGCCCAGAAGGTCTGAGTCAGTGATGGAGAGGGCAGTCAGCCCTATGACATTTCAGAGCCCCCCACCAATAATGATCAGCAGTATTGACTGCAATGTGATAGAGATAGATGACTCTCCTGATGATTCAGATGAGGATGTGATCTTGGTGGAGCCTGAGGACCCACCACTGCCATCCTCAAGCACCTCCTCCTTCATAGGCAGGGCTGTATCCGAGGACCAAGTGCTGGTCATTGAGTCCCCTAACATTTTTGAGATCCAGGCTCCTTCCACCAGCAGTGGAGCTGGGAGAAAGAACAATCGGGGTTTTGGGGAGCTGCGCAGAGCCAGGAAGCGCAAACATACGATCCATTGTTCCCACTGTGGTGAGGAGGGCCACTCAAAAGAAACCTGTGACAATGAGAGTGACAAGGGCCAGGTTTTTGAGAATCTGATCATC
>NC_045030.1:41268498-41269527 GCF_008632895.1 Mastomys coucha
TTCATGGTGGAAAAGTTGGGGGGACAAACTCTTTAATTGCATGAACAAATCCACAAAGTGGCTTTCTTTGGGGGTGGAGAAAGGGTCGTGAATACCAGTACAGTAAAGAGAAGTGGCCTGACCTATGATCTTGTTCCCTTTCCCCATTGCTTAACAGTCTATTTTCTGTGTGAACCTCTCTCCTTGGTGGCTTTATTCTCTTTGTGAAAGTGGTATTGTTCATTGTTCAATCTTCAAGTAAGAAAATTATTAAAAAGTACAAATTACCCAGAACTCTCTACCTTGTGCAACAATTGTGAACCCTTTCGTGCCTATCCTAAATATTTCTCTGTAATTATGTTCCTAGATTAGATATATAGAGACAAAAGTGATGAAATAGAAGTGTTGTTCTATATGCTGTATTTTTTCACCAAAATGTAAGTTGTGGCCTTCTTTGTCAATAAATATATGCATATATGTCAGCATCTACTTTAATGTCTCTGTGGTATTATTTTAGGAAGCAAAGGAAGAAGAAGAATATAGTGAGGAGGTATAAAAGGGTGGAATTACCTTCTGAAGGGTTTTGTTTTAAATAAACTTTTGATTAGCAGATAAGGAAAAAGCCAAGCCTGGTGGCCTAGGTTTTTATTCCCACCCACCTAGGAGACAGGCAGGAGGATCTTGAGTTCAAGGTCTGTTTGAGCAGCCAGGTGAGCTCAAAGCCAGACTGGGCAAGTTATTTAGATATTCCTTAACATTAAAATAAAGTATTGGGGCTATAGCTCAATGACAGAACACTTGTTTAGTATGCACAAAGCTCTGAGCTCATCCCCCTACACATACATGCACACATACACAAAAAGAAAAAGAAATAAAGAGCACTTGTTTAGCATGAATAAAGCTCTAGGCTCAATCCCCAGCGCGCGCACATGCACACACACACGCGCACACACACACACACAAGCACACACAGCATACTTCCACAAACAGCCACTCATGCACAGTAGCTTCACACACACACACACACACATGCACAGGCCCACAGAGTAC
>NC_045030.1:41269549-41271343 GCF_008632895.1 Mastomys coucha
ACGTGCACACATACAGACACACACACCTCATGCATGAACGCACACACACACACATGCACACACGGAGCGAAAGATACAGAGCATTTCTTTAGCAAGCATAAAGCTCTAGGCTTAATCCCCTCTTATGCATGGCACACACACACACACACACACACACACACACAACTTCCACAAACATAGCCACGCACACAGAGTAGCTATACATGCGCACACACAGTAGCTATACATGCGAACACACATACACACATGGAGAAAGACATACAGAGCATTTCTTTAACAAGCATAAATCTTCATTGCTTTCTTTAATATTCCAGAGCAGTGTGCTGGAGGGAGGGGGGCAGTCCAGTGCTGAGGTAGGAGCCTAACATGGCAATTCCAGTGATTCAATTTGTGCTCATTTCGGCAAGGGCATTTCATCCTTTGGGTAGCATTTTAAAATTTCTGCTGTTGTTTCTGGGCATCCTGGTGTCTTCTGTGGGCTGATGCTACCCTCTGCTGTCTCCTGGATTATGGAAGAGAACAGTTGCTCTTAGCATCAGCAGGCTCTGCTCCTGGCGGTGGCCTAATACTTAGCCTGTAAAATATAGGACATAGGAGCTCAAGGACCCCAAATCCCAATTCGAAGTATGATCACTTCCAATCCAATCCATTTACACACAGGCAATGGATGACAACCTACCTGCCAGGGTAAGGCAGGGTGGAGAGGGTGAAATGGACTCATGCTTGTGAGTTCCTGTGAGAGTTTGTCATCTAGGAAATAGGGGCTCCACAGAACTGAGAGGATAAGCAGTAGGAGTTTCTGTGTCAGGTGAGAAGTATGGAGCTCTGGAGGTCATGGGGACAGAAGTAGTGTCCAGGGAGACACTCACATGAAGATGAACAGGAACAGAAATCCTGGTAGGAATTGAAAACATAGGGTTTCATGCAGAAACCTAGCCAGCAGGCTTTTGCTTAATCAAGAGTGGCCCAGATTTGTCTCTGAGGCAGGTATTAGGATTGTCATCTTACAGGTACTTTTGGTGCACTTGGAAGAGACAAGAGGTCCAGGCCAAGACCTGGAGGAGGCAGTAAACACCAAGGGCTACAAGAAGTTTTATTCAGAACCCACTTTAAAGTATTTCCTTTTTCTAGAACCACCTCTGTAACCCTTCCTAGTTACTTGTTGTTGCTCAGTTCCAGGACCCCACAATCTGTCCTCACAATCCCCTGGAGCCACACTCCCCAGCATTCATTAAAAAAAAAAGAAAAAAAGCCTTAGTCTTTGAACGCTCATGGTCAGAGGGAAACTGCTTCTGAGCCTTTAGCTTAGAATTCAGTGCTGAACAAAGAAAGATGCGCTGCTGCCAGCCTTGGTATCCCTCCAAAGCATCAGTGCATCCCTGGCAGCCACTATACCCTCTTCAGCGAGAGGTGACTTTTTGCACTCCTAAAAGGAAGCTTCTCAGACTTCTCTGGCTCCTTCAGCCACAGGAGCTTCCAACATCCTCCAGGTCACATATTTTTTAACTTCATTTCTACCTGCCCCTCTGTATGTTTGCTGTATTAATTACTTCCCTCAACTATGTGACAAGATCACCAAAGGAACTTACGGAAGGGCTGGTTTTGCCTCACCATTTGACAGTGCTGTTCATCTTGGAGAAGAAGGCATGGCTGCGCCTTCAGGCTGGAGAGGTGGGAGAAACAGAGGGAGAGGGAGAGGGAGAAACAGTAACAGACAGACAGACAGACAGACAGACAGACAGACAGACACACAGACACACACACACACACACACACACACACACACACACACAC
>NC_045030.1:41271622-41272498 GCF_008632895.1 Mastomys coucha
TTCCATATCAACTTCATTCAAATTCACTCTTCAAATACTTGTTGAATGATTTGCCCAAAGACATAGGTTGTGGTGCTAACAGTGTTTGCTGGCCCCACAGAAAGGAAAAGGAAGAAATCATAGCTGTTCATGGCCCTTTCACTGCTACCCCTGGCCTCTGTGCCTCTGTGGTACACACTTAAAATTGTTTACTTTTTTTTATTTCACTAGCCTGATCTCTGTCTCTGTCTCTCTCTGTCTCTCTGTCTCTCTCTCCCTCTCCCTCTCCCCTCTATCCCCTCTCTCCCTCTCTCCCTCTCTCCATCTCTCCCTCTCTCCCTCTCTCCCCCCCTCTCTCTCTTTCATGAGACACCAGCCGTTTCTTTGTGCAGGAAAAGTACATTTTTCTTCGATTGGATACCTGGGTACTCAGATCAGACCACTGAGACTACAAAATGGAGGAGGAAGGTGATTACATTTCTGCTGCAATGCCCTTCTTTTTAAGCCATGGGCTTATTTTCCTCCTACTGCCTTCACCCTCACTAGTCACTATGGGCTGAAAATGGCTTTTTGTCTTGTCAGAAGCATCTGGCCTTTGAGTGGCCTTTTGTTTCCCTCCTTGCTGGCATCTTTTCTCTCTGTTTCCATGGCACCCTTCCTTCATGGCTCCCTCCTCTCCTGGCCGGTTTGGTGCCCTATTCTCTGTTTCTATGGTATTTTCTTCCTCTTCCTGGCCTTTGTATAATTACAATAAAACTAGAACAAATATCATGCCTGAGATTTTTTAGAGTTGTTTGCCATAGCAAATTAGTATGAAGGCCTTTAAATAATCAGTTCCTTTAATTCATCTCCCCCATTCCACTGACACACTCTTGCAGACAGACCAATTAAGGAGTG
>NC_045030.1:41276076-41281312 GCF_008632895.1 Mastomys coucha
ATCCCTCCATGGCCTCTGCATCAGCTCCTGCTTCCTGACCTGCTTGAGTTCCAGTCCTGACTTTCTTGTGATAAACAACAATGTGGAAGTAAGCCAAATAAACCCTTTCCTCCCCAACTTGCTTCTTGGTCATGATGTTTGTGCAGGAATAGAAACCCTGACTAAGACAGATATGCAGCCACAATTTTTTTTGTATACATATTTATGTCTTGGGTACATATGTGTATACAAGTATGTGTATGTGTGTGAGCCAAATATAATCTTGGATATTATCTGTCTCACATCTTCAACAAGTATGATGCACTACAACCAGCTTTTGTATGTGGATTCTGAGACCCAAACGCATGTTCATGCTTGCATGACAAGCACTTTACCAGTTAAGCTATGTTCCCAGCTACCAGCCTTGCATTTTACTGGTAGCAGTGAAAAGGGGGGATTGACTTAAAATACCATGGGTATTTGTCTCAATGGGCAAACATCTGAGTTCAAGAAAATATAATAAAGGCTTAGCATCAATGATTCTTGAAACTAAATGATACATAGGGCTGGAGATATATAACTCAGTTGGTAGAGTGCTTGGCTAACATGCATGCAGTCCCTAGATCCACTGACCCCAGCAACATAAAAACTTATGGGCACAATGGCATACACTTGTAATCTCAGCACTCAGGAGGCAGCATGATGAGTCATTCTCAGCTACATAGCAAGTTTGAGATCAACCTGGTATATGTAAGATATTGTGTAAAGAAAAAGGAGATGGAGAAATGGCTCAGTAGTTAAAAGCAGTTGCTGTTTTTTCAGAAGACCTGGATTTGATTCCTAGCACACGTCAGGCAGGTATTGTCAAAGGCCCTTCTTGCTTCTTTGAGTACCTTCACATGCATGGTACACAGTAGAGATAAGCAGGCACACATATACACAGAAAAAAAAACATTTAAAGTGATGAACATTTCCTTTTTTGCTAGAGTATTTTATAAAATCTCTATCAAATAAATTTAGGGTTGTTATATGAACAATAGTTTGAAAGGTCATAAAATTAGAAAAAAATGTGTTCAATATTTAAATGCTCAGAAAAGCATGCAGAAATAGAAAAAAACAATCTATAGGTAAATGTTGGATTCTTTAACACATTTATTCTAAATCTTATTTCAAACTTCACGAGTGTAGAGAGATGTATAATTTGCTTTGTTGACGTTGTACTCCCCATATAGTTTTTTTACATGTGAAAAATCTGGTTTTGGTTTTCTAATAAGTGTAATAATTTCTAGAACAAAAGGAAAAAAATCATCTGGCAAAAGTGAGTACAAGAAAATATAGAAGCAGAGCAACTACCAGGAATTAACTTATTTGCAGCCACACACTGGTCATAAATTATGTTTTTGTTTTCTTAGAAAAAGCAAGAGGATGGATGGAAACACATCTGAAAATATAAGAATAAGAGACTTTAAGATAAATCTGAATGACTTAGAAGAAAATGGAAAAAAAAATAGAAATGTACAATGAGATGATTTCCATGAATACCAAAACACCCCAACCAAACAACAACAAAAACAAAAACAAACTGAAACAACAACACCACCACAACAGTTTAGTTAGAAGTTGTGAGTGTCGTAGCCAGAACAGAAAAGATGACATTACTGCAGAATCTCTGGTGTACCAGCCACCTCAACAATGACAGTTCGGGCATCTCTTGCCCCATGAAGCTTACCATTCCCATTGTGTGCTGCTGTAGTTAAGGGAATGAAACAAGTAAGGTAAGAGCCCTAGAGCAGGTGAGCCATTGGGACAGTGGAACGCAGAGATCTGGAAATGAGGGAGTCTTGCTTTCTGTTTGTGGGCCATGGCGTAATTGCTATTGTCCTTAGCAGCTGGGAGCTGCAGGAAAGAGTTCTGAGCTCCAGTCAAGACACATAGCTTGCCTCTGAGGCAGAGAACCTCAGGTAGGAAGGTCAAGAGGCCTGAGAAACTGAGGCTCAGAGCTCACATGTTTTCAGAAAGGTCACTAACTCACAAAAAGGTTCAACCAAAACCTGCTTTATTCTCCCTTCAAAGAGGCTGGGATCCAGGTTCAAAAATAGTTCTGCTGTGGGAGCTGGAGAGATGGCTCAGTGGTTAAAAGCACCGACTGCTCTTCCAGAGGTCCTGAGTTCAATTCCCAGAAACCACATGGTGGCTCACAACCATCTGTAATAGGATCCAATGCATTTTTCTGGTGTGTATCTGAAGACAGCTGCAGTGTACTCACATATAATAAATAAATCTTAAAAAAAAAGTTCTGCCTGTGTTCAGCTGGATTCCATCAGGTTAGGTACTCACCTAGCTCACCGCTGCTCACCTAGTTCATCTAGACTCTGCTGGACTCTGCTAGATTCAAGAAGGCTTCGCTGGATTGGACTTACCAGGAATCTGTGTTGGGCAGGGTTAGACTTGGTTGGATTTGACTGGGCTCCGTTAGGCCTCAGGTTTTTGTTTTTGATTTTTTTAAGAGTTGTTATTTATTTTTATGTTTATGAGTATGCTGTAGCTGTGCAGATGACTGTGAATTGTATTTAGGACCTCAGCTAGCTCTGATCAACCCCGCTCGGCCGCTCCAGCCCAAAGATTTATTTATTATTATACATAAGTGCTGGAATTGAACTCAGGACCTTCGTAAGAGCAGTCGGTGCTTTTACCCACCGAGCCATCTCTCCAGCCCCATAGGAGTCAATTTTTGTTGTTGGTGGTTTTTTGTTTGTTTGTTTTGTTTTGTTTTGTTTTGTTGAAGGCAAGCTCTAGCTGCTAGATTCGGCTTGAGCCTCGGTAGGATAGGTGAGGCTAGGCAAAACTCAACTAGTCCGCTTTGGACTCAGCTTGTCTGGGACTTGGCTGTGTTCCGCTAGTCGGCAAAACTCAGCTAGCCTACTCTGGATTCAGCTAGGTTTGGCTTGGCTGGGCTGGGCTGGGACTGAGCTAGGTTCAGCTATACTTGGTTAAACTTGGTTGAGACTAAGTTAAATTCGGTTAAGCTTGGCATGGCTCCATTTGGTTCCTCTCAGTGAGTCAGGACTGGGACTTGGCTAGTCTCTAAAGGTACTTGGTTGGGTTTGGCTTTGCTCGGCTGGACTGGATTGACTGGGTTGAAATCGGCAGGATTCGGCTACGTTCGGGTATCCCAGGCAAAGCATTATGGGGGCTTGGCTAGGTGGGCCTCAGCTTTTCGCCGGAGATCGAAATGAATCCGGTGTGCTCAGGTAGGCAACTCTGAACTCTCTGATTGGGGTGGCGGCACGGGAATTGCTTAACACACTGAGAATCTTGAAATGAGATACGAGAGCTGTGCGGAAACAGTGGCTAGGTACTTTCCAACTGGCTCAGGCGGTTTTTGGTCCTCCCGTATAGGTCTTTGTAGCTCTGTGATGGCTGGAGGGTATCGCTGCAGCAGAGAAAGCAACAGAAGACCCAGGAGTGACCGGGTGAGTATCTGGGCATTAGGAAGGACACCTGACCTCAAAGCGGTGGTGGCTTTTTACCCTCCTTATACGACAAAGGAAATTCTTACTCTCTCTGCCTTTCCTCTAGGTCAGAGAGCACTTGCATCCCTTGGCGCCTTTCCATCACCCTCGAACTGCGTTCCTCTATGGAGGACTCGCAGGAATAGTAGGTGTTGAGGTGTGGGCTTTTATTTATTGGCTGATCTGGCACTGTTTAAGCCTCAATGTTTCCAGGGCCAGGCCAAAATGGAACAAGATAACTCGTTCTGAACAGAGCTTGAGTGCCCAAAACGAATGGCCCGAGTGGGAGCTGGCTTTGAACAGCCACAGACATGAGTTGGCAGGAGACCAGGAACTATCTAGACCACACACTGATGCGTACCAAATGGAAACGCCTAAATTGTTTGCCTGAAGACATCATAACATTTCACAGAGAAAGATGCTAACTTTGACGTTTTCTGAGTACAACTCCAAAGTTACATCCAACAACAATGCCTCAGAAACAGTTTATCACAGTTCTTCACGAGGCTAGTGTCAGTGAGGAGAAACTGATTAAAGAACGGAATTGAGAGACTTTTCCCCAGCCTTATGCTTTAAAATACATTATAAAGTTGTAAACACACACACACATGCACACACATGCACACATTTTCTGAAATTCTCTGAAGCTTATTTACAGTTAATCCTCCCCCTATCACCCGGTCAGCCTTCTGTCTCTGGGTGATTCTCCTAGGTATTTCATATGAGCAAACTAATACAGCATGTAGTCTTTTGTGACTGGCGTCTGTCACTTACTAGGGTGTTTTCAAGGTTCATTCATATTATATAGCACCATCAATTGTCTGCTCCTTTGTATCACTATATGGGAAATATTGAATTTTGTTTTGTTTTGTTTTTCATTCATCAATTGAGGGACATTCTGAATTTTCTACATTTTTTGTTATTGTGGCATGTGTGGACATTGATGTAAAAGTTTTTGTTTAAATATATATATATATGTGTATATATATACACACACATATACATGTGTATATATATATATATATATATATATATATATATATATATATATATATCCATTATGTCTATGAATCTAGGAGTGGAATGGCTGTCCCATCTGGGAGCTAAATGTTTAGCTTTTTTGAGCACTTCCAAACAGTTTTCCTATGTGACTCCACTATTTTCTGTGTAAACAGTAAATGGACACGCATTCCAATTTCTCGGCAACTGTAACTGCTGCAGGTCCAGTTCTGCTGCCTTTGGGGCATTCTAGCACTGTTGTGCACCAGGCTGGAATGAAAAGAACAAAGCTTGCCCAGGCAGTGTAGGTCCACAGGACCATCCTTAGCCTGAGTGTCTGGGAGAAAAAAGCCTTCTCCAATACGGTTTTCAGTGTTATAGCTCTCTTTATTGGAGGGTAATAATGGCTGTATGAACCTTGTGGAGCGGCTAGGGGTGTTTTCAACCAACTTCATTGGTTGGTACTGAGGTGCTAGAAATGCCTCATTTTCATGAGGAGGAATTCCAGGCGTTTGCTGGACTTGTCCTTCTAGGGAGAGAGGAAGTTAAACCTGTAATTTGGACACCAGGCTACCTGACTCCCTCAATGGTGGTGGAGGTGAAGGTTGCAAAGATACATGTACAGGAGCATGCAGAAGCCTGGAAGAGGGAAGGAGAGACCCTTACTCCTGCCAGTCTGAAGATGAGATTATCAGGGTTTGAACAGGTCTCAACCTCACTCATTCCAGACCCGTTCCCCCTAGTCA
>NC_045030.1:41281322-41282660 GCF_008632895.1 Mastomys coucha
TGCCTAGGTGCACCCCATTTTAATGAATGCCTTTCCAATGTTATACCAATTAGGAGCTGAAATTGTCCCTGGTTTCATGGTTGCACTAGGGGGAGAGAAACAAGGAGAGTAGTGTGGTAAGTGCCCTGCGGGCAGCCAGATGGAAGAATGTATTAAGTGTGTGTGCGTGT
This sequence comes from Mastomys coucha, assembly GCF_008632895.1. NCBI lineage: Eukaryota > Metazoa > Chordata > Mammalia > Rodentia > Muridae > Mastomys > Mastomys coucha. The sequence continues at coordinate 41,281,493 of NC_045030.1, forward strand.
GTGTAGGGAGTCAGATGGCTCGGCAGGTTAAGGCTCTTTTGCCACCAAGTCTGATGATCTTAGTTTGATCCCTGTGATGTACACAGTAGAGGAGGCAGAGAGCTGACTCCTGAATGTCCTGTGACCTGCACATATGTGCTATGGTACACACCCATGCACATACAGACACACACACACAGACACACACACTCATGTTTGTGCACAAATAACATTTAATAAAATAAAAGATATAGGACACAGTAAATTGATTCTTATTCATACATAAGAAAAATGTAATCATGACATTTGCTGGAAATGGACAGAAGTAGAGATGATCGTGTTAAGTAAAACAAACAAACAAAAAAACAGATTTAGAAAGTGAAATACTGCATTTTTTCCTCACATGTAGAATCTAATTGTGTGTGTTGTGTGTGTGTGTGTATGTGATGAAAGTAGAAAGGGGAGACTATGAAATCTATGAAATGAGAGGAAGTAATCTTAAAAGAGGAAGGAGGAGGAAAAAGAGAATAATAGAATATGTGTTACAGGAAAATAGAAAAGGGGGCATTAACAAAAGAATGTAATAGCAAGGGGTTGTAAAAGAGAGAGACAAAACAACGTATACTAACATACATGTATAAAATATCATAATGAAGCCTATTACTTACTAATGGGTTTCATTAAGCACATTCAGGCCTTTTGGTTTTGTTTTTAAGAGAACAATTCTATACCCATTATCTGTGCTCAGTAGTAGCCACTTTCTTCTCTTAACACTTTGAATAATTTACCTTTTTATATTTAAATGGAATGTTTTTATTTGGGGCATGAAATAAATGAGTCCTGATGTTTGCTGACTTTCCCTTTTAGATCTTCTGTGAATGGGTGTTTTGCCTGCATGTGTGTCTGTGTACTGTGTGCATGCAGTGCCTGCACAGGCTAAAACAGGGTATTGGATCTTTGGAACTGGAGTTACAGAGAGTTGTCAGATGCCATGTGGGCATTGGGAACTAAACCGTGGTCTACCTTCTGCCAGTTATGTAACAGCTATGTAGCAAGTACCCAAAGACAGTAGGTATTTTAAAGGATTTGCCTACGAACTCTTTTCCCCAGGTACTGTAGTGTACTTCTCATAACAGGCTGTAATGAGATGCCGCGAATGGGTGGAGACTGTAAGATTCCAGTAAGGCAG
>NC_045030.1:41282918-41291035 GCF_008632895.1 Mastomys coucha
GTGGTGGTTGTTAATAAGAAAGCCTTCTCTGAAGATTTTAGTGTTACAACTCTCTTAGATGATACTCAATGAACTGGATTTTAGCGTTGCAGCTCTGTTAGATGATGTTCAGTGAAATACCTCTCCAAGATGATCTTCAGTGAAACAGCTTGTCTACTTGATTGAGGTGAACCAAGGCTAAATGCGAACCTTGGAGAGTGGGAAGGAATTTTCAGGATGAAAGTAAATCATTGGTTACAGTTTAAAGTACCTGGAATGCCTCATTTGCAATGGAGAGGCATTCCAGGAATCCTACGTCCTTGCTGGGCAGGTTCTTATTAGGAAAGAGGAAGATGAACTTGTAGGTTTGCCAAGGACTACATGACCTTCCTCAGATAGAGGGTATAGGGACCAAGCTCCCTAGACCAGGTCAGAGAAGGGGAAGCCCTGCTGGTAAAGGGAGTCCTCCATTTTCTGGGAAGCTCAGAGAAGCTATAGACTGACCTTAATTAGTAGTGCCAGGGATTCAGCATACCTCAAGGCAAATGGCTATGAAGAGTAGTGTTATTTTCACCCAAACTTGTGAAGTAGTAGCAGTCTCAGAAGCAGTATGCTGTAACCGGGATTGGCAGACAGAATGGGACTTGTAAGCTAAGAATGGTTTTTTTTTTCTTTTTTTCCCCAAAGGTTTCCTTTACAGTCACTGTTAATAGAAAAGAGCAGCTTTCAAGTGCAGTGCAACACAATGTTAATCTATTGCATCTGTTTCTGTCGTAGGCCTCCTGAATTATGAAACCTTATAGAAATTATCAAATATATTTGGAATTGCATTAATAATTTGCATAATAATATTTATAAAACCATGTAACTTCCTCATACTGGTATGTATCACATAATATACTTGTATTTGGATTTTGACTACATTGTCTGAATGCATGTGTTAAGTCAGTGCTTTTGCCTTTTGGCCTGTAAATGCAAACCCACTGTCTGGCCTTCACAGAAAGATTTACAGACTTTTGCTTAATAGAATGAAAGGAGAAATGGAAAGCATTGCTATGTGTATTTTTTTTTTACTTTTTATTACTTGGAGATAAGAGATAATGGGTCAATGCAATGAATTCTAGGATTAACCCACAATCCACTAAGATGTTGATTCCATTAATTATTATTATTTATTATTATTGTTGTTGTTATTATTATTGCTTTGGGAAGGATTTATCATCACCTAAGTGGTCAAGACAGATCTGAGAGGAGGGGTGGCAGTAGCCAAGCTGCTGTAATCAGCTTGCCTAGAGACAGTGATGGAGGGCTCATTAGCTGCTGGAGAGGGAACCTAAGACAGACTTGAGGAAAGACAGGATTAGGGTGGGGCAAAGACTTGGAAGGGAGAACTCCAGGGGAAGAGCAGTGAAGCAGGGATGCTGGAGTTGGGCATATTGCCGGCAGAGATAGATAGCACAGCAGGATCCGAGTGGGAAGGGTGGGGTATGTCAGTCATGGCTTTTCCATCTTGTACATCTCCAGTACAGAGCCTGTCCATATCCTGGTAGGCATCCTGATGTCTGCTGCAGATATTCTCATACATAGAGCACTAATCAAGATTCAAGGCTTCGTAAAGAATTTCATCTTCATAGTCATCTGGCATGTCTTCGCCATTCTCATTCTGCCATTGCTTCCCTGAATAACAGCAGTGTCAGTGGTACCACTGCACAGAATAGCAAGATGATCCCTTCAGCTGTGATGACGAGACTCTTCCCCCATGTTCAAGAAGGGCCTAAGGATTGGCTCACACACTTGGAGGTAAGTGCCACAGGAGTATTTTGACATGTTTTCTTTCACTTGGCACCTGTGCGTGTCCTTATGGCTCTTGTTTACTTTGGAGATAATAAACTTGTCTATGGGACCCACGCCAGGACCCAACTCAACTTTGTTCATAGCAGCTTTATTTGGAATAGCCAGACACTGGAAATAAGCTAGATGTTTCGCAGATGAAGAAAATATGGTACATTTTTTTTAGACAGGGTTTCTCCGTGTAACCCTGGTTCCCTGATACTCATTATGTAGACCACGTGGCCTCGAACTCACAGAGTACCCCTACTTCTGCCTTCTGAGTGCTGGGATTAAAGGCACACACCACCGCAACTTGCCAATTTATTTTACAATTATGTGCATGTGCATGTGTATGTAAGTGCTCTTGAATATCAGAGGGTCCCCTGGGACTGAAGTTAGAGATGGTTGTGAGCTGTCATGTGGGTGCTGGGAATTGAACTTGGGTCCTCTGAAAGAGCAGTCAGTGTGCTTAACCACTGAGCTGTTGCTCCAGCACTCCCCTGAGATTTATTTTTTTTAGAAGTCAACAGTATATAATTTTATTGGCAAATAAGAATTATTTTTTGAAACCTTTATTGCATTATGATGAGAAAAGCTACATGATTTCAATTTATCTGAATTTGTTAACATTTAAAAACATATTTTAAAACATATTTTAAATAAATAGAATTAAATCATTCATGTTTCCCTTTTGTACTCCCACTCCTCCCAGAGACCCCCCCTTCAGTACCCACAATATTTTTTTGTTATATTCCTTAAAATTTGCAAAATATTATAACAATAAAAATAAGCATTATAAACATTGTTTGATATAAAACAACAATCAATTTAACAGACTTATGTAGATGCTCGTCTAGAGCAATAGTGAAAATACATTTTTCTCAATATAAATTTTAAATAACTCCAAACATATTTAACTGTATACTTCAAAATAATACATCACTACTAGTATTTTCTTAAATGAACATGAATATATAAAGTCTTTTTGTTTGTTTTGTATTTAGCAGAGCTTAAAATCTTGGCTCTTACTGTGTTACAAGCCCAAAATAAGGACAGTTTTTAGACATTGGATTTCATTGTAATAAGGCTGTACTTCAATGACCCTCTGAGCTGTTGGCTCCAGCACTCCCCTGAGGTTTTTTTTTTTACTAAATAATTATCACAATATTTGTGCTACTCTTATATATTATGAAATTTTAAAAGCCTTGTGATTATAGTAGCACATAAATAAGAACAAAATTCTTGCTGTCAAAAAGAAATATCTCGCCGGGCGGTGGTGGCGCACGCCTTTAATCCCAGCAGTTGGGAGGCAGAGGCAGGTGGATTTCTGAGTTTGAAGCCAGGCTGGTCTACAGAGTGAGTTCCAGGATAGCCAGAGCTACACAAAGAAACCCTGTCTTGAAAAAAACAAAAACAAACAAACAAAAACAAAAAACAAAAAAAGGAAAATCTCTCTCTCTCTCTCTCTCTCTCTCTCTCTCTCTCTCTCTCTCTTTCTCTCCCTCTGTGTGTGTGTGTGTGTGTGTGTGTGTGTGTGTGTGTGCAGGTATATGTGCTCTTTGTTTTGTTAATTTTTGTGTAATTGGTTAGGTTTTTTTTTATAGTTTGTTTTGGTTTTAGTTTTGTTTTAGTTTAGTTGTTTGTTTTGGTTTTCCTTTTTCTAGAGAGAGAAGTGGGGGCAGAGAGAGGGAAGAGAGAGAAAATGAACTTGAAGTTGGGTGGCTAGGGGGATGGGGAAGATCTGGGAGGAGACGGAGTAGGGAAGGAATGTGATACAAACCCATCGTAAGCAAACATTTTACTTAAATAAATTAATTATAAAATATGAGTCCAGATGCAAGTAAGATGACTTAAGATGTAAGTTACGTCCCAAGATTGGATCTGGGTTTGAACAAACTCACAAGACTTGAAGTTTTGGGGGAATCTAGCCATATTTTAATATGCATGCATGTTAGATAAAGTTAACACTTAAAAGAAATGGCAAAGGTCACTAGTTGAGAAGCAACTGCAAAAAATAACATGTGCAACATCTCATTTTGCTAAAACAACTGCTTGGAAAAAGATTTAGAAGTATGTGTACGAAGTTGCTTAGCTATGCTTTGTGGGTACCTGGAGCACAGTGGTTATACTGACTTTGATTTTCCTTCATCTCTCCTCCTTTCCCACTTCTGCTCTTCCTATTCTGTTTCCTCCTTCTCCACTTACCCATTTCTCTTCCATTTCCTTCCTGTTCCTTTCTTGACAGGGTCTCATGTAGCCCAGGCTGGCCTGAGATACACTGTGTAGCTGAGGATGACCGTGCTGCTTCCACCTCCCAACCGCTGAGGTTACTGATGTGTGTCAAATGGATGGCTTGCTTATTTGTTTGTTTGTTTGTTTTACACTCCATATTTTATTCCCCCCCATCTACCCTCCAACTGTTCCACATCCCATATCTCCTCCCCAACCCCCTATCTCCATGTGGATGCCCCCACTCCCCCACCCCATCTGACCTCTAAACTCCCTGGGGCCTCCAGTCTCTTGAGGATTAGGTATATCATCTCTGAATGAACACAGACCCAGCAGTCATCTACTGTATGTGTGTTGGGGGCTTCATATCAGCTGGTGCATGCTGCCTGCTTGGTGATCCAGTGTTTGAGAGATCTCAGGGGTCCAGGTTAATTGAGACTGCTAGTCCTCCTACAGGATCGCCCTCCTCCTCAGGTTCTTTCAGCCTTCCCTAATTCAACAACAGGGATCAGTTGCTTTTGTCCATTGGTTGGGTACAGATATCTGCATCTGACTCTTTCAGCTGCTTGTTGGGTCTTTCAGAGGGCAGTCATGATAGGTCCCTTTTCGTGAACACTCCATAGCCTCAGTAATAGTGTCAGGCCTTGGGGCCTCCCCTTGAGCTGGATCCCACTTTTGGCCTGTCACTGGACCTTCTTTCCCTCAGGCTCCTCTCCATTTCCATCCCTGCAGTTTTTTTTTTTTAATATTCTAAAATAAACCTATTCTGATTTTTGTAACAAACAAATGATTATTTCCAATTAAAAGACCAGTGGCTTTTAAGTATTTTTTTTCAATTTAAAATGTAATTATATCATTTTCCCTCCCTCTTCTCCCTTCCTTCCCTTCCATGTTTTATCTCTTATCAACTTGTTACTGCGGATATTAAGGGTCAGGGAGTTTTCTGTAAAGGAGCTATAGCTGCTGTTGCTATGGTGACGGCGGCAGCAGGCAGCAGCGGTGGCAGTGGCTACAGCATTTGCTTGTAGTGTTACTGGTAAACAGAGCTTTTTAGCCTAGGCTTTTAACTGGGTCTGTTTTTGAGGGAACCAGCAGTAACAGAGGAAGATCTTAGTGTCCATCTAAAGCAATTCCAGGAAAGAGGATCCCCTGCTTGGGAGTGGCGTGATCTGGTACGGGGAATTGTGTTTCTGTTGCCTTGATGACACATCAGGCTTCCAACACCTGATATAACTAATCACATGACTCTTGCAGCTACTCTTCTCTTATTTTTTTTCCTGTGTTGTCTACGTACTTGTTAGTATGGCAGTCAACATGTGGGCATGTGGGTGCACATACATGCTGAGGGTAGTGGCTAGGCATTAATAGTGTGTGGGTGTAGGCATGTGGGCATTTGGGTATACAGGCTTCTGTGTGCATTATGTTGCACGTGAGTGTGGTGTATGTACTTGTTAGTGTGGATGTAAATAGGGAAGTATAAATGTACACGAGCGTGTGTGAGCATGTGTGCTTGCTTGAGTGTGTAAAGTCTCTCATGGAATCTGAAGCAGCGTGGGTTTCCTAGGCTGGCTGGCCAGTGATTTGTCTTTGCCTCCCCAGTGCTGGGACTGGAGGTGTGTGGACCCATGCCTGGCCCTTTTTGTTGCTTCTCAGGATCCAAGTCAGGTTCTCATGCTTGCCTAGCATGTACTAACTGAGACATCTTCCAAGTTTCTACTTTTCTCATTCCTTTTATAATTTTTTCTTTAGAACATTTTCGAAGATCGAGTTTCTCTCTGTAGCCTGGGCTGGAACTCACTCTGTAGACCAGGCTGTCCTTGAACTCACAGAGATCCCCCTGCCTCTGCCTCCTGAGTTCTGGGATTATAGTGTGCTACCGCTGCCTGGCTTACTTTTCTCATTTTTTGATTGGTTCTTTGTGCACTTCACATCAAGCACCCCAGTCCCACTCACCTCCCCCTCCCCTTGTACCCACCCTCCACCCTTTCAACCTCCCCACAACAGAGAAAGAGAAATCTCAGGGACGCTGTGATGTATTACAGTGTGTCCCACAGCATTCCCTTTTGACCATGCTTCTTTGCTTGCATTCTTATTCTAGGCTATGGATCAGTAAACTACAGCATGGACCACATCTGACTCAAGCATCAGTCTTTGTAAATGGAGCTTATTTGGGAACAATAAGCGCCACTTACTTGTTTGCATTGTCTATCACTGATTTTGTAGAGTTTAATCACTATGATGCAGATTGTATAAAACATACAAAGCACATTTATTACTTGACTTTTTTTTCTGAATCAAACAAGTTTAATTCATCTCCTTTTCACATCACATTTACATTTCTGTTTGGGTACATCATTACAGCCACTTTGTTACTTTTGAAGCATTTTATGGTTATATGTTACTATACAATAAAACAAAATTGGAATCATTATAGGTGGTACAGAGAACCCACTACCCCCTGATAGACTGGAAACCAACAGAGAGCTTATGGACTGGTTGCAACTATAAGGAGTGGATGCAAATACAATAGAAAAGGTAAATTTCTAAATCAAAGTATTCCTATGACATTGTTAAAAAGCTGCTTATCCATACATGAATCTTTCAGATTGTTGAAGAGGATCATACACTTTCTGATATTCTCAATGATATCACTAAGGAAGGCCTAAGGTGCCTCAGACTACAGTAAGAGAGCCTCAAACAGTTTAAATAATAGGTTTTCTTTTTTCATGTGAATACTTTTTTTTTTAAATGTTGGTAGCATCTGCCTATCTTTGAAATTTATCTTTCCTATGTCATAGCAAACACAGCTCATTTTCTCAGGTTCAAGGTGGCAAGGCATGAAGTGATGGACCTTTCTTTACTCTCTTGTTTAAATTCCCACACTTCTACAAGAACCATCAAGGTTCATATGGTACCACGTCCAGAAAAAGGCGACATACTTCTGCTTTTAAGTTAGAGATAACATTTGAAGAGTAGATGGCTGGCTTCAGGTTTGCTTTTATTATGCAAATTTGTGTTTTGCAGTGGTGGTGTCCTCTGTAGGCTCTGGCATGCAGTCTCCCAGCACAGAAGACAAATGCAGGAGTCTTCACAGTGAGCCAAGCTGGGGAGAATGAACAAAAGATCCCCTACACCTGCTAAAGGAACAAGTCTGCCGTTTGGTGATGTGATCATAGCTATGAAGGCCCTCGTGGAGGCATGCTGGGACTAATGCAAAGCTTAGGTAGACGTGTAGCAGCCACCACAAATGGTGGAGGCTGGACTTGGTTTAGCACTGACCATCATGTCTCTAATCAAAGGCTATATAAAATCATGTGTTTTAAAAATAAGGGTCACTTCAAAGGTAAAATAATTTATTTTTCTCCATTTAGATATTTAACAAACATGAAATTGTACTTCCATTGCAAGGCACACCTTTTAACCTTTCACATTTAAGTGATTGCACTGGTTCATAAAATACGTATGCTTTATCTTTCCAGCAATTGCTATAAGATATGGCTGACTTTTTAAATACCAGGTGAGGGTTGACATTACTTACAACCTTGTTTATAAACAAGGATGCTCTAAAGGATGCTCACACGTGCTTGAGTTAAATGAGCACGGGTCTTTCTGTGTAAACTTGGGGTTTGTGTGTATACTATGTGACCTTAAAGGAAACGTTTGCAGACTCTTGTTCTAGACTCAGCAGAAAACTATTTCAGTGGGCGCTGATAAAGGGAGTGAATGCCTACCTTCGTTTCTCTGAGCAAATCGAAGCTTGATTTCTAAGCTTCATTCTTTCCTGATCTGTGTTCTCGTTGCAGCTTGCATTTATTGGCCTGCAAGGCTCAGGGAAGGCCAGACTATGACAAATGAGAGGAAACGCATCAAGGTGCATGCTACCTCGTGAGCCTTCTCAGTAAGTAACAAATTGGAGTTCCTTTCACCTAGCCAAACTCTACTTATGCTTTTTAAACATGTATTTATGTGTTGTGTGTGTGTGTGTATGTATGTATGTATGTGGATGAGTGCACGTGTGCCATGGTGGATGTAGTGGTAGTGGTAGCAGTAGTGGTGGTGATGGTGGTGATGGTGGTTGA
>NC_045030.1:41291378-41293890 GCF_008632895.1 Mastomys coucha
GTGTTTGTGTAGTGGTATGTATGTGGAGTGTGTGTTCTAGTATGTGTATAAAGTGTGTGTGTGTGTGGTATATGTGTGGTACATGTGTGGTATGTATGTGATATGTGTGTAGAGTGTATGTGTATTGTGTGGTGTGTGTGGTGTATATATGGTGTGTGTGTGTATGTGTGTGTGGTGTGTATGGTATGTGTGTGGTATGTGTGTGTGGTGTATGTATGGTGTGTGTGTGTGTGTCTCGTGTATGTATGCATGTGTGTGGTATGTGTGTGTGGTGTATGTGTGGTGTGTGTGTTTTGGGTGAGTGTGTACTGTGCTTGCTGTATGTGAGTGTTTCCAGGGAAGCTTGTGAGAGTTGGTTTTCTCCTACCACATGAGCTGTGGGGATCAGTCTCAGGTCTAAATGCTCGGCAGCAGAAGTGTTTACTTGCTGAGCCATACTTTGTGCCTCTGCTCTCGTGCAAACACCACTTCCTTTGAGAAGCCTAGTCAGGCTCTTTATTCTGATTTTTGCTGCCTGCCTCATGCTTCCACTCACCTTTCTCAGTCTTTCCCAGTCCTGGCAAATCTTTGGTTCTCTTTCCACTACAGAGGACAAGGGATATAGTCAGTGGTACCGTGATAGCCTCAGCCATACCACATTCAACTTCTCTTTTCTCAAGTAGAAAGTGGAGCTGGTAACAACAGTAGCTACATGATAGAGTTCTGAGGATCTCAGACTCCACTAGCTAGTTAGTAAATACTTGTTAAACAAGGAAATAGAGGCTGGAGAGATGGCTTAGTGGTTAAGAGCATTGACTGCTCTCCCAAAAGGTCCTGAGTTCAAACTCCATTAACCACATGGTGGCTCACAACCATCTGTAAATGGGATCTGATGCCCTCTTCTGGCCAGTCTGAAGACAGCTACAGTGTACTTATTTATAAAAATAAATACATCTTTAAAAGAACAAGGAAATGACTTCCATATGGAAGATTGTTTTGATTGTATTGGAACTGAAATCTGTCCTGGCAATACCTAAAGTAATTAGGATTGTTTCGTTTGCCATATTTGGACCAGCAATACACTTTTCTTATATTCTCTACCTAGAGTGCAGTATCATAATATAATCATTCTCCTTCCTCCTTGCCCTAACTTCTCCCTCCCTCTTTCTCTTCCTTCCCCAGAGTCTATCTTCTACCACTAAGATGCACCCCAGGCCATCCTACATTTATTTAATCAACACTAGTAAGTTCCTGTTGTGTGCCTGGTAATATGCTACACATTTGGGATATAAGAGGATAGACACAATCTCTCTGTTGCTTTGGAGTTTAAATTATAGTGAGATAGAGGCTCAATAGAAAAGTAAACTGGTGTATAAAATACTACGTTACAGACTCTGATAAATGATACATGACCAGTGATCAGACATAGCTTCTTTGAAGAAGTGGCATTTGGGATGTTGTTGGAAGAATAAGCCAGCCGTGCAAAGAGCTGGAAAAAGGATATTTTAGACAGAATGATAAATTGAAGAAGCCTTGTAGTCAGAAAGGATTTGGCATGCTCTGTGGATGAAGGAAGGCAGGGGAAGCTCAAAGACTAATGTAGCTGGATTTGTTCTAGATGTAGTGGGAACCATTCATGAGTTTTAAGAGGGACAGTGATAGGAGTGTCACTATGAACTTTTTTTGGTATTGCTTAGTTATTTTGAGCCAGGTTCTCACTATGTAGCCATGCCTGGCCTACAACTGTCTATATAAACCAGACTATCCTCCAACTTGTTGTGAACCTCCTGCCTCTGCCTCCTAAGTATTTGGTTATGTGCCTACGCCATTGTGTCTGGCTATACTGCTTATAAAAAAGATAAAAGTGTGCAGCTATGATTGTAGCACTATGAAGGCTGAGGCAGGAATACTTTGAGTTCAAGGCCAGCCTGGATTACATAGAGAAGCCTCTGCCTCTGAGTGGTAGATAGACCAAGGGCCACAAAAGATGTCTGTGTTCTAACCTCCCCGAATACATAAATATGTTACCTTTTGGAACTTACAGGACTTTTTAGATCTTGTTAAGGAGATGGGAAGATTCTGGATTGTTTTGATGGCCATAATATAAGAGGAAGGCAGAAGGGCCGGGGCAGAGGAAGTAAAGGGATGATGGAAAATTAGAAGTGCTATGCTGCAGCCTAGAAGATGGATGGAGGGGTCATAAGTCAGGGAAGATACTTGGCCCCTTGAGAATGGAAAAAGAAAAGAGCGACATCCTCCCCTGCAGCCCTTGGAAGGGATGCAGCCCTGCTGACATTTTGATGTTAGTACTGTGAAATCCATTTAGATGTCTGACCCTCTGGGTTGTAATATAATAGTCTTTGCTCTTTTGAGTCACTAACTTTGTGGCAATTTGTTACAGAAGCTCAGTGTGGAAAGCGAAATAAAAACCTGATGTGATTAGCAACCCACAGGGCAAATGAGAAGAGCAGAAAGGTAAGGGGCAGGGTAGAAGTAGAAGAGAAGGGGCTGGAAAACAATAATGTAAAAATAT
>NC_045030.1:41294212-41302045 GCF_008632895.1 Mastomys coucha
GCACACACACACACACACACACTAACATGATCATGTAGGCTAGGTCTGTTGGATTCCCTGGAGCTAGAGCCTAATGTGGGTACCAGAACCAAACTTGGATTCTCTGGGAGAATAGTACATGGTCTTAAGTGCTGAGCTAGCTCTCTAGCACCTACCAGTGACAATTAAGGAAACATTTTAGCTGGGCAATGGTGATGTATTCCTTTAATCCTATCAGATCTTTGGATTTGAGGCCAGCATGATCTACAGAGTGAGATCCAGGAAAGCCAGGGCTACACAGAGAAACCCTGTCTCAAACAAAATAAATAAATAAATAAATAAATAAATACAATTTTAATTAGTTTTAATGATGTTTATGCATGTGTGTCTACAGGTGCCCTTGGAGGTCAGAGGTATTGGTTCCCTTGGAGCTGGAGTTACAGGTAGTTGCCTAGAAAGGGTAGTAGGAACCCAATTCAGGTCCTATGCAAGAGCAGTTAGTACACGCTCTTAACCACTGAGATGTCTCTCAAGTTCCCCAGTGACAGTTTTTCTGAGTATATACTTTTGTATAATGTTCTGACTTTTTAGAGTCATATTGCTACATTTTGGATCTGATAATGTTCCCTACAAACTTACGTTTTTGAATGCTCAGTGCTTGTGGTACTGTTTTGAAGGCTATCCTAGTTAGGGTTACTATTGCTGTGATGAAACACCGTATGCAAAAACAAGTTGGGGAGGAAGGGGTTTATTTGGCTTACACTTCATTATCATTGTTCATCATCAAATGAAATCAGGACAAGAACTCGAGCAGGGCAGGAACCTGGAGGCAGGAGCTGATGCAGAGGCCATGGAGGGTGCTGCTTACTGGCGTGCTCAGCCTGATTTCTTATAGAACCCAGGACCACCAGCCCTGAAATGGTGCCACCCATAATAGCCTGAGCCCCCCTCCCCCCATGAATCACCGATTAAGAAAATTCCACACAGGCTTACTACCTACAAGCCTATCTTTTGGAGGCATTTTTTTAAATCGAGGTTCCCTCCCATTAGATGACCTTAGCTTGTGTCAAGAAGACATAAAGCTATCCAGTACAACAACTGTTCAGCCTTTAAGACAAGGGCCTAGCTGGTGGTGGTAGTAGGTCTGTAGAGACAGGCCTTTGAAGGTTCCACCCACCCCTGTGTTCTGTTCCCAAGTTCTAGCCATTGCCTGTTTCATGACCTACCCTAGTGAAGGAACCTCTGCCACTCAATCTGATCATCAGAGGAAGAGTTCCCCTCGCCATGGACTGTGATCTCCACAACTATGAGAGAAAATAAATTCTTCTTCCCTTAAGTAGCTTCTTTTGGGTATTATATGTTATCAGAGGGGTAACAAAATGAAAGAATGTTTCACAACCCAGATTAATATGGGCAAAGAGATCCCAAATGGAATACGAAGAGAGACGCAAAAGAACTTTCCTATATTTATCCATGTCTTAGTGAATTTAGGAAATAAGATAGGTGCTATGGAATGAGTTGTGTTCCTTTAAGAATTCATATCTTGAAGCCCTAATTCCCCAGTGTAACTATAGTTGGAGGTAGTACCTTTAAAGAGTTCTGATTATATGAGCCTATCAATGTGGAGCCTTATAAGAATAGGAAAAATACTAGGAGTGTATATGTACAGAAACAGCCATCTTCATGCCCAGGAGACTGAGAGCAATGTTGCTGGTAATTTGCTCATTGCTTTTCAGCCTCCAGACTTGTGTGAGCCACCATTAGTGCCTGCTTCTATGTCTGTACACCACAAGCATGCCTGGAACCATAGCAGCCAGAAGAGGGCGCCAGATCCCCCTGAAACTGAAGTTGCAAATTGGTTGTGAGTGGCCATGTCATTCTGGGAACTGAACCTGGGCCCTCTGAAAGAGCAACCAGTGCTCTTAAGTGCTAAGCCATCATTTCAGCTCTGTAGCATTATTTTATTTTGGCATTCCAGATGGACCAAAATACTAAGTTACTTTGGGAAATAGTACTTGAACTGTATTGTAAGATAGTGGTTCTCAAACTTAAGTGTACACCAGAATCATCTAGAGAGCCTGCTAAAATTCAGATACCATCTGGTAACCCTATCTTAGAATTAAAGATGAATTTATTTTGATTAGTATCGTTTGCAATGGAATATGGGTTCATTGTTCTTCAATCTGTGTATATTCCCATATAGAGCAAGCAAGTAATATATTGTATATAGTAAAAGCTAGATTTTACTGTTGGTGGAAGGAGTTGAAAGTAATGGCAAGTTTCAAATGGACTTTGTGATTATCAGTGGTACCAGAATGAATGCATTGTTTTACATGTACACATCCCATTTCTTCTCTAATACAATGATTATTGTTTTGAGCAAAAATGGAGGGAAATTTTTACCAAAAAAAAAGTATTTTGAGAAACTGAATATTTATATAGTTTCTGAGTTTCTCCCCCATAAAATACTCATTAACTACAAGGGATAGAATATTGCGTTCAACTGATATCAACTGATTGATGAAAGTAGATACTGCTGCTGATGAAGCAAATTGACATCACATGCCTCTTGATAATACATTAAGAAGAATATGCCTCATATGTCTGTAGTTCTCTTGTAGAGTACATAGCCTGAATTAAATTAAGATGAACTATCAGACAAATCCAAACTTCACTAAAAAATATATTGATGAAAAAATTATTTGGTGGTGCAATTGGAGAAGGTTGTATATCATCTATTGTATTATAATATTGTTAGAATGCCAATTTCTTTGGTTGTCTTTTGAGACAGGGTCTCATATAGCTTAGTCAGTCTGACCTTAACTCACTACATAGCTAAAGATGACCCAGCAACAGCTGAGATTATGGGCATGCACCACTACATCCATCTCATATGCTAGCTTATTTAATAAAACTATGCTCTGGTTTAAATTTGTTCTTGAGATTTTATCATTACTCCTTTCCCTTTTCTCCCCCTAAATCTATCTGTGTATCTCTCTTTTCTCATTTAAAAAACATGGTTTCTTTTTTTATTAGTTGTTATTTCATACGTGTGTGTGTGTTTGTGTGTGTGTGTACGTGCATGTGTGCGTGCGTGTGCATGTGTATGTGTATATATGTAGCCCTTGAGCTGGGACTGACCCAAAAGTCTCTTCTTTGAAGACTACCTCAAGAAGGTGCCATGGAAGCTTCCAAAGGAAGGAAGCAACCAACAGTCCTTTTTGGCTATGATGCTTATGAACCACAGCAAAGATCAGCATGGTGCAATCACCCTAAGGGTGCAGTAGTAGCACACATACCTGGGTGGTAACGAACAACTCTCTCATTCATTTTGTGAGATGGTAATTTTCAGAGGTTCCATGGATAATGCCAAGATTCTTCGTTCTGTCTTTACAATGTTTTTGATAAGGCAAGAACTGTTTCAAAACGAGACCAATTTACTTCTTACACAAACAACCCTGGGTGATTGGTTTGGTTTGTGCAGTAGGGTTGAGAGTTGGCCTGCAGAGTGAATGAGGAGACCAATCTGAAGGCTATAAGGGATTGAGGGGATTAAGGATGGTGGATTGCCCAAGAAAGATAATGGTAGTGGAGATGGAGAGGAGCAGTTGGGTTCAAGAGGTGCATTGACCTTTCATTTGGAAGGATCTTACACAGGAGAGAAAAGAACAAAAAGCCTTATTTGAAAAGATTATTCTCTCTGTACACTCCCCTTTGATAAAATGTGGGGCCAAATAGGCACCATATGCCTTACATGCCTGACTGGTATTTTCATTGTGGGTTCATAATCCTCTGTCTATTAGTGTAACTTGGACTGTTTATTTGGGTGTTTTTAATTTTCTCTCTGTTTTCCCCCATAGTTATTACACATATAGGAGAAAACAAGGTAAGAATCTTTCTTTCATCTCCTGCTGTGTTTACGCCTGCCAAGGACCTTTCTCTATTTCTCTAACTAATCCCTCTGTGTTCTTTTCACCAACATTGTGTTGCCACTCAAATTGTGACCTTTATAAAAAACCCTGCTGGTCTATTGGGATTCCCCATGATATGTCCTTTCCAATATCTAAGTCTTCCTGAAGAATCCCTTTTTGTTAAACTTTTCCTCGTTTCAAGGCTCAGCTGGAGAATCAGCCTGCTGCAGATTTACTCGGTCTGAAGCCATTCCTTGGCAACTGAGAGTGGTTTATTTTCACGTTCACATGTTCAGTTATGCTCATTGCGTCCCACTTGTTTATAAAATTGCCTAGATTTTCATTTCTTTGACTATGAGTCAAGGCTTTACATCAGTTATTGTTTTCCCTTTGTCATCAGATACCAAAGAAGCTTCACAGTGTTATAAGTCAATAGATCTTACCATGCACTTTTATTCACTCTTGACTTTACCTTATTCATATGAGGACTTCTCCTGTGAAATGTAATTATTCATTCTTTGCTTTCTCTTGCTTCTGTGAAGACTTCCCCCTCGCCCCACTTTCCTCCACCTCAGACCCTCACCCCCACACCCCCTGTGCAATGTTCTAGTCGCTTGCTATGTCTTCTCCATTGTAACATCAAGTAACAACCTATTCCTTCCTGGCCTGTTGGTTTGTTGAAGCTGGCTCCACCAGAGGGCGCTCAAGGACTTGACTCCGTCCAGCACTAGCTAGCTAGCTATTGGACTGCTGTTAACACTCTGTTTCAGTGTGATTCTGCCTCTATGTCAAGATTTCTCCTTTCCAGATCGACTTCATTTCATCTACAAATATATTTTAGTGCATACTTTATGTCATGTACTGTAGCAGATGCACAAGCTGCCCCAGACCATGGAGCAGTTAAGTGAGGTAAAAGAACAAAGCATACACCCTACTTACTAGATACAGATAAACAGGACAAAGGCAACACTTTGTGAGGGCTTGTAGGCCATTGCAACAACTTGAACTTTTTATGTAGCACGGGATGTTCCGTAAAGGCCATGTTGCTATCTCAGCCCTTTTCTCTCTTTGTTTTTCAGCCACAAGCTGGCCAGTTTTCTCTATGGCACGTATCCTCCCACCATGAGCTGAGGACAAAGGGTCCATGTGATCATGAACTGAAACCTCTAAAAATCAGGTGCTTAAGTAAATATTTTCTTCTTTTTTATGTTGAACATTTTTATTTATTTATTTATTTATTTATTTATTTATTTTTTATTTTTATGTATAGATATTTTGCAGGTACATTTATGCACTAGGTACATGCATTGCCTGTGGAGGCCAGAAGAGGGCATCAGATCCCCTTGTGAGGTGCTGTGTAGGTATTAGGAATGGAACCTGGGTCCTCTGCAACCCCCTGAGTCTTTCCTTTCTTGACAGAAACTATCTCAAGTATTTTGTCACTGAGAAATGGATTAACACGAGTGCTGCATTTGAGTGATATCTACTGTGTGTTCCTCAGCTTCCCTATGCCTTCATTCCCCACCTGTCTCCTCTCAAGTTTAGTACTACTAACACTTGCTGGAGGTTTGTAATGAAATTGTGTAATGATAATTAAGACATGTGAAACACTTAAAACCATACCTAGAACACAGCAAATAAACTCCTATAATGTCTCTCTTCTCTTTCATGAGTGAAACCATATTTTTATCTTTTTATCACTAACACTTAAAGACTTGGTACAGAGTACTTACTAGATACTTAATCGGCCGCACATAAATATAAGCCAGGTTTTCCATCCAAACCAGTTTTGTTAGCATTTGTGATATATATAGATATATATATATGTGTATGTGTGTATATATGCATATATATGTATATATATACATGTATATATATACATTGTATACATATATGTATATATGTATATATACATATATACGTATATATGTGTGTGTATACATATATATATATTGCATGGATTATATATATACATACATACACACACACACACACACCCAACACACACATGAGTGACAGAGAGGTTTTTACTGAGGTTACTTACTCATTCCTGTACACCACTTGGTATGTAGTTAAGAGTGAAAGTTCTAGAATTGGAATATGGCTCATTGGGTAAGAACGCTTGATGCATAAACATGGAGACCTTACTTCCAGTTCCCAGCACCCATGTGAAAGTTGTGCATAGCTACCCATCCAGTATCCCCAGCATTGGAGGGTAGAGACAGCCAGGTCCTTGGAGTTCATTGGCCAGACAGCCAGACTGAAATGGCAAGCTTCTGTTTCAAAAACTAAGGCAGGAAGCCAAAGCAGAAGACTATCCGACATCCTCCTCTGGCCCCTGCATGCAGGTTCATGGGCATGTGTACTCCTTACCTCCCATATACACATACCCCTCTCACACACACAGGAATGAAGGTTCTCTAGAGCCTCATAGCCTAGTTGGTACAGCACTCATGCTTCTTACTAAGATGAGCTTGGGGATGGTATCTAATGTCTCAATGCCTTAACTTTGTCACTTGGAAAACAAGAAAAAGATATAGGGAGTTAAACTTAGGATTGTGGAGTACTCAAGTGGTAAACGCTAATCTTGTCTCTAGTTAAATGGTTTCATGAGCACCTTGAATATTTCAGGGACCGTTTTCGGCTGTGAACCTGTGAGGAAGAATGAGCCTGTTCTCTGCTCTCAGAAAACCCATAAGCTAGTATCGAAGACAAAGGTGAGTGTGTCTAGACAGAGCCTGGCAGAGGAAAGGACTGAATTTGTGGAGGGACTGGCAGGAGGAAGAGGCAGAGAAATGAGATTTTATAAGAAATGGAAAGCTTGACTTGGGCATCTGCTCCTGGGCAGTCCTGGGACACTAATATGGAATAAATATCAAAATCCCCCTTGTGCTTCATAAGAAATAAGTTTTGTACCAAATTTCTCCCATAGGATTTCTTTAACAAGACCAGTTAACTAGAGCTTCCATTCTGTATTTTGAAAACCAGAGAAATCCCAGACTAACATTACACAGTTAGACTCTCACAAGTGTAAACATGGTTTTGAATATTTTTCCTTAGGAAATTCCACTTTTCTTTTGTGGTTAAGCCAGAGGACCCCCAGAGGCAGTGGACTGCATTTCACACATCCCCTCCTTCCCTCCAAACACTTATGTTTTGAAAAACCTCACATTTACATTGTTCCTATTCAGTAGATGGAAAGTAGAGCATAATGTGATATTTTGTTTTGTTTTGTTTTCCAGTGTCCAGGCCTAGGGATTGTAGTTCAGTGATAACATGCTTGCATAGCATGTACAAGGTCCTGGATCCATACTCTAGTAACACATGCACACACTAACAACAACAAAATCTGGGCCCTTTTTCTAGCTCACACACTCAGTAAGGGTTTCCCAGATGTGGGAGGACTCACTCTGTGTTTAAATTATTGAGATCAAGGACAGGGTGTGGGTCAAGGGAAATCCTTTATTCGTCTGTCTCTCAGAAAACCAATGAAGCCATTGAAGCTTGGCTGGTTCCCCCAAGTAGTTAAAAAGAACAATAGAATCAAGAGTTCCTGGTGTTCTCTGGAGCTGATTTTGGCAGATGATAAGCAGCTTGTAAAAGGGCTTATTATTTGAGTAGAGCTTTGGCTGCCTGACTTTTAAGGTTGATTATTTATTTCTCATGTTGTATAACAGGAGCATTGGGCAATGCTCAGGAGAGGCCTTCTGGGTCAGCGATGTAAGGGCTTCCGACTGTCCCCTCCCAGCAGAACTGGCTTCCGGCCACAGAGTAAGAGAACCAGGCTGTGTGTCTTGTCTCGCCTCTGTCCACCAGACAGGCTTTCTCACTGGTTTCCTTAGATGTTGAAAACATCAACATTCCCCTCTAGTCCCAAGAAAAACATTTCTCTGTGCGTTTAAGTTCTCAGACCTTCACTGGTAGTGTGACCTGCTTTGGAAAG
>NC_045030.1:41302319-41305829 GCF_008632895.1 Mastomys coucha
TTCTTTTGTTCATTTTTTTAAATACGAACCAGAATTTTGGAGGCAGTTCTGTATATAGATGCTGAAACTCATCATTTGTATCTGGGCTGTCAGCAACATGGGAAAGAGCAGTAGGAGGTGATGGGGCCCAGGGGGAGATTTTGTGAGCTACTCAATGAATTTTGGATGATGTTTGATATTAGGAAGCTGTGTATCTCTGAGAGAGGTTGAAGTTACTATTTCAGGACGACCCTCTCTCCCTCAGAGACAGTGTTTTATTGAAGAATGTCTTGAAGATGTTAAAGACAATCATCCAGGTAGAATTCACTGAAAATTTTCAGATTCTAGGTTGATGACTATTTTGGCTCCTATTTTAGCCAAGAGAGGCTAGACTCAGATACAGAGATGAACAACATAGGCTTATGTGTTCTATACATAAATTTTGGTGTAAACCAGTTGGCCCTCTTCTATCACGCAAAGAAAAGGACAGCTGAAAGTTCATATGCTTTAGTTGCCTACAGGTGACATATACAACTTCTGCATACATTTCGTGGACAAGCATTAGCTCCTTCACTTCAATCAAACTGCAAGGAGTGTGAGCTATGAAGAGGTATACCTAGTAGATTTGCTGGCTATTGATGCTTTGCTGCATTCTCTCATTCTCTGGGTATCAGCTCATCATTGATTTCACACCCCATTTATATAGAATGAATGAATGATGCTGACTTTCCTCAAGACAGAGACTGGACTGTGAGCATCAAGCCACCTCTCTGCCCTACAGACAGTGCTTGCCTCATGTAAGGAGAGGTGACCGAAAAAGTGTGACTGGCCCATTTGTCATAGTCTGTTTCCTTTTTCCCCTTCATTCTCTCGCTCTCTTGCTCTCCCCCCCTCCCCCGCTTCCGGCTGGCTGCTTCTCCCACCAAGAATCACACCAGCAAGGTAAGAAATGCCCCAGGTCAAACACTTTTGTCATTCCAGTGCTGAGTCCCAAGTCTGCTGGAGCAGCGCACCCGCGCAACCTTTGATAAGAAGTTGCCTTTTTAAATGAGAGGTCACTATCACAAGGCTGGTATTGGCTTTTTTCACCACAAATCAGTTCGTCCCTCTGATGAAGTTAGGTGAGCAGAATTCCTTATTGTCATTAAGTATCATGTACACACACACACACACACACACACACACACACACACACACACACGGATGGACAGACAGACGGACGGACAATCCTGCGGTACTTGTTGACTTTGGTTGCCTATGCAGTTTCTTGTGCTCTTTGTTTTGACTGTCAGAGATAAATAAACTAAATAAATATTTTCCCCCAATATCTTGAGTGCCTGCCATAGAAACAGGATTGCTGGTGCCAGCATAGATCAAACCCCAAAGACCTAACCTGCCAGAATATCAGCCCATCTTATGTTTCTGGCATGTACACTTTTCTCAGGGGCAGTCTCTTAAACCAGATGCACATGTGTTATTTGCTCTGTGGATAATAGATTGGCTGGTTAGCTAGGTGGCTTGGGGCATGGGGAGTGGGAATGAGGGAGGGACAGATTTGTAAGGAGGTGGAGATAAGAGCTGGGTCTGAAATAGACCCCACTGGTTAGTTTGCATTTTCCTACTATGTTCTATACAGTTCTTGTTATTTCAAGGCTATAGAGACAAATTCAATTAATCTGTTCTTGAATATAAATCACATCTATCTCATTCAGTGCTAATCTTAATGTGTGTATGGGTGTGGCACACACATGTGAAAGCATGCATGAGGGGCTAGGGTGTCTCTGCCTCCTCACTGGTAGGGTTATAAATGCACACCTTTTTATGTAGGCTCTGGGATTTGAACTTGGGTCCTCACACTTGTGTGGCAAGCCCTTTACTAACTGAGCTTTCCTCTTAGCCCCTGGCTAAAAGAAGTTTTAGGATTAGATGCATTATGGACTTTGATTGTAGTTCACAAGTTTTCCAGACTGAGACATTCAGTTAGCTGGTTGCCATTCTGGTTCCCTTTCTTTCCTAGTAGTCACATTTCAATTCCTGTTTCCCATGTTCATGTCTGTCCTCCCTATTTTATAACCCTGCTTGGGATTGTCACTTACCTTGCTAAATGCCCTCTTCATCAGCAAGTCTTAAGCTTTATCGTCTTTTTTGTATCTTTGATTTTTAGTAAACTTTTAAATCTGTGAAGATATTTTCCTTTGAGCCATTGGAAATTTCTCAGATTTATGGGTATTCCTATGGAATTGAAAGTATGTGGCGCATACCTTTAGTCTTAGCCCTTGGGAGGCAGAGGCAGGCAGATTTCTGAGTTCCAGGCCAGCCTGGTCTACAGAGTGAGTTTCAGGACAGCCAGGGCTACACAGAGAAACCCTGTCTCAAAAACAAACAAACAAACAAACAAACAAACAAACAAACAAAGTATAATTCACCTTGAACATCAGATTATTCTATTGTACTTTATTCATCTCTCCAAATATCTGGAAACAACAAAGTAGAGGGCAGTTTTGCTGTTTGTGAATTACTCATTTATGAATTATAAGGAATCATTATGACATCCTGGCTGGCCTCATATTTGTGAACTTCCTCCCTCAGTCTTTACAGTGCTACAACTTCTGGAATGTGCCACCATGTCTAGCTAATTCTTCCTAATTTAAGAAACACAATGTATATAATGCTTTAAAACACCAAGTTAAGCATTATTCATATATATAACTTTTTCTTTCAAAAAAATTGGGCCTGAAAGATGACTCAGTGCCTAAAGTATGTACCGGACTTTTAGAGAACCTGTGTTCAGTTTTTAGCACTCACAATAAGCCACTCACAACATCATGTAAGTTCAGCTCCAGTGAATTAGATGCTCTGTTCTGGCTTCTGCAGGTATTTTCTTTATGTTTTCTTTATTTATTTATGAATCCTTTTTTTTCTGATCAAACTTAATTTTTTTATTGACAGTTCTGCTGTGCCAAGGAATGAATTGTAGGCACGATTTTTGGATACAGACTTCCTGCTATGGTCAAAGCTATTTGACTTGAGTGAATGACTTTGACTTTATTCTCAGCCCACAGAGAACAGGTTACATTCATTTAAGAAATGGTGTAGGTATTAAGATGGTCTATCTATAAAGTCATTCACCAACTGTTTCAATGAACAATGGTACTGCTTGGAGGGTGGCACAGACATTAGGTGAGGGTAAGAATTTGGTTCATTAGCTGTGATAATTTAGAGAAGCATTCATCTCAGAGAAAGAGTAACTTGTAAAGTCCTCTTCTTCAAACTTGATAGAATAGTTACAGACGCCAAGCAAAGCATTCAGTCTCACTCTTTGCTGTTCTCTTACAAGCCACCTCCATTTTTTAAAAAAAAAAAAAGGAATAAGATTTAAAATAAGTACATCGCCGGGTGGTGGTGGTGGTGCATGCCTTTAATCCCAGCACTTGGGAGGCAGAGACTGGTGGATTTCTGAGTTCGAGGTCAGCCTGGTCTACAGAGTGAGTTCCAGGACAGCCAGGGCTACACAGGGCAACCCTGTCTCAA
>NC_045030.1:41305912-41306236 GCF_008632895.1 Mastomys coucha
AAAAAAAAAAAAACCAAAACAAAACCAAACCAAACCAAACCAAACAAACAAACAAACAAAAATCAAGTGCATCAATCAAGGTTCAGAAATTATGGGAATAACTTTCCCATCTCCATTCTTTGATGTCCAGACCAAACTAATGAGATGATGCCTGTGGATTCGGTGCTAGGACTTCCTACCTGGCTAAAAATGATATGGTACAGGCTAATGGCAACTAGTATGTATTCTGTGTAGGTAAATGATCTCACAGAGGCAGAATTCTGTTAGAGGTCTCTCAAGAGCAAGAATTCTAATATCTAGGCAGCTTCCTTTTTTTTTTTTTTT
>NC_045030.1:41306318-41313707 GCF_008632895.1 Mastomys coucha
GAAATCCGCCTGCCTCCGCCTCCCAAGTGCTAGGATTAAAGGCGTGCGCCACCACCGCCCGGCTAGGCAGCTTCCTTTTATATGCTGTGATAGCTAGGTTTGAGGTCTGGCCCAGCTCTCCCAGTGGAATCCTGTAGAGGATGTGGACACAGGGGCCATTTAGCTGATGAGGTGTTGCAGACAATAGAAATACAGAACTTCCCAAGTGTTGCTTCTGAATGTGGCGATTGATGTCTGAGGATAGGAGGGAGAATGGTTTTCAGTATAGATTGTCAGATGAGTCAGGAGTTAGGAAAATGGTCCTAACTTGTAAAAGTATGGAACACACAATGGGCCCTGCATTGACATGGTAAATTGCATATGTTCCCTTTCCCTTGAGGTCTCCCCCCAGCCTGAGGATTTTAAGAATGACCTCGTAACCGCTGAAACATAGTTGCTGAGAATTCACCTAATTTAGCTTACTTCTGATCAGTGGTTTGTTTGTTTGGTGTCTGTGTGTGTGTGTGTGTGTGTGTGTGTGTGTGTGTGTGTGTGTGTGAGAGGGAGGGTGGGGGAGAGAGGGGGGGTTGGGTTTCCTTCAGAGTCTGCCTAAACTGAGGCTGCCTTTCTAATACCTTCAGTATGTATAGTTCCCCTGGGAGCAACCTAGAGCAGTTCCTTTGTGGGAGACTGCCCCGGCGTTGTCAGCACTTAAGCATTTTCTCAAAGAAGAGTCTGGCCTGGCCTTAGGTTTATTCTTAATTGTTCTTTCCAGTTTTCTGTCACTCAGAGGTCTGAGCCAGGGAGCTGGATGGAAAAGAGGCTGAAGGCACAGCCTGAAGTCAGGCAGATATTCAGTAGCAAAGAAAGCACTTAGCCCTCGGCCAGGCTTCTGGCACACTCTTGCTTTGAAAATTTGATCCCAACTTGGAAAGAAAAAAGACTCGCAATCTTCCCCCTAACATACGCAAATCTCACCGAAGCTGCAAACTTTCTTCTCTGGACCTTTTTCTAATGACTTATTTACAACAGCGCTACAGAAATTTGTAATCTAGTTTCCTAGCAGTACAGATTAGCAGCAACAGGAAGAGATACCGCAGGCTGGGAAAGGAGGGACGAGACCCAGAACAACAAACTGGGGATGTTTCCATTGAAATCCTGATAACATGGGAAGAAATTGAAAAATAGCAGAATCTAACAGAAAAAGGGTGTTATTGTGGTTCCCTAGAGCTCTCTGGACAAAAGGTAAAAAGGTGGAAAGAAATATGGGATTCACAAACATCGAAGTCTTTGCTTGTAATCAGCATTTGAGAGGTTGGGGGGGGTGCAGCGGATTGTCAGTTTGAGGACAGCCTGGGTACATTGTAAGAGCCTGACTCAAAAAACGAAAACAAACAAAGAAGACAGAAAAGAAACAAAGGAGGCAAGCACATTTTGTATATTATCAAAATATTGCTAGAATTTGATGTTTTGCATTTGCTGCCATTGTGATCCAGTCAGTGGCAGAGTGCTCACTTAGCATTCATGGAGACTTGGGTTCGACTATTAACGTGCCCAAAAGAATAGTATTTAAAAAGCTCTCAGCCTAAACCTAAGCACTTCTAAGTCTGCCGTAGCTCATCCATGCTTGAATTTTTAATGTTTGTAATGAGAATATGATGCTTTTTATAAGAACATGAAGCCTGGAGTTGGTGAGAGTGATTCAGATCTTGCATCAGACATGATCTGCATACAAGATTCATTCACTCTCTGATTTGCCACCCATAGGGGAACTGCATTTTGGATTCTGTCATGGACCCCATAGTTACCCATATGCGTTTCCTTGCTTTTTAATTTTTTTTATCTTTTCTGCCATTGGCCCAGGTGCTGCCTTTGTGGAAACCTGAGCTGGGCAGTCTAGGCATGGAGGTCCCTAACAGGAAGTGACCTCAGTCCTCACTCATGTCCCTGCTGGATTGTTGGATTGTCGTAGCGTTTACTGTGCTGATGAACCAGTTTAGCCCCTTTGTCAGCTCCTCTGAGTCAGAGGCCTAGGCAAGGCACACAGACTGCTGCCCACATTCGACTCTTGCATCCTGTTCTGTCCACATAGCCGTGAACTTTGTTACCAGCTTCTGTGAGCTGGCTGGCCCTGGGTGCGAGACAAATGCTGCCTCGGCCAGAACTTTCTGCTGCTGCCACATGCATTTGCAATTACCTTGTTTCACTTGCTTGCCGATTAAGAGTCTGGCCACGTTACCACTGCCAGCAAGGTCTGCTTTCTTCACTGTGCTCACTGGCCTCCTACCTCTACCTCGTGACAAAGAGTATGACTGACTTGGCTCAAAGCAAAGAAGCGTTGAGGCTGCAGAGCCCATAAAGCAGCCAGAAACATGTCTCACTCGGCCCATGCCTTTTTAATTCCTTTGCTCACCCCTTCTGCTATGCTTCCCTTTTGTAGCCCTTACCATTTGCCACTGAGAGATGGTTTCTGACTAGGAAAGTCACTGTATCTAATATTGTTTAAGGATGCTTCTTAGAGATTTGAAACTACTATGTACAGTGTTAGAACACTGCAGAGAACTCGAGTGGTAATCAAGAAATCTGAGTTCTGACCTTGAATCAGCTGAGCAGTGGCTCTGTGATCTTGGAAAAATTTCTTATTCATCTGCCAGTGGGGTGGGGGTTGGGGGTGATGCTTGCACTCTGAGATCTAAGCATTAAACCTTCCATTTTCTGCTCATCTGTTTTCTAGAATTCTCTCTCCCTCCAACCACCCCCATCCCTGTGTCTCTTTTCACCAGGACCTCCTTCTTCCAGAAATAGTTACTTACCTATTTTGTTTGTAAGCTGCTTCAGGAATATGATAAGATTTGAAATCATGAGATATGTGAGTTTTTATTTTGGACTTGACATATGGAATTCAGGTTTAATAAAGTTACTGTAGTCCCATCTGGAATTTTAAACACCAAGTCACAGGGAGAATGCCCAAGTTAACCACCAGCGGTGCAGTGAGGTTGGTGACCAGACATTTCCATTTTCTCTCTTTCCAGTGTCCTAGGTGGGAGCAGGGAATATGCTGACTTTCAATGAGCACTGTCCAGGAAAAGCTGGGGAGAGAGAGAGAAAAGGATGTAGCAGTGAACTTGGACAATGGTACCTTGTAGCGGCAGACTTCAGTTAAATGTCCACTGCTTGGCCAAAAGGAGTCAGCCATTGTGGTCTTGGTCCTGCATTCTGCCCATGTTGACTTGTTTGCTCTAGTTGGCAAGCCTTCTTTCTCCTATAATTCAGAAGCTTCTTGCTCCTGCTAGTTCTACCTCTTCTATCAACCTCAATGCAAGCAGGCAAACCACCATCGGATTCTCCTCCTTCTCCTTCTCCCTCCCCCTCCTCCCTCCTCCCTGCTCTTCCTCTCTTCCTCCTCCTCTTCCTCCCCTTTCTTCTATTTGGAGGATCACTCAGTTCCGTAGCTCTCTTTTAGGTATACAAAATGGATAGTTCTTCAGTGTCTGCTTCCTGGCTGGATGACCTCTGCTACTCCATTATGCTCTCTTCTTGGGAGAGAGCAACTGTTCTCTGGGCCCTCCAGTCACCACAAGTCGAATGATTCACTAAGACTCACAGTACTTAAAACAGAACTTGCTAACACTAAGGTCTATAACAGCACAGGATTCAAAACAAAGGCAGCAGGAAAATATATGCACTAGATATGGACAAGTCTTATCCAGGCCTACAGAATAGCAACAAAAATTAGTTACTAGGACACTTGCTCAGAAAAGATTGTCTGTGCGTCAGTTTCTGAGCCCTTTCCAGAATGAACCTCAGGGTCCCAATCTGCAAACCAGGTACTTAGGATTCTTCCTGAAGAATCCCTGGAAGTCCATGCTTTGTTGCTCTTATATCAACTGTCAAGATAGCACCAATTAATGCCATGAAGGTTACTCAGTGGGCTGGATTCCCAAGGGTTAAACCTGGAGCACTGATCATTCTGTACCTCATGAACATGAAGGATTGATCAACCAGGCTTTGTGTATTAATCCTTTCAATAAAACTCTCAAAGCACTTAAACACTTGGCAGAGTCCTTACTATGGGACAACACAGACTTTGGCCTGTGCTGCAGTGCTCAAGGTTCTTTTATCTTGCAGAGTGCTCTCCATGTCTTGGCATGCTCCAATCTAAACTTGGACCACCATCCTCCATCTTTTCCTTCATGGCCAGCAGCATTCATTCTGTTGCCCAAGCTGGGATCTGTCAGTTGCCCTTTCATTCTTTGTCTTCTCCTTACCTCTTGCAGATAAGTGGAATGCCCATTGATTCTGATCCAGAGGCATGCATCAAATGTGGTCATCTCACATTCTCCCCTCCACCATCACCTTTCATGTGCTCCACTCAACTCCTAAATGTTCTGCTTGTCTTTCCCACTCGCCATCTGGAAGGATACTTCACAATGTGTATGAGAATATGCCACTCCTGGATGTTCCTTGCCGTCAATGGCTTCTGAGCATACTTGGAATCAAATGAAAACGTTTTACTCTGCTGTTTGTTTATGCTGTACCTCCAGAACTAGGGAAAGGATTCCTTTCCTCCTTCCAGAGATATTCTTCCAAAAACTACTAAAGTACTTAAATTATCCTCCCCTCCTCTTAAGTTTATTTCCTTTTCTGACTTCTCATAGAGGCCTTTTTGACCACTCTAAGCATCTCCCTGCCCTTGTTTTTGCTTGAAGCTATGGTTATTTGCTTATACATTTTGTCACTGTACTGACTAGCTCATGAGAGACGGTTGCCTGTCTTGTTCACAGGGATATCTGGAGTTCCTAGCACTATGCCTTGTTTAGAGTAGCCATTCAATAAATATTTGCCAATGAACTCCAGCAGAGAATTGATAATTCATTTGATTACTTAAAATGAGTGGGCTAGCCCCCAAAAGGTTTATTTACACTCTCTACTAAAGAAGTTGAAAAAAACCCCAGAAAACATTTTTTTTTTTAACTTTCCAGTGTTTAAGACAGGGCATATCAACACGCTCGACAGCAGGAACTACCAGGAAACAGAAGCGCCACCTACAGCAGGAAGAATCCAGATAGCCAAGTTTCACTCTGGTAGTGTTTGCCAGGGACGATGTGAGGGAGGCTGTCAGGAGGGCGAGCCTAGCAACTTGGAAATTCCAATTGGACAGCAAGAATTGTGGACAACTAATGTCTTCTCCAGAGGAATGACAGAGCCCAGGCATTTACCCACAAAATGTTCATGTCTCATATGCCCTCTTTGGAGCCTGCATATGAGGCTAGAGGGTTTTTCTTTTTCTTTTTTCTTTTCTAGATGTCAAGTTCACTCAAGTTGAAGTCATCTTAGAACAGGGAGTTTCAGTTGAGGAACTCTTTCCATCAGAGTTCCCTATTGGCAAAAGTCTGTAGAAGCATTTTCTTAATTAGTAATTGATGTGGAAGCGGCCAGCCCATGGTAGGTGGGGCCAGCGTTGGGAAGGTGGTCTTGGGGTTATATAAGAAAGCAGACTAAGCCAGGTGGTGGTGGTGCATGCCTTTAATCCCAGCACTTGGGAGGCAGAGGCAGGCGGATTTCTGAGTTCGAAGCCAGCCTGGTCTACAGAGTGAGTTCCAGGATAGCCAGGGCTACACAGAGAAACCCTGTCTTGAAAAACAATAAAAAAGAAAGAAAGAAAGAAAGCAGACTGAGCAAACAAGCAAGTAGCGGTTTTCCATGGTCTCTACTCCAGGTTCCTGGCTTGAGATCCTACCCTGACTTCCATGGATGATGGACTATGCACTATAAACTGAAATAAACCAGTACCTCCTTCAAGATATATATTTTTTTATTGTAGTGTTTATCCCAGCAATAGAAAGCAAACTATGACAGGGCTCTGTGGATTGTGGAGTACTTAATACTGTTCCTCAATCATTTTTTCCTACTTAAATTCTACCTAGGTTCTACTTAGACTCTCTGGTTTGAAACAAAAAACTCTGACCTACACAATAGGCAGCAAGGAAAACAGGTGAAATTCATAATTCAGACAAGTACATTTCTTTGGCTCCGGAGATGACATTTAAATCTGAATAACAAGTGTTATCATACCAAGACTGAAGGCATTGTTTTGCCATTATCTTTGGAGAATTACTCTGTTGCTATGTTCTTGAAGCAGAATCCTTCTGTGTACCTTAGCTGGCCTTGATCTGATTGTGTAGCCCAGCCTGGCCTAGAACTTTTAAGGCCTCTTCAACCTCCCAAGTGCTGGGATTCCAGGGAAGTGCCACCAAGCCTGGCTGCAGTCACTCTTTAAAAATGGAAGTAACACATATAACAAGTCAAAGTAACATGCTAAGTTATAGGTAGAGTAATTTAATTTCCTCGAATAGATGGGAAGCATTGTGTGAATATATGGTTTGTGGATCTAATAAAGGTCTATATTCAAAAATGAGCATTTGAGGACATTTTCCTCTCTGGTTTTGTGCTATTGCAATGTACTTTTGTTTTGTTTTTTTTAACACAGGCGCATTAGATACTAAGGGAAAGACAGTTCAGCTATCTTGAAAAATTGAAATTATAGTGATTCGGATTAGAAGGCAAGATAAAATCATAAAAATGAGGGTGACAGACACCAAGAAAGTTAGCATGGTGGGTGACGTTGGGTTGGGATGGAGCATATATCAGGTTTATGGGGGGTAATTTGCCAAGTTATCATTGATCCTTTTTCTCAGTTTTCTGAATCAGCATGCAGAGAAAGTAAGGCACTTCATCATAGTGCTTTCGCCTATAGTTCTTATAGATCCTTCCCTCCATTCCTCCCCCTTGTCCCTCTGTCCACCCCTTTGCCTTCCCCTCCTTCCCCACAATAGCCCCTCCTCTGATTTCATGTCACACATGCTTCTTTACTCTCTTTACTCCTCTCCCCACCCCTATCTTATGGCCTCCCCTTCTGCTGGGTGAGGTGGTGCAAACCTTTAATCCCAGTACTTAGGAAGCCAAAGCAGGCAGGTCTTCGAGTTCAAGATCAGCTTGGTCTACAGAAGGAGTTTGAGGTCAGTCAGGGCTACATAGTGAGACCCTGTCTAATAAACAAACAAATAAAAAACAAAAACAAAAACCAAACTCCTCTCCCTACAGAACTCAAAACACAAAAAGCCAACAACAACAGCACTGCTTCCCCTCTTGTGGTCGCTTTCTCCTCTGTATAGTTACATCTCACACATCATTTCTTAATGGTATGAAGACTAGGAAGGTATTTATAGTGCCTAGCTAAGCTACAGAGATGTTTATAAATTATGTTCTATAGTCAAAATTGCCAAAATAACTAAATTAGCTACTCAGATAGGAATTAGTTTTATGGAAATATCTCCTGTGTGTTTTCACTTCAGAATTCTTTTTTTTGGGGGGGGGATGTTTCCGAGACAGGGTTTCTTTCTTTTTTTT
>NC_045030.1:41314653-41316049 GCF_008632895.1 Mastomys coucha
TGTGTTCTTGTATGTGTCTGTATGCACATTCATTTGGAGGCTTGAGAACAACCTCAGATGTCATTTCTCAGGAGCAATCCACCCTGTCTGTCTGTCTGTCTGTCTGTCTGTCTCTGTCTCTCTCTCTTTCTCTCTCTGTGTGTGTGTGTTGTTGTTGTTGTTGTTGTTATTGTTTCTTTTGAGACAAGGTCTCCCACTGGGACCTGGGGCTTGCTGATTAGGCTGGGTGTGCTGCCAGACTGCCTCTCCAGCGCTAGGATTAGAAGTGCATGGTTGTTGTTGTTATTCTGCTGCTGCTGTTGTTGTTGTTGTTGTTGTTGTATGTGTGTTTTGGAGATTGAGCTCAGGTGTTTGCACAGCAAGCCCTCTACTAACTGAGATCTGTTCAGAGCCGTAAGTACAAGCTTTTTAGAAAGCCATTTGAGCTTTATTTATAGAGTTTTAAATGCTAAAGTTTGAACCCTGGGCCTTCTGTGTGCTAGATAAAAAAGTCTACCACTGACCTATGTTCCTAGTCTCTGAAAAATTATTTTTTAATACTTAAAATTAGCCTAAAATGTTCATGTTATTTCTACTCAGCAAAGTTAACTATAGGACACTTGTGTTGCAGAAATAATCAGTGGCATATAAGAAAAAAATATATATATATGGCTTCTGTAAGCCAGTATAATAGTAGAAGACAGCATGTTATACAGCCATCAATATGGATATTTTGAATATATGCACATAGAGTAATGACATTGATATTGAGGGCCAAATGCTTTTGTTACTTACTGTCTTCCGGTTACTCTTAAACCTCTTTCCACAAATTCTCTCTCTCTGTCTCTCTCCGTCTCTCTCTGTCTCTCTTTCTCTTGTGTGTGTGTGTGTGTGTGTGTGTGTGTGTGGTGTGGTATGCACACATATATGTGTAGGCACCCCAGCAAAATATAGAGCCCAGAAAGGGATGCCTGCCTGCCACATAGCCATGTGTTGTGTATGTGCTCCATCTCCTCCACCTTCTTCCCTTGAGGCACTAAACCTGGAGCTGTTTCCTTGGAGTCATCCATGACCTCTGCCTCTTACATTCTTTCCATGTTCTTTTCCTCAACGATCCCAGAGCTTTTGGAGGAGGGATGCAGTTTATATGTTCTATTTAGGGCTGGGCATTCTGCAGTCTCTTATTCTTGGCACGGTGGCCAGTTGTGAGTCTCAGAAAGGCTGAGTGGACCACTGTCATGCTGTGAATAAGCCATAGTGCCAGGCCTGAACTCTGAGTTTATAAAATGCTGTCATTTGTAAGATCTTTAAGCAGTGGGATTATAGTGACTTTTTTGTTTGTTTGTTTGTTGAGACAGGGTTTCTCTGTGTAGACCTGGCTGTCCTGGAACTCACTCTGTAGACCAGGCTGGCCTCC
>NC_045030.1:41316100-41321396 GCF_008632895.1 Mastomys coucha
TCAGAAATCTGCCTGCCTCTGCCTCCCAAGTGCTGGGATTAAAGGCGTGTGCCATCACTGCCCAGCTATAGTGACTTTTAATTTATTGTCTACCTTACATTTTTCTTTATGCTCTTGATTTACAATAATTTGTAATCAGAAAATAAAACCAGTGGCTCCTCTCAGATATTTCTGCCACACAAAGATATGCTGATTTGTGGGAGAAGTGTTCAGGGTCAAAGGTCTTGAAGTAAGAAAAATGAGACCCTTTCCTCGGGCTCCCTGTCTTACCTACACAGCGGGTGGTTCATTTGTGTTGTAAGAGCACTGGCTCCTAACTGCATACTTGAAAAGTGCCTGCCTTGTCTTTTACCGTCACATCTCAGAAAATCAAAGGCAGGGAATGGTATGTGGACTAGTGACAAAGGGCAAGAATCAGCTACTCTTTGAAGTTCCTACTAAAATTGCTGGCATCCATTTCTCAATCCCACATGCCTGCCTCATAGCTATATGTATCAGAAGGCCTGACATATGGTCTGGTCATGAGCTCTCTCTGCCCCCTCTAGGCATCTGCCTCTACACTAGGGGTCAGGTAGCCTCCTTTTTGCTTTGGCAGGGCAGCCACCCTGACTAATTTAGGAGGGCTTCTCAGCCCCCAGGGGATCTTCATAGTTTCGGTATGGTCTGTCAATGTTAGCTACTCCAACCTCTTCTAGATTACAGTCAGTCTTTCCCCAAACTTGGACTTTCTGAGGAAAGATGAGACAGAGAAATAGAGCAGAGACTATGCCAATCATCCATAGGCTTGGAAAAATGTATTCAATATTTTTGCTGCCTTTCTAAGAGTAAATGAATATATGCAGTAAAGAGTCTGAGGGAGTTTGCTAGAAGGTGAACTCAGAGATCCAGGGAAACAACCTAGCTCTCCTGCTTTCTAGCCCCGACTCCTTGTATTGTCTATATTCATCCAAACTGCCCTGAGCCTTGTCCACTTCATCTAAAAGCCAAGTTAGGCAGTTTTCTGAGAAACAGTTCAGTTCTTGCTGGCTCATGCCCAGCTAGCATTGAGATAATGATTTTTTGAAACATTGTGCTTTCCCTTGTACCCATTTCCCAGGGCCCACAGGAGATGTACAATGGGAATCAGCAGCCTACATTTTCCCAAGGCTGCATGACGTCAGTCAAAGTCCCTGAAATGAAAAGCATATCTCTTCTGCTTCACCTTGGCAAAGCTCAGTAAAAGACTCTCTCTCAGACTCTAAGTTCCTGGTCACGGTTCTTTGAGCATGTTGACCTACTTTTCTCTTTTTAGAGAAAAAACAGAAACCAATAATGATGTCTCCAGCAAAGAGTGTGTGTGTGTGTGTGTGTGTGTGTGTGTGTGTGTGTGTGTGTGTTAATGTTATAGCGTATATTCAGGTGAGAGTGCATGTGCAGGCAGGAAGAGAGCACCAGGAGTTTTACTCGGTTCTCCATATTATTTTTTGGACAGGATCTTTCACTGAACCCAAAGTTTGACATTTCAGCTAGGATGACTGGCTGACCAGTAAGCTTCTGAGATTGGCCTCTCTCTGCTCCTCTTCAGTGTTGGGGTTACAAGCATGAGCATCCATGCTCAGCTTTTATGTAGGTGCTGGGAATTTAAACTCAGGTTCGACTGCTTTCATGGTAAGCACACTTACCCAGTGATCCATCTTCCTAGCTCCCAAGTACTGTTCTTTTCAGAAGCACTGACTCCCATCTTCTGGCCCTTTATCTCTTCATTACTCTGTTCTCACACTGCTGTAAACTCCTTCAAAAGTGACTGAAACAGAATGTCATTGTTTACTACCCTGTCACGAAGCTATGTTAGCTGTTTAGGTGCTAACATGGCCCATACATCATGGAGATGGGCCAGAGCCCTTTTCAGCTTTCCCTTTCCTACTGTATCTCACTGTAAAGTGGCACACTTCACCGAACTTGTTCCTGCAAGGAGCCTGTTTTAGGAATCAACAGAGTGTTTCTGATCTGGGCCACATGGTCATGTGACTGACAGCACTGGGGAGTAAGAGACAGCCAGCTTGAAACCCTTGAGTTAACATCGTATAATCCTCTGATGTGTGCCTGCAAGAAGAGCAAGAAGGGTTTTAGGCAGTTCAACTTTTAGGTGCCCTAACAGATAGAATCCTTTGGAGAGCCTTACAACTCTCAGACATCCACACCCAGTCTGCAAGTCTCAGTGGGCTAGTAATCAGTTTAGGTTGTCATTGCCCTTTCCAGGCCGCATGCCATTGCTCCCTTCATTTTGATATATCTGGTTTCAGCTTGGAAAAGATATGGCCATTAATGTTAGTGTAAGAAAAGATCATTAGAGAAATAGATCTTCTGGGATTCAGAAGTCAGGTGTGGGAGAGTTTTGTGCTCTGGAGTGCCTTTTGGGATTATCTAGTGGCTTTATAATCTGCTACAACTCTTCACAACCAGGAATAGATTTGTATATCTCCCGTTTCTGGGTGCCTTGTGTCATTTCTGCCCTACTTGTCTGTGTAGAGAAAATTGTGTCACCTTCTAGAGTCCTGTCCCATTTCACAAGCATTGGAGGTGCCAGTATGGGATGTAGAAAACCTCCCATGTTGTTGTTTTTTTTTTTCCTTAGCTCTGAAATTCCATTGAGGTTGGAGTTGCCACAAGCTGCTGCCCTTCATCAGCTGCTTGTTCTCAGCCAGCTGGGAAGGTGGCATGTCCTTTGAAGAACTAACCAAGTAGCAGGTGGTAAAACAGGGTGTGGCAGAGGCAAAAGGCAAGACTTTTAATTCTAGGGGACCTTTTATACTCAAGATCATAAAGTGTTCTGGGTTGGCTGTGACATGCAAATGAGTGGCATCCCTACCTGTGAATTCATAGATTTGGAGAGAGTGTATCTCAGATGAATTGAAACTACATGAAAGGGAGGGGACAGGATGGAC
This sequence comes from Mastomys coucha, assembly GCF_008632895.1. Taxonomy (NCBI): domain Eukaryota; kingdom Metazoa; phylum Chordata; class Mammalia; order Rodentia; family Muridae; genus Mastomys; species Mastomys coucha. The sequence continues at coordinate 41,319,025 of NC_045030.1, forward strand.
AAAGAAAGGGTGTTGTTGCTGAGGAACTAAGATGAAATTTAGTGTGGTTATGACATCCTCAAAATTTTCCTGATACTGTGAAGTGAGAAGAGGCAGACAAGCAAGGGGGAGGGGAGGAGCTTTATTTAGCACCTTGAGGAAGCTGACAGCATACTGTGTCTTAGAGTGTGCACTTTAGTGCCATAATGTCCTATAAGCCATCTGGTGTCTATGTAAATATTCTCTGTCTATACTCTTCAGTGTGGTAGGCACCAGCACCTGTTGCCCTCCCTCCCCATTCTGAAATTAGTTCTCTCAGAATTTTGCACAGTATATTTTTGATCAAAGCCAATCTCCCCAAATCCTCTCTGATATACCCACTTGCCTACCCACTCAACTTTGTATCCCTAAAAGAAAACATCAAGTACACTTTGTGTTGCCTGTGTACCCTTGGATGTATAGTCTCCCACTGGAGCATGGACAACTTACCAGGGACCATTCTTTCCCTCCAAGACTGTATGTCCTCTCTAAGAAAATATCAGTTGCCAATAGTTTCTTATCTAGGGGTGAGAATTTATGCTTGACTCTCCTTTCTATGCTGGGATGGCTTCAGATTGTATAGGTCTTGTTCAGGCTATTGTAACAGAAAGTGTGAATTCTTATGTGCAACTTTCCTGCTGTGTATGAAAGACAACATTTCTTTGTAATCATCCTCCACCTCTATTATGATATCTCTGCCCCTTCTTCTAAAAGATCCCTGGCCCTGGGAGGGGAGAGCATGATATGGATGTCCAATTTAGGGCTATGTGTTCTGTAGTCACTTTTTCTGCATGTTAACCAGTTGTGGGTCTCTGCGTTAATCACTATTTGGTGCAAAAAAAAGAAGTTTCTTTGATGAAATTTGTAGTGTGGGCCTTAAATCTAATTAGAAAATGGTTTGTTGCACCCATAAGCTTCATGCCACTACTATACTGGTGGGCATGTCTTGCCAGGTTGTTTGTTACTATAGCTTTCAAGGTATACATCTAAGTAAAATTGATGATTACTTTTCTCCTCTGGTAGCATGCGTAGCACCTTCCAGCATCATGAACCCCAGTCATTAAGGATAAAGACTCTAGATAAGTATTAGCTTGCTCTCTCTATGTTCTGTGACTCACATATGTGTTTTCTTCACCAATAGGATCTTACAGACAAGTTCTGGAGGATACCAAAACCAAAGACAGTAAGTACCCTATAATGTTTGGGGATCTATGGGATCTCACTGGGCAAAATCCCCAAAATAGATAATCTATTCCTGGTACTGGGTTTTTGTTTGTTTGTTTACCTGTGGTATCTAGTAGGAACATTGTTGCTCCATTATAAGGTAACTCCAATCTCTTCTTATATGTGCATATGCATATATCTTAGGAAGCTTCTATGGTAGTGGGTGCCCATATTTTTAAAACTATCTTTAGCGTTACTTATCCATCACTGTGTTCCCTTCTTTACCCTACCTTTCCATCCCTCATCACATGTACTACTATTCTGTTGCTGTGAAGAGATGCCATGACCAAGACAATTCTTATAAAGTAAAGCCTTCAACTGGGGCTTGCTTATAGTTTTAGAGGGTTTTAGTAAATGATATTGTGGCATGAGGCAAAAAGGCATGGTGCTGGAATAGTAGCTGAGTATTTTACATCCTGATCCTCTGGCAGCAGGAAGGGAGAGAGAGAGAAAGAGAGAAGTGGGGGAAGATGTTGGGCCTGGTGTGAACTTTTGAAACCTTAAAGCCCACCCCCAATGACATACCTCATTCAAAAATACCACACCTCTTATTCCTTCTCAAACAGTTCCACTAACTGGAAATCAAACATATGAGCCTATAGGGACCATTCTCATTCTAACCAGCACACCCCATTTAACCATTCCTGTTCCATAAATCCTCTCTATATTTCATATTACCATATTCTGTTTCCCCTTCCCCTCTCAAGGGTCTGATGAAGATATCCCATTTAGGACTGTTTTTAAGTCCCATTCTCTGTACATTATCCAGTTGTGAGTCTCTCTGTTAATTACCATCCACTTCAAAAAGGTGCTTCTATGATAAGGGTTGATCTTTGGGTACAGTAATATGTCATTTGGAGTCATGTGATTGCTGTGCTTCTTTAAAAGAATAATTGTAGGTTTTTGAGTCCAAGGCACTGGGTGATTCCAAGTTAACTGTCTTCCAGATACAACAGGGCTGATACACATATGGATTCACAGAGATGGTGGTAGCATACACAGAACTTTCATAGGTTCAAACCAGACAATGCCATAGCACTGAGAAGGGGAAGTAGACACAAAGTTATATCCCTAATCAAAAAGCTGTTTGCAATTAATACCTGATAATGACAAAATCAACTTTTTCCAAT
>NC_045030.1:41321647-41325509 GCF_008632895.1 Mastomys coucha
TGTTTGTTTATCTGGGCATTTTTGTCTTATTGGGTTTTTGTTTCGATTTTGAGAAGAGGGAGAGGTAGAAAGAACATGAAATTTGATGGGTAGAGATGTAGGGAGGATCTGAGAGAAATTGTAGAAGAAACTGTGATTTAAAAAAAATGTCTTGTGTATGAAAAGAAAAATTAAGAAAGAAATCCCTCCTATAACCCCTTCCTAACTTCCTGACATCTATGACTGTTCCAAATGGAACACACATATCTGAAGATTCATTATGAGCACTAGATATGTAGTTAGTATGCATGAGGCATTAATATTTTGTTATAATTTTATAATTTAAATTTACGTAGCCACATGTGACTAGTAACTGTCTTTGGAGTGTTATAGCTCTAGCATCTCAGGTGAAAAACAATCTACCACAGTGGTTTAAAGAACAAATATCTACAGTTAAGAAGTCCCCAGCATGAATTCTAGTTTGATTCTTACTAACTGTGAAACTTTGAACAAGTCACCCTATCTCATTGAAACCACTTTCCCCTGTAAGAAAGAAATGGATATCATAACATTGCCTATATCACAGGACTATTAGAAAGATTAAATCTGAAAAGTCACATAATTAACAAAATGTCTGGCATAAATGTAGCTTTCAGTAAATGTTTGCTATTATGAATTTTGATGTTAAAATTTTAAATCCCATCTTATTACATGTACTTCTATAGCCAGTGAACATTTCAGCCCATTTTCTTGGTGCCATGGGTATAAGAGTAGTGACATTGGCTCTCAGTGAGTTCTATATAACAAAGGATTTTTTTTTTCATTTTTTTGCAGTCTTATTCTGTTCTGAACTCTGAAACAAATTTTGAAATTAAAGAAAAGATGAAATTCCAAAGTCAGAATAATACCATGGGAAAAAATATGTGCTTTACTTTCCCCATTTTTTGTTTTGTTTTGTTTTGTTTTTGAGACAGGATTTCTCTGTGTAGCCCTGGCTGTCCTGGAACTCATTCTGTAGACCAGGCCGGCCTCGAACTCAGAAATCTGCCTGCCTCTGCTTCCCAAGTGCTGGGATTAAAGGTGTGCGCCACCATCGTTCACTTTCCCCATTTTCTATTTATTGAACAGATAATGTTCTTGAGACAAAAGCTCGTGTATTCTACGCTGGCTAAACATTCACTACCAAGGATGACCTTGATTTCCTGATCATCCTGCATATAAATACTGAGTGCTGACTTCACAGTCCAGTACCACCAAGCCTGGTTTCATTTATTGACTCTGTACTGAGAGACTGGTGATGGTTATATCCATGGGCTCTGCAGTTACATCCTGGCTTGTAAGCCTTATTTACACACCATGTGACATTGAGCACATTGCATAGCATCTCTAAGTCTCTATTTCTTTATCAACTGGGTATTACAAAAGTATATACTTTATAGAATTATTATAAAGATTAGGTAGATAAATATCTGTAAGGCACTTAGAGAAGGACTTAGAACTGGTACTCAGTTGAGACATGGTTTATGAAGACTTTGTACTATATTCAGTGCCAGAAAAACAATAAGTGTTTTCCTTGCCCTCATTAAGCTGATTCTTGGAGAAAGAGACATAAACATGAAAAATACAGGGAAATGTTACAAACAACAAAGATAGAAGTGTGTGAGTACATTGGGGGAACATTAAGAACTATCAAGTTCATTGGTTGGAGGGCAGTCTGGTATTTTCTGTAGAGCTGGAGAAAATGTGATGTGCTAGTGTTGCATTGCAGATGAATAGTAAATGATGAATTGATTTGTCTACTATGAGAGGATGTAGGTGGGAGATGATGTTGGAGAGGTCAGCAAGAAGCAGTACTTGAAAGATCTTATCAATTGGTTTGAAGACACTCTACTTTACTTGGAGTACCGTGAAACCACATTTGTTCTTGTTGCTGTTTGTTGTTTCAGGACAGAGTCTCAGGGAGACTAGGCTGACTTCAAGTTTTCTGTGTGGCTAAGGATTAGTTTCAACTCTTTATCTTCCTGCCTTCACCTCCTAAATCCTGGGATTACAAATTTCTGTCACTTGTTGTGCCTGGCTCACTGAAGGATTTTGAGTAGAGTAGGCATCTTAGAAGTATGACTCTGGGGATGGCATAAGGCAAGGCTAGAGGCAGAACAAATACCCATCTTGAAATGACATCATCCATCTATATATACAGTTAAAAAATTCCTGGGAGTAATCTTCAAGTAAGAGAGGGTCTTTCTATGTAGCTCAAGGTGGCGTCAGACTCCTCATCCTCTGGCTTCAGCCTTCTGAGTGCTGGGATTGTAGATATGTACCACTACACCCAGCTTCCTGGGAGCCATCTTTGATTCTTTCTTTCCGTCATCCTCTACATCCAAACTGTCAGCAAATCCCGCTTTATCTCCAGGAAGCCTATTTCATATTCCTCTACTCCAGTCTATCCCCTTAGTCATCTATTTTACTCACTGCAGGAGTCTCCTCCCTGGCCTTACTTCCAATCTGCTTGCAATATCCCGACCAAACATTTAAATATGCAAATCCACCCATATTAATCTCCCTGTATCAGAAGCTTCCAAAAGCTTCCAGTTAAATTTTGTGTAACACCTAAGCTCTTTTCATAGATATAACAAGATACCGTCGTTGCTGAAATCCCTTTGGCATCCTGACTAAAATGGTTTCCTCTTACCTTCTTTCTCATTATCTTTGTCTCAGCTTTAGTGTTGGCTTCCCAGAGAGGTTTTCTCTCAATGAGGAAACCCTACTTCATGGCACAGTGTCTCATCGCCATTTTATTGTATTCCTATCATTTAATAGTATTTGAAATGCTATATAATTGATGGAGGTGTTCTTTATTATTTCTCTTTACCACTGCCAGATGGTAAGCTGCATGAGATGGTGGCATTATTTGCCTTGTGTATCTAATATCTAGCACAGTACCTAGTGGGTTTTTAATGGATATTTATTGAATGAATTTATTTGAATGAATGAGTGAACCAGGATATAGACGACATTTGGAAAAATCCAGGAGAATCAAGTGTGGCTTCTAAAGGGGTGAATGGAGGAAGGAATGCCTGCAAAGAAACTTGGGAGAACAAGCAGAGTAGGTGGTAGAGAAAGAAGGATGCTGCAGAAGGCAATCCCAGTTCCCTCTCCAAAAGTAACCAGTGCTAACAGATGGGTGGTTTTCCTTCCAAATCATGTTCTATATATTTGCATACACTGACAAATGTTTATATTACATGCATATGTACTTGTGGTTTTTATATAAATGAACTCCCAGTACATGCATTATTCTATTACTTGCTTTCAAAAACAGCTTAATTGGGCTATAATGCACATAACATACAATTCACACATTTAAAGTCTATAATTCAATTGTTTTAATATATTCATGAATATGAGCAAATATAGCCACGGTAAGTTTGTAGAACATTTTCATCAACTCAAAAAGAAACCCTGTACACTTTAGCTATCACCCCTGAAGATTTCTTCTCAGCCTAACCATATTAATCTACTTTCTGTCTTTATTGTTATTCTTATTCTGTATTTTTGTGGTTCTTTTAAGACAGAGGTCTTACTAAGTAGTCCAGGATGATCTGAAATGCATTAAGTATCCCAGGCTACTTTCAAACCCTTGATCCCCCTGCTTCAATTTAAGTACAAGAATTCTAGTGTGCCACTGTGTGTTTTTTTCTAACTGTCTTATTTCACTCTGTGCCATATTTTCTTTCTTTCTTTTTCCATGTGTAAGAGGTTTAATTGAGAGGGAGAGAGGGGGCAGTAGCAGGAAGAGAGGAGGGAGAGAGCTCTGTGCCAGATTTTCAAAGTCCAAGTTGTACCATGAACCAGACTTCATTGTTTTTATTGTTGAGTCTCC
>NC_045030.1:41325519-41328657 GCF_008632895.1 Mastomys coucha
ATGTACCAACACACCATATTACTATGTTAAGGTTTTCATTCTTCAGTTGGTGGTCATTTTTCACATTTGTAGTGCTATAAAATAGTATTAGCTTTTGGAAATTATGTGTTTTCTTATTTGCTGAGCATTTCATTAGCAATGGGATTGTTGGGTTATATAGCTTTATATTAAACAATAGGAAAAACTGATAGACTGTTTTTCAAAGTGCCAGAACCATTATAAACTAATTCATTAAAGTTCTAATCTAATCTCTTTACATTTTCAACATTTGTTGCTGTCTTTGGGTATGTATATATGTATATGCATATACAATTGTATGTGTGTGTATGTATGCATGTATATGCATGTGTGGGCAGTGTGTGTCTGTGTGTGTGTGTAGGCCAGAGGACAACCTCAGATGTTATTCCTTAGATGCCACTAACCTTGTTTCTGAGACAGGGTCTCTCACTAGGAACTGGGTCTCACTAATTATTCTAGGCTAGCTGGGCAGCAAGCCCAGTAAAACACCTGTCTCTGCCTCCACAGAGTTGGTATTATAAGCATGTGACACCATGCATATCTTGCTGGAGGTTCAAATTCAGGTGCCATGCTTGTGTGGTATTTTACTGACTGAGCCATCTCCCATTACTTGTTTACTGTAGCCACCCTAGGAAATGTAATCACTTGCTTTTTTGTTTAATGCATCTTGATTTTTTTTGTTGTTTCTTACATGTTTAACTACCGTGTAGTATTCCAGACCAACTGTGCTTTTCAAGATCTTCCTTTATTTATCCCTTACATTTATTTATATTTATTTAAGATTTGCATATTTAAATGTTGGTTCTGGGTATTGTGTGCAGATTGGAAATAAAAGAAGCCAGGGAGGAGACTCCTGCAGAGAGTAAGAGATGACAGTGGTGACTAAGGGGATAGTTCTGTTTCTTTCATCCAGACTCAACAGTGGGGGTGGATGCTTGAATTTCTCCAGATCCGGAAGTTGGGTGGCAGGTAAAGCAGAGGAATAAAATGCAGTTATTGTTGGTAGTGATAAGAAAGTACTTGGCTTGAGTCATCATCCTGGTGACGATCAGTGCTGGCATATGATGATGATAAGGAGCTAGAGTGCATGGTAGAATAGTAGGCAAGGTTTTATATGAAAGTGGCAAGATGACTTTTAGTTTTACTCATCTACGTGTTTCTCCTCGAATTTTTCTGAAGATTGTATTATTCACTGCTCTACCTATAAACAGATGATTCATAATATTATATAATCTTGTCCTGTGACTCAAGGGGCTAATGCGATCATCTGTTTTACCCTGGACACTGGAGTGTGTAGGAATATGTCTTTACTTATTAAGAGAGTCTCAGATTTCATCAACGTTTAGCTTTATTCATTATGGTGTCAAAGGCCCATATTAATGCATTCTTGGTTCTTTTAACATACAATTGGTTAGCCAAGATAAATTCTATGCATCTCCTATGAAACATAACTCAGGCTTTTATGATAGCAATTTTGTAAGCTTTATAGATTTCTTTTCTCTCTCCTAAGTTTGTGGTTATATTATTAGCAGAAGCCACGAAATTGAAGTATTGGTGCTTTTCTGCCTTAATTTCGGATAGCTTATTTTGAACAAGCTAATTCTCTTGTCAGCTGCAACATTTATTCTTAAGAACCATGTAATCAAGTTACAAACAAAACAGAACAAAACAAAAAAGCCCTCATAATATTTTAAGTATCTTTACAATTTTTTAATTAAAAATAGATTGTTTTTCATAAATATATTCTGGTTATGTTTTTCCTTCCCCTTACTCCTTCCAGATCCTCACCCACCCAATCCATGTTTTTTCTGTTTCTTTTAGCAGACAAACAGGTACCTAAAGATTAATAATAATAATAATAATAATAATAATAATAATAATAATAATAACAGAATAGCATAATACAAACAAGCAAAAGACGAGCCAAAGAAAAAGTGTGAGAAACACATATATAGATATAGACATGTATACATACATGCACACACAGGAATCCCATAAAAACACAAATCCAGAAACCATAATACATAAGCAAAACACTTGCAATATTACAAAAAAGCCTAAGCAAGGTATTAGGAGACAAAAAGCCAACAACAAAACCCCAAAAACAAACAAACAAAAACACCTCCAAAAATACAATTGAGTTTGTTTTGTGTTGGCTATCTGTTGCTAGGTAGGCATGGGGCCTGCCCATCTGTTTGGTTTGTATACCCAGTGAGATTCCAATGGATAAAGCTAAGTTTTCTTTGGTTGTGCTTCTAAATTGGAGATAGCTTCTGGATTCAGAATGGAGACTCGTGTCTACTTGCCAGCGTAGCGCTGGGACCCCATCTGGTTTACATCTGTGCAGGCCCTATGCATGCTGCCATAGTCTCTGTGAGTTCATACATTGGTCCCAGTGTTTTTAAAAGGCCTTGTTTCCTTGGTGTCCTCCATCCTCACTGACTCTTAAATTCTTCCCATCCCCTTTTCTGCAGAGTTCCTTGAGCCCTGAAGGGAGAGGTCTGATTGAAAAATCCTATTTTGGACTGAGCATTCCCGGTCTCTCATTTTACATACTATGGGGTTGTGGGTCTTTGTATTTGCTTGCGTCTACTATAGGAAGAAGCTTCTCTGCTGGGTCCCATTTGTAGCACACACAGTCCATAGGCTTCAAGTTGGGGATACCTGGTAGATATTGAGCCATTATTAGAGTTCATGTTTACAGATTAGTCTCATGTTTGTTTTTACTGTGTCTTTGTAGAACATACGTGAATGCCCTTCTAATCTTCAACCCCTTCTGACCTCTATCTTGCCATCATGTGCCTGTACCCTGTGAATATATTCATTTACAATTGCTGCTATGATTAATGACTCTGAAGGTAGTTCCTTAAAACAGCACAAAGACATTCTCATTGAGATATAAAGGTCAGAAATCCTAAATCAGCTATTTCCTTGCTCCTAGATCCTGCTTGCATCATTTGTCACATGGATCCTTCTTTAATCTTCAAAGCCAGAAGGGAGCATCTTCATAGCTCCCTTTCTGACTCTCCGATTCCTAAGTCATGTTGTTGGATAGCACTTTGAAAAACCCTGACTCTCTTTGATAAGGAATCTATAATTAGATTAGGCTCCTTCAGTTTA
>NC_045030.1:41328732-41358625 GCF_008632895.1 Mastomys coucha
ACACAGAGTATGCCTATTGATATTCCAAGATTGTATATAAAGGGAAGAGAGTGCCTCACAGTCTTACTAACTGCTTCCAACCTGTCAAGAACTATCAAGATTTGGTTGATCAGACTCCTTAAAATATGGTAATTCTGTGAACATAGTGACAAAATTATCTCCTAGGCTAGACAAATTAGCAGCTAATTCAGTGTCCTGTCAGTATTTTCCCATTGTAATACAGCTATTTCAGAGCCAGGCCCTTCTAGGACTTCTCAAATGTACATACACACAGGAACACATGTGCAGCCGCCCACTGCTAGAAGATTGCTGTATTAACCAAAGCAAAACGTCCTGAGCTTCCTTGTGCCTAAGAGATGGTGACACTTGAAAGTATGAGTCACTCATTGGAGACTCAGCAACAGAAACCAGTACAAAATTAGCCTTACATCCCCAGTCTAAATAACATGGCATAGACTCATTCTCCCTCCAGCTGAGTGCAAACATAGAAACAGGAAGTAATGCAAGAGATGATGAAAAGAGAATTTTGAAAACTGTAAAGGGGAAGGCAGAATTGTTCGGACCTCCAAGATCGGACAATCAATATTGGAACAGGAATCCTTATTATTCTTAACCTAAAGATGAATGACACTCAACCCCAGCATTTCCCATTTTCCAGCCTAGCAACAGAATGGTGGATTAGCTGGATTCTTTCTTCTGGCTTGAATGGGAATCCTGGCTACAATGCCAGGTGAGCATGGCAGCTCCAACAAAGGGGGTCTAGCAGGGATCTCCACCAACAATCAGTCAAGAGAACTGACTCTCCCTTTTCCATCACACTGGAGATTTCTCTTGCATGTCCTTAAGATCAATTACAAACAAGTAAACCATAAAGAAGAAATACTATCCCAAGCAGCCTGGCTTGGAATGCCACGTTTTGTCACTGTGTTCTTGAGGGTCTGAGCTTCCCATCATACATATCAGAAGTGCAGGCAGCATAGGCAAGGAGAATCTCACCAGCACAAGCAGAATTAAAGATTATTTGTCCCCAGAGACTACAGACCTTTGCCCTCCAGCTACCACCCATATTTAGAGGCCTGGAAAGGCTTTACTTCATCAGACAGCGCCAGCAGGAAACAGTTGACTTCACAGAACATTTATCAAGCAGACCAAAAAGAACATGATGGAACCTTTGAAACATAAATTGTCACCTAATCACAGCCAATAAAAGCAAGCCTGGACCTGTGCAGTAAACCTAGGTAAAGTAGCTCCCTCCTACACTGAAGCTTTTATTTAAGTAGGAAACAGAATCTCCAAAAGTCAACGTATTCAGAAGTTAATAAAATCACTTAAGATAATCAAGTGACCCTGAACCAAGGTGGGCCAGCTGAGAAAGTTATTGAATAAGGGCTTTAAAGTAGCAATTTAAATTGCTTTAATAAGTGCAATTATGAAGTACATTGAAACAAATGAACAAATGGAAACTCTCAGCAAAGAAAAATAAGTTGTTAAAAAGAATTAAATGTTTGGGTACATAGAGAAGGGCATTCCAGGTCATGTTTATTACCCATCTTTCTTTTAAAGTGTTTTAAAAGTTTTTCATTCGTATGTGTCTGTATCTGTGGGTGCACATATATGTGTGTGTCCTTGGAGCCATGAAGCTGGAGTTACAGGTGGTTCTAGATTACCTAAATTGGGTGTTGCATATGGACATACAGTTTTCCCAGCACCACTTGTTGAAGATGCTGTCTTTTCTCCAATGTATGTTTTTGGCATCTTTGTCAAATATTAGATGGCTATACTTACATCCACTCATGTTTTAATCTTCTGTTTATTCCATTGACCTACATGTCTGCTATTTTGTGCCAGTACCCTGCTGTTTTTATTACCATAGTTCTGTAATATAGTCAAACACTGGTATGTTAACCACTCTAGCATATTTTTTTTTTTAACAGATTCCTTTGGCTATCCTATGTCTTTTGTGCCTCCATATGACTTTTAAGATCTCCCCCATTTCTATGAAGGATACCACGAAATTAGGTTTTGATTGGTACTGTATTAAATCTGCAAATGTCTTTGGATATACTTTTTTTTTTCATTTTCACATTAGTAATTTTAGTGAGCATGGGGTGTCTTTTCACCTTGTAGTATCTTCTTCAATTTCTTCAAAGAGATAAAATTTTTCCTTCACCTCCTTGGCTAGGTCTATTCTGAGATATTTTAGAGATTATTGTGAATGCTTCTTATTGATATATTGGAAGGGTATTGGTTTTTGTAAGTTGAGTTGGTATCCTGACACATTACTGAGTTTGTTTATTGTTTGTAAAAGTTTTCTGGTAGAACTTTCATGATATGTATAGAATCATGTCATATACAAATAGGATAATTTGACTTCTATCCCTATTTGTATCCCTTTAATTTCCTTCTCTTGCATTATTGCCCTAGCTAGTTTGAGCACAATATTGGAAAAGAGTGGAGATAGTGGATTTCCCTGTCTCATTCCTGACCCCAGTGGGATTGCTTCAAGCTTTTATGCATTTAGGATATAATGTTGGCTGTGGGTTTTTATATATACTCTTTATTACGTTAAGGTATATCTGTTGTGATCATAAAAAGAGAAAGAGCTATAAGAATATGTTCTGGGGGTATAGGGAAAGGGGGTGCCTCAGCAGGCCCATGCCAAGGCATCTCTTCCCCCTGAGGGACCAGACACACACTGGTATAGTATAGGATAGAGTTTATTTAAGGCATGGGGAGGAGAGTTGAGAGGGTAGCAGAGGCAGAGAAAGTCGGAGAGGAGAGAGTAGAGAAGTAGGGTCCACCCATGACCATGTGGAGAGAGGGGGAAGGGAATGGGGAGAGATGGGGAACAAAGGGGCAAGAGGCAATGGAGAGAAGCAGGAGTAAGAGAGAGAGGAGGGGGCAAGCAGCCCCTTTTAGAGGGCCAGGTCTACCTGGCCGTTGCCAGGCAACTGTGGGGAGGAACATACCTGGCAGCAGTTTATACAGAATAGCAACAATATCTCCTCCAGTCATACTCTTTAGAACTTTTATCATGAAGGCATGTTGGATTTTGTCAAAGGCTTGTTCCGCATCTATTGAGATGACCACATCATTTTACTCTGTAAGTTTATTTATAGGATGTGTTACATTTTTGACTTTATGCATATTGAGCAATCTCTGTAACTTGATTGTGGTGAATGATCCATGCAAATTTGATCACCTGACTTTTTGGCACAGGTGTGACAGCATCCAATAGAGAAAGGGAGAGATGAGGCTGATCTGGCTGTAACATCTGTCACATTATTGGTCACCAGGCTTGATATGGCTGATATGGCTGGCTAGCCAGATGTCTACTCCCTGTCACCCCCCCCCCATGAGTATTCCTTCCAAAGCTGTGCACTTGTTTGAAAATGATGAGAGGGAGACACTGGAAGGAGAGGAGGGAAGGGAAGCTGCAATCAGGATGTAAAGTAAATTAATTTACTAATAAAAAGTAATTTAAAATTAAATAAATAAACCTCTTTTCTTTCTGACTTAAAAATAAAAAAGAGGGGGAGGGATGAAAGAGGAAGGGAGAGAAAGGGAGAGAGAGGTAGAGGGAGAGAGAGAGAGAGAGGATGAACTCTCTGGTCAAGGGTCGATGACTAGCTGAGCTCCCTTCTAGAGCCTTCAAACAAGATCTCAATACAGAAAAAAAAAGTCAGTCTTTAAAACAAACAGTATAGAAACAGTTGCCACTAGATACAGATGCAAAACAAGTCATCTTTGACTACTCAGCTTATTCTAAGTTAGAATGGATCACAGTCATGACTGTACATGAAACTGTAAAACTTTTTGAAAAAGCCATAGGTGAAAACCTCATGTTGTAGGGCTTAGCAAATAGTTTTTAGGTTTAACATCATGCTTCATAAATGAAAAATACATTAGATCTCATAAAAAATTTAAAAAGAATCACTGCATCAGAAGTTCTATTACATAAGTATAGATAGAGGTCAGGAAACTAGAAAGAGGACCATGGAACGAAACAAAGAAACTTTAAGGAAGTGGGGAAGAGAGTGATAGAACATTTGTTGTATGAAAGTGGAACGGGAATAGTGGAATCAGAAAGGTTCAAGCAGAGAGGAAGTGCAAGGAGATGGGGGAGAGGAATGAATGAGAGTCAACTAAAACTAAAGGGATATGAAAATACCACAATAAAAGTGATTCCTTTTCATGCTTATAAAACATTAATACACACACACACACACACACACACACATAATAAAGAGACAAATGACAGACAGGCAAAAAAATTTCAAATCACACTTCCAGCAAAGGACTTAATAACTCTCAAAACTCTAATTATCCAGTTGAGAACAGATCAAATGTATGGACAGCTATTTCTTCAAAGTAGATGTGCAGGCAGGAAATAACATAGAAAGAGATTGTCAGTATCATTGCTATCAAGAAAATACAAGGAAAAACCAGGGAAAGATCCTTACATGCCCATCAAAATGACTAAAAATATTCTGGGTGGCCAGGCAGTGGTGGTGCATACCTTTAATCCCAGCACTTGGGAGGCAGAGGCAGGCAGATTTCTGAGATCGAGGGCAGCCTGTTCTACAAGAGAGTTCCAGGACAGCCAGGGCTACACAGAGAAACCCTGTTTGGAAAAACCAAAAGAAAAAAAAATATGCTGGGTGTGGTGGCTCATGCCCAGAGAGGCTAAGGCAGGAGTATCCAAGAAAGTTCTAGAGAAACCTGGACTATGCAGATAAAGAGTAAAACCTTATCTCAGCAAAAGAAAACAAACAAAAAAAATGTTTAAAAGGTAAAAATAAAAGAGTGGTAATACCAAATATGGCAAAGATTCAAAGCAACTGGATAAATCATGCATTGTTGGTTTGCTTCAACAGATTAATGATTAAACAAACTAATATATTCATGCCATGGAATGCCACTCAGAAATGAGAAGGAATGGGGTATAAGTTTTCCCGAATCTCTTGAGAATTTTGCTGTGTGAAAAAAAAGAGCCAACCTTAAAAGGTATTTTTGGAACCCTCAGAAACTGAACCACCAACCAAAGAACATACATGGGCTGGACCTGGCCTCCTTACACATATGTAGCAGATGTGCAGCTTGGTCTTCACGTGGGTCCTGAACAACTAGAGTGGGGGCTATCCCAAAAGCTGTTGCCTGTACCTGTGATAAGTTCTTCTAGCTGGGCTGCTTTGTCAGGCCTCAGTAGGAGAGGAAATGCCTAGCTTCACAGAGACTTGCTGCACCAGGGTGGGGTGATACCCAGCCCCACCTCACCTGCTCAGAGGAGGAGAAGGGGCATGGGGGAAGAATTGGAGGAGAGTGTGACTGGGAATGGGGCAGTAAGCAGGATGTAAAGTGAATTAAGAATATATATAATTTAAAAGTACATAGATTTTGTAATTATTTACATACAATTCACGAATGCTTTAGAGGTGGGGAGCAGATTATCTGGCACAAACAGTGAGTGGGGTAGATAAGAAGTTGGGGAAGATTACAAAGGGTAGCCAGAAGGATATGGATGCATGTAATTGCTGAGTTCTGCATTGTGTTAGCAAATACAGGATGTAAGTACATGATAATATTACATAGAGCTAAATATAGATACATAAACAAAAACAATTAAAAGAGGTAATGAGATGAATAGATTGTAGCAATGTCCTAGTTATAGCTTTATAGTATAGTTTTATGAGATGTTTTCACTTGGGGAAACTGAGGAAAGAGCACATAGGTATAACACTGCCACATTAATTGCTTATAACCCAGTTATTTCTAAGTTTTTTTTAAAAAAAATAAATTTAGCTTAAAAGAAACATAAAGATGAAAATTTAGGTCTTTAATGACTTACTTAATAAATACTGAATGGATCTCACTCATTGGACAGACATGAAATTAAATTGACCATCTGGCTACCAGACTGGCTAGTTACAAGAACCTGTGACTCCCCAAGCCTGGGTAACACCTTAACAGGAATCTTGGTACACTTTCTGGAAATTCTAGGCAAATTTGACTGAAAATAGCTTTAGTGGGAAAACCAAACATTTCCTATATAAACTCCACACTTGAAGGTAGACGAGGTATAAATAAGATATTGTAATCCTTTCTTCCTCAGCCCTTCTTTGCTTGTTCATTGTTCATGACTTTACAATATTGGGCTCTCATGGGCTTGTTCAACCTAACCCTGGTTACTCAGTCAGCTGGCTCTTACCACTAGAGAAACTAAGGGCAGAACAGATTCTGTGGGCAGTGGCTCCAGCCCCCACATGCCATTGCTGGGCCAAGGCCTCAGAACACATACTCTACCTGCTTCAGTTGAGCACTTTACTCCTGAGGAGCTTAGAGAGGTTTTGGAAGATTTTCTTCAAAGCCCTTTTGATGGTTGATCCTCAGAGAGGACACATCTTGAACTTGCCACTATTTTTAGAAGATAAACTTGGACTTTTCAGTACACAAAATGGTGAGGAATGTGCATTTCCCCAATTTTTTTTAAAAAAACATATAGACCCATTGACTGTTGGCATATATTTCTATGAGCTTTAACACACAGCTGCATATGATTATCACCACAGTCAGATTACAAACAAGTCCCCTCATCTCCAAAATTTCCTCCCTCCTCCACCTCCAACTCCTGGCAGCCACAGATACAGTATCTGTCTTGCAGTCTTTCTGAGCAGGTCATACAAATGGCCTTACACAGCAGCTGACTTTGAGACAGGCTTCTTTCAGTCAGCATCGCCTGTGCGAATCATGGGATCATTCCGTCTGTGTGTGGTTTGTTGAAGCACAGTTACTACTTAAAAATTGCTCCTTAGTTTTTCCTGTGATAGATTCTGTAAGCATGGCTTTTGATGATGCAACGACAGTATAATTTATTTGCAGGGAATCATATTTGGTCAAATGACTATTACTTAAATTTTTTAACTCTACGTCCTAATTTCATCTGAGACATGAAATAGAAAGTGATTTCTAAAAAAAGTTACTGCATTATAAAATCTGCCTACCTCAACTATTCTTACAGCACTTCTCTGACTCACTAGGGAACCTAGCAGGAGGTCTACTGGACTCACATGAAGTTCCTGACAAAGGTATCATCTATGGAATTAGAGAGCCACACTTAGTGGTAGGTTGCTTCAGAAAGCAGTGCTTTAAGGTGTTCTTAATGCTTTACGGTGCCATTCTGAGTACCTTACAAGGCCTCTTGTTAAGGCATAATAACAAGCCAGAACTTTTCACTATTTTCACACATTTTAGCTAAGGGGTTCCAGATCTCTTTGAATGATGCAGGTGTGTCATTTATGAAGCTTTCCCATCAGAAAGCTGGGCATTAGGAGATTAGAAAGTATGCTTTGATTGGATTTGTAGGAAAAGTCTTGGTGTAGTGTTCAGAACTAAGGAATGGGAACATCGGCTGGATTATTAAAGATTTATTAGGTAATAGGCTTTGTCCATGTGTCAGCTGGAGATACTGGGTCCTAGGAAAGTGGGATATGGTCAGGAAAAAGTGACAAAATTTAAACATACTGTGAACAAACTTTGCTTGTGTTTTAAGCTTGTCTAGGTTATACCTTGGCACACTCAGATATTTAATTGGATAGCTACTTGCCACATTTGCTTTGGTCTTGTTTTAATTGTTAACCTCAGCTTTCAACTTGATAGAATCTAGAATCCCCTGGGGAGAGAATAGTGTCAGGACATTTCTGTGGGGAATTATGGTGACTTGGGTCATTGAAATGAGAAGACTTACCCACTGTGGACGGCACCATTCCCTTGACCAGGAACTTGAATGATATAGAAAGGAGAAAGTGGTCTCAAGCATCCCTTGCCTTCTGCTTCTTGACTGAGGATGCAGGCTGACCATCTGTCCCAAGTTCCTGCTCCTGTGATTTCTCCACAACAAACCCTTCCTGTTTATTTTGTGATTTTTTTCTTTAAATCACAAAAATAAAAAGTAACTACGACACACTCAGCTTTCCATCAAATTTATACTAAGAAAAAGCCTTGAAATCCACTTCAATCAAAAAAAAAAAAAGACTATGAACTCACTGCACTTAGCAAAAAATAGGGATAAGACTATTCTTCCATTGCACGAGAGCTTCTGTTTATTTAGTTCTTCTTCCTTTTGTGTTAAAAGCCCTTTGCTTTGTTCCTCAGTAGAAAGCCATCCTTGAAGTCCAACTATAAAAGGAACTCAATTGTTAAGTAGTGAAGACTGCCAGTTTGTATAAGGGAAGGAACTTGCCACTAAGCCATCATGATAACTCAAGTTTGATACCCAGAACCTGCATGGTAGAAGGATGAAACTGACCTGTAAGTTACCCATTGACCTCTATATATTCAGAGTGTACATGTACGCATGCATCCACACACACCTCCAACACACACACACTTAAAATCTGTGGAGGGGAGGACTTTAGAGTCTGACAGGATTCGTTCTGGAACTGAGTATGCTAGGGAATCCTTACATGCTGCATGCAGGAAGGGAGCATCCTTCTTGACTTGGGGACAATCAAGGCCTTAGTCCTTTGCACTAGTATTACTCTGTACCTTTCCCCAACATAATAAACACACGCAACTTGTGCCATGAATGATAGCAGGGTAGTAGTGTAGTTGCCTTTCTGCCAGTCCGCTTCAATTGATACTGCTTCAACCAAATGGCTCAGAAAAACAGATGGTTCAGAAAAACAGATGCTTTTCTTCATCTGTAAAGGACTCTTATTGTATCCAAAGGATGATTAAAACACTGAAGGAATAATCAGAAGCACAGTTTCTAACCTTGGTTGTCACCCTAAACCACATAATGACAGCCGCCCATGGTTAAATAAGAATGGCAGGCCTGGCTTCAGTCCCAGAGGCTTTGAGCCATGATGGTTGGGAATAGGGCAGGAAGTGAGGGAGCTGAGAAACAAGAATTCTAAACAAGGGAGCTAGAGAGATGGCTCAGAGGTTAAGAGCACTGACTGCTCTTCCAAAGGTTTGAGTTCAATTCCCAGCAACCATATAGTGGCTCACAACCATCTCTAATGGTATCTGATGCCCTCTTCTTGTGTGTCTGGCAGCTGCGCTGTACTCGTATAAATAATAAGTAAATAAATAAAAAGAATTCTAAGCAATTCTTCAAATTAATAATAATAAAGGAAGTGATATTTGGAGATTCAAATCAGAGTGGGAAAGAAATGTATATTTAGAGCTAGGACGTTCACAGCCCTTTCTGGTCAAGGCCCAACCACTTTCAAATAGAGCAGCTACTTCCCCTCCATTTTTTGTTGGCCTTGTTTTCCATTTCAGTTGGTGTCATTCTTAGCCAGCCTCCTGTTGGGCTATACACTAGTTTTCTCATGGTGTTGAGACCATCTACTGAAAAGACTGACACTCAGACAATACCTAGATTCTGGAATTGTGACCTGCATCTACCTGCCCTGGTACAAGGACCAGAAGGCGGCAATTTGGCATCCCCACATTCCCTGCTCAAGGGACTGAATCACAGCTGCACAAAAACAGTTATTCGGGGAGAGACCACTGGATGTGCTAATACGTTCTGGTTGTAAGACCCACCTCATATCTACACAAATTGCCTAGGGGTGGACTTGATGACAAGAACCAGCTTAGTAAAAGTACTTACTGAGAGTCTGAGGCATCTGAGGTCCATCCTCACACATCTGATGCGAAGGAACTACTTAATAACTTGGCCCACTGTATTTAGAGCAATCACTTTCTACGTGGCTACTTAGAAAAGCTCTTTGTTCACAAGAAGAGACTGTACAGACAATTCTAAATACTCTTATTCTCAGCTCTGAGAAAGGACAAGGTTTACTCATAAATCAGATGTACCATCTTTTCAAAGAAAGGGCAATGTACTTTTAGTCATAATCCTCGTCTTGAATTATTTTTAA
This sequence comes from Mastomys coucha, assembly GCF_008632895.1. NCBI lineage: Eukaryota > Metazoa > Chordata > Mammalia > Rodentia > Muridae > Mastomys > Mastomys coucha. Next base: position 41,338,623 of record NC_045030.1, read on the forward strand.
CCTTCATAATAGATGTTTAGGAACATAGAGGTCGAGTTGTTAGTTAGCAGTGTGGAAGGAAGTAGGCAGCTTTATATACCCAGTGAAGTTCTGAAAGTGAGAAGAGATGATGAGTTGAGGCAGGAGTTCAACAGCCTTTATTTTATGTGTACTAAAATATTCTTAGGGCTGAGGGAGGACACCACAATTCAAAGCACTTCCTGTGCAGGCATAAGGACTAGGGTTCAGGTCCTCATACATGCACAAAAGCTGGGCATGGTCCCCATACATGCTTATAACCCTAAAATTGAGGGTGACAGAGATAGGAAGATCTCTGGGGTTTACTGGCTGCCAATCTAGCAGGTGAAAGCTAGTTTTAGGTTTAGGAGACCCTTTGTCTAAATGGGGAAAGGTGGAAATTGATCAAAGTGGGCACCTGATGACTTCTCCTGGCCTCTATACTCCCATGCAAAAATGCTATATATACATACACAATTCTTTTTTGTTAAATTTTATTGAGTTTTGTTTTTTTGAAACAGAGTTTCTCTGTGTAGCCCTGGCTGTCCTACCACTCACTCTGGAGACCAGGCAAGCCTTGAACTCAGAGATCTGTTTGCCTCTGATCTCAAGTGCTGGGATTAAAGGCATATGCTACCAACATCCAGCTACACATACAATCCTTTTTTCCATTAATTAATTTATTTACTTTACATCCTGATTGCTGCCCCTCTCCTCCTATTCCCCTCCTCGCACAGTCCCTTCCCTCACCCCCTTCTCCTCTGAAAGGGTGGAGCCCCTCAAGGTAATCCCCCCAACCCTGACACATCAAGTCTCTGCAGGGCTCGTACTTCCTCTCCCACTGAGGCAGACAAGACAGCCAAGTTAGGGTAATGTATTCCATAGACAGGCAACAGCTTTTGGGATAGCTTGAGTTCTAGTTATTCAGGATCTACATGAAGACCAAGCTACACACCTGCTACATATATGCAGGGAGGCCTAGGTCAAGTCCATGTATGCTCTTTGGTTGGTGGTTCAGTCTCTGATAGCTCCCAGGGGTCCAGGTTAGTTGACTCCATTGGTCTTCCTTTGGGGCCTGCAATCCTTCCTTCTATTCTTCCATAAGAGTCCCCAAGCTCCATCCACTGTTTGCCTGTGGGTGTCTGCACCTATCTGAGTCAGCTGCTAGTTAGAGCCTCTCAGAGAACAGTTATGCTAGACTCCTGTCTGCAAGCATAACAGAGTATCATTAATAGTGTCAGGGATTGGTGCTTGCCCATGGGATTGGTCTCAAGTTGGGCCAGTTATTGGTTAGCCATTCCCTCAGTCTCTGCTCCATCCCCTGTGCCTGCATTTCTTGTAAGCAGAATAAAATTGGGGTTGAAAGTTTTGTGGGTGGGTTGGTGTCCCTATTGTTGCACTGGGGTTCTTGTGTGGCTACAGGATGTAGCCTCTTCAGGCTCCATATCCACAAGTCACAGCTAAAGTCTTAACAACAACTGGGGGGAAAGTTAGAAAGAGAAGAATTTAATCATCTCTAAAGTTAGCAGAACTTTAAAGTTAGGAGTAGGAAAGTAAGGCAATCTGAGTTTTCCCCATCTGAGCTGTTGATTTGCTCTCAGGACAGGGTGATTACTAGACAACTACGTACTGGCCTGAGGTTCTAGAGAGCAGTCATATCCCCCCACCCTCTGTGACTCTCATTCTCTTATATTTACTGCATTTTGTAATTTTCTGGAATTTTTGGATTATCTCCTGTTTCACTAAGCTTAAAAACAGAATATGATCATCTTCAACTCATTTGTACCATAGGTTCTAGAAAGGTCTAAAGCAGCAGTTTTCAACCTTCCTAATGTTATAAGCCTTTAATACAGCTCTTCACATTGTGGTGACTCCCAACCATAAAATTATTTTGTTGCTACTTCATAACTGTAATTTTGCTACTGTCATGAGGTGTGATATAAATACTCCATATGCAATATATCTGTTATGTGTCCCCTGTGAAAGGGTCATCCATTCCCCAAAATGACCCACAAGTTGAGAACCACTGGTCCAAAGGAACCAGAAATCTAAGAATCAGGTTGTTGCTATGTAAGGAGCCAAAGAAACCCCTGAAATGCCAGCTCCTGCATTTTCTCATAGAGCCAGGCAGAGCCAGGCAGAGAGGTTGCTCACATTATATTTCTCATTCCTCTTATTTTTCTCCCAGAGCATGGTACATGACCTTGTAGCTACATGCTGCCCTTTCTAATTGTGGTCTATAAAGGTTATGATGCATCAGCATTCTAGGGCACATAGCCAGTTAGGTGTTAAGTGGAATGGATCCAGATGCTCACAAATGCTAGAGACAGTTCTACAGACTGAACTTCTCATTCCAAATGCTCATACCTAGGATTCCTAGCAATATTCCTTGTTTGGAAGTGATGATATTTTCCTAGGTTCTGTCATTACTCTTCCTTTCTTCTCTTAAGATTAGCTCATGTTCACAGCTGGATTCTCTAGCAAATAAAAGAATGATGTAGAATTGGAAAGTTTTTACTGCTTGTGTGATGTTTCTCTGCCTGTCATGAGATTGAATGCCCCCTTTCCAGCTCAGTGCCGGCTTTTCCACCTGTCCAGCTTACACCACTCTTTGAGCTTCTGTTACACTCTCTGGCACATTTGTAACATCAATACAATCTCTGTGTCATTTTAATAATAAAAAAAACTTTTAAAAGCCTGCTGTATCCCTTGATTACCTTGTCAGCTAGTAGCTCAATAGAAGAATGTCTAGTGATGTCTCTGACGATGATACCTGTTCTTTAACTGCATTGAAGTCTCTTGCAGTTCCACATGAACTTTAGGATTTGTCTTTACTTCCATAAGAAGTGCCATTAGAATGTTTGGGTTTTTGTTTTGTTTTGCTTTTTGAAATTACATTTAGTCTATGGGTTGTTCGGCATAATGTAGACCTCTTAAGAGCATTAATTTGCTCCACCAGTGAACATAGGGTACCTATCTAAAGTTATTTCACTAGTGCTTTAAAATGCCCAGTGCCTTATATCTCTGATTAATTCTGAAATATTTTCTTTTTGTTGATAATGCAAATGGTATTATTTCCTTCTTGTTAGTATGTAAAATATTTTTACTTATTTTTTGTGGGATCATTGTATGTTATATAACTATAGCAGGTTCTAGCGGGTCCTTTTGTGGAGAATTTAAAGTTGTCTACATAATGATCATATAACCTAAAGATAGATAGCTGTACTTATCCTCCCTGCCCTTTTGACTTACAAGACCTCACAAATGCTAGACAAGTGCTCCATATACCATTCACACACACACACACACACACACACACACACACACACGCCTTTCACTTCCAATGTGAAGGCTTGCCCACTTGATATGTCTAGGACTTCCATTGCTGTGCACAATAGAGATGGCAAGAGTAGATACTCCTCCTGTCCTCCCCATCTTAGGGGAAGGGTTGTCATTTTGTCCTTAGTAGCTGTGATGTCCTCGATGGGCTTTCACGTATAGCCTTTTTCTTGTGACACTCCTTCTATACCTATTTTGCTGAGAAATTTTCTTCCTTAAAGGATATTGACTTTTTTCCAGGTTCCTTTTCTGTACCTATTGAGACGCCTGCATGGCTTTTGCCTTCCATTCTTTCTAATGCAATATAGCATACTGATTTATTTTCCTACATTGAAACATCCTTGCATCTCAGGGATAAACCGCAGTTGGGTAAGTTATTTGGTCTTTTTAATGTGCTGGTGAATTTAGTTTGCTATCATTTTATTGACAGTCTTTTAAAAAAAAATGTTTTGTTCAGCAAGAGTTTTGCTCTGCGGTTTTCTTGTATGGTTTCTGGCCTTGGAAACTCTCTCTGCTGCTGACCCTGAAAAATGGGCTTTAAGAGTGTCTGTTCTGTGTGTGTGTGTGTGTGTGTGTGTGTGTGTGTGTGTGTGTTTAAAGGTTGAAGAAAAATTGGTTTTAGTTGTTTGAGCGTTTTGGAGCCCTCACCTGTCAAGCAATCTACTTCTGGGCTGCGCTGTTTTCATTGTTGGATGCATTTTGGTTAGTGATTCACTTTGTTTGTTACTGGTCTGCTAAACCTTTCTGTTTCTTTCTCATTCAGTCTTTGTCAATTGTGTGTCCATAAGTTCGTCTATCTTCAAGGTTTCTTATTGTGTCGGTGTGTATTTGTTCATAATAGTCCTTTTATAATGTTTTATTTTGTCATCCAATATAATGTCTTCAATATCATTTCTGATTTTTGAGATTTTTTCCCCTGAGTTTTGCTAAGAGTTTGTTGATTATCTCCTTAGGGAAAGATCTGTCAGCTTTCTGGATTTTGCCCTATGGTTTTTCTATTCTCTATTCTGCATACAACATATTCATTTATTTCAAGACTACTCTTTATTATCAAAGTCCCTTCCTTTGATAAATTTAGATTGACTTTCCTATTTTATTTTATTTTATTTCATATTTTAGTTCTGCAAGTTGTGGCATTAGCCTATTTGATATCTTTCTTCATTTATTGATGTAGCTGTTTATCAGTCTAAGTTTCTCTCTTAGTATATCTTGATATATTGTATAACTTTTGCATGTAATATATGCATGCATGTAATATATGCATATATGAAATATATGCATCTGTGTATAGGTGCCAGAGATAGATAATATATCTTTTCCACTGTTACTTTCCACCACTTTTGAGACAAGGTCTCTCATTTATCTCTGCAGTCACCAGTTGGATGCACTGACTGTTAGGTGAGCTCTAGCAATGTACTCCTTGTCTCCATTCTCTGGATACAATGGTTCCCAGTGCACACGCCATGCTTGGCTTTTATTGGACTGCCGGGGCTCTGATCATTAGTCCTCATGCTTGTGAACCAGGCACTTTACCAACTGAGCCATCTCCCTGACCCCTCAAGGTATTGTTTTTAACATTCTCTTTAAATTTCTTTTACCCAGTGATTGTTCAAGAATGGGCTATTTTGTAAATCCACCGCCCCTTTCACCTGTTGGCATTTAGTTTCTTTCTGTTGTGGTCTGAAAAGGCACTTTTATGATTTCAGTCTTAGAGTTGTTAAGCCTTCTCTTTTGACCTGGTATGCAATCTGTACTGGAGACCTTTCCATGGATTTTTGAGAAGGATGCACGTACTACTGCATTGGATGGGGAAAATTTCAGCATGTGTCTGTTAAGCTCATCTCATTTATACTCTTGTTTATGTTAACGTTTCCACATTAATTTTCTATATGGCTGCCTATCATTTATTGAAAGCCATGTATTGAAGTCTACTACTATTACTTAATCATTTTTCAGGTTCCCATTTCTTCTGTTGCACGCACAAATACACAGTTCTCTGATAGCAGGCAGGTAAATGTTTCAAATAGCCGTATTTCTCTGTTGAACTTACTGTTTCATCATTATATATTAATTTTTGTCTCTACTTGCAGCTTCTGACTTATTTCCCCTGTGTGTGTGTGTGTGTGTGTGTGTGTGTGTGTGTGTGTGTGTGTGTTAGTGCATGCATGTGTGGGCATGTGGAAGCCTGAAGTTGACATTGAGAGTGTTCCTCCACCATGCTGTTGAGGCAGAAGCTCTCAGTTGAACCCAGAGAATGCTGACACAGTTAGTGTGATTAGGCAACCTGCTCCAAGGATCCCTATTTCTCTTTCTGAGCTTTGGAATTATAGGCAGGCTGCCACACCCACCTAATATTTATCTGGGGATTCAAACACTAGTCCCCACAGTTGTGTGACAAGCACTTAACCCTACAGTCTGGCTTAAAGCATTTTTTCTCAGTAAGTATAGCTATTAATGGGCTCTCATGGTTACTGGCATGTAACGAAAGTGAGTCTTGTACACAACACATTGCTTCATGTTTGGTTTAATTTCTTTATTCTTTATGCATATTGTATTTTTATACATTCAGATGCCTCCAAACCTTTGTTTTGGGACTTTAACCATTTACACTTAATTATAGGTAAATAAGGATCTACTATTGGTATTTTGAGGGGGGGGTGCTAGTAATTGATTCCAGAACAATGCTAAGACAGTGTAATACATTAAGCTTAATCTTCAGCTTTTGCATGTCTGCCTCTCTTACCATCTTTTGGGCTTTTATATTCTGGTATTTTATAATTTAGTTATTGGAACAAGTACTGTAACCTTCTCTAAGTTGTGTTCTTGTCTTTACAATTATCTTCCGCCCATCATCTTGCAAAGTGATCAGAGCCTCTCTCATTATAAAGTTAATATTAGGGTCTACCTGTAACTAGGGGAAACTGTGGAGTTTAATCTCCATCCCCATGGTCTCTCTATCAGGTTTTATGTTCTAATGAAAAGACAACTTCAATCCAGTTCTATCAGTCATACATTTTTACCAGTTCAATGTAGTCCAACACATTTGCTTTTGTAAATTCCATTAGGTAGGAAAGCTTCCCTAAGTGTGTACGAGTGTTCTCCCATAGTAGTAGGGTAACTAATAGTCTAGGCAGAATATGGAACCATACACATCCCTCAGTGCAACTTTGAAGTTACCATTTCCTTAGGTCTCATTCATATGAGGGCAGACAGATGTCTATAATTAGAGTGCTATTTATTTCACTAGTAAAAGATCCCTAAGTGCTAATGAGTTAACCTCTTAGTTATATACAGATTTAGGTAGAGGGTAGAAGCTTTTCTGTAGCTGTCTCAGAAGTGTGACTCATACATGAGCCCTTTCAGATATAAACTCAATACTGCCGCAGTGTATCCCTTCATAGGGCACTTCAACTAGTAGCTTCCTCTAGGGTGTTAACTGTTTATGTATACATGTACATGTATGGGAGTGTGTATGTATCTTTTACTGTCTGTGTTATTAGGTGAATTATAACATCTAACACATATATCCTATCATGCATATTTGTCTACATTGATCTATGCATTAACCCCCTTCTCTCCCATAGATCTCTATTGCCTATGAAATACAATGTAAATGACTTAAGTGATGCATAAGATTTCTGGATCTGTCTCTTAGCTCTTAGCATTATGCAGAGTAGTCAAGGATTAGCAAACTGCTTGTAGTTGGCTTCTACCTGTGATGCCATTGTACCCTTCTGTGTGGGGCTTATGCTCTGCCCCTGCCTGGAGCACCTCTTCTACTTTTCTTCACCTGGCTCACTCTTACTCATATTCTGTGACTCAGCTCTGGCATGAATGTTTTCAAAGAGACTTCCCCTATAATGTCTCTAAGTTATGCTTATTTATCTATTACTCGTATAGTGTTGGCACTGTGCTAGAAAGCATTCTAAGCCCTCTCAAGCCTCAAAATTCTACAACTTTTGTTTTGTTGTTACTCTACCTTTTGGAAAAGAAAGCAGAGGCATTAGAATTTTAAATCACCCATGTTCAAGTATGTTACAAGTAGCAAATGTTCATACAACATATAAGTGGCAAATTCACACTACAAACATGGAACAATGCTGTTTTGTTCTTGAGATAGTTTTTTTTTTTTTTTTTTTTTTACCATTTCCCAAGCTGGTTTCGAACCTGCGGACACAAGCAATCCTCCTGCCTTAGTCTCATGGTGTATATCCTTTTAATTCATTTGCTGTGGTGCTTCTCAAGGTTTTGTCTGTGTATTCTCAAATCACTTTAGGAATGCCTCTCCTGTAAGGTTTAGTTTTTTAGTGTAATAGTTTTAAAACATCTTTTGGCATATCTATCTTTCTACTACTCTACATAAGGCTCTTAATGCTTATCAGCATCTGAGACAATATGGTACAATGGTTAATGAAAAAGATTATGGAATTTAGAATCAGGTAATACCTGAAGTTCAGTCCTGTCTTGTAGACTAACTGCGTACCACGACACATGTTATTTAAACATTTTATGGCTTTTTTGCTCATTTTTCAAGTAAGACTAAGAATACCTTACTATTAGAAAGAACAGAATCTTAGGATGCATCAAAATTTCCTGTCAGAATATACAGTAATAAACTCTTATTAAGGCTTGACCATTGCAACTAGTTAGCATCCCTGTATCTCCAGCAAACAGCATGGTGTCTCAGAAATAGACATTTGAAAACTATTTGTTGAACCTGAATCATTACAGAAAACTTTGGGCTGATGCAGATATGTGAAGTGTGTCTTGGTATATGAAGTAATAGGTGATTACTTGTAGTTAAACACAATGTGCTCTTGCCCAGTATGCCTACAGGAGTTTTACCCCAAAGGTTAGTTAGTCATATTAGTGTCCAGTCATGCAACTAAGAAGCAGCCATCAGTTTGAATGCAGCCATCAATTTGAATGTAGTTGAGCCCAGCAGGGATAGATAGCACATTACTTTAAACTGAGTCTCATTAGTTTAGGTCATCTCATCATCTTTTGAAATAAAAAAGAATGCTGTTGCTGTTGCTTCCTTTTCTTAGAATAAGGGCGTCAATATGCCACAGTGCTGACCACTTTTTCATTCCTCCCAAAATTCAGAGACATGATACTGATGGAACTGAGGTTAACCTAGAGGTGCTGCAACATGATCTGCAAGGCATAGAAAAATTGGTGGCCATTAGAGAATCCTCCTGATTGAAGGTCAATAGATTCAGAGAATGCAGATAGATGTATCAGCTGATCATTCATGAGGTTTTTCTGTCCCGTGTTCACTCCAAATTCTGGCCTGTGGGCTTCCATTTCCCTAATATCCTAAAGAGTTGTATTGCTCTCAGATATGACAAGCATATGTATTTTGAGATTTTTCTCTTGATCTTGGGTATAAGAAGATGTGTGTTTAATTTATACCTGGGATTTTTTATTGTTATATTTTCTTTATTCTTGAGAATAAACATATACTGAAGTTCTATGAAATATGTGTATACTTCCCCATTTCCCTCCACCTCCCTCAAACTTCCCTCAAATCTCTCTCTTAACCTTATGGTTTTTTGTTTGTTTGTTTGTTTGCTAAGTCCAATTAGTACTGCACATATTTGTGCATGGGTGTCTGGACATCCATTTAGACATGAGAAACCTACCAGTGGGAATACCCTCCAAACAGAATGATTCTTACCCTCCCAACAGTTCCTTGGTATGGGTTGAGCCTGGAAAGCACCTCCTCCATTTATTCCATACTTTTGGCTGCTTTGACCTTGTGCGAGTCTTGCATAGGTAGCCATAGCCATTATGAGTTCATGAGTTAACTGGCTACGTTACGTCTAGAAAACAGAATTTCGCAGCACTCCTCCCCAAACATTACTACTTACATTCTTCTCACCTTCTCTTCTATGATGTATACCTGGGATATTTTCTCATTGTAACATTCTCCAAAGTGACTGGAGCAGTCTGAAAAGTACATTTTTCATCTTTTTGCCAAGTAAAACTTATAGTAGAAGTAATTGAATCAAGCATCAAATAATCTCCATCCTCACCTAGAATCTGGCAATTTGGTTAAACCTCTCATGGTTTATAATGCCATTTCTATTTCCACATATGCTAGTGTATAAAACTTTATCACCACAAGCAAAAATAAGTCTAGAGGAAGAGTCTGGTCTCTTAGGTGCTGATGGAGTTTACTTGTAGGCATGTGTGGTGTGGCATGGTGTGGCGTGGTGTGACATGCCGTGGTGTGGTATAGATTTGGGCAGGAAGGCCCTGGAGAAGGTCTTCAGTCAGATGATAAAGAGTTGGAAGTGTGTACCATGATTGAGGGAGTATGGCTAGACATAAGCATGGACATAATGTACTAGGGTAATGTCTTTGATTTTTATGCTCAAGTTAAGGCTGAGAGTGCCATCTGTCTTTTTCTCCAAATGGCAGAAACAAATGGTGGTGAATTCAGAAAAATGTTCATCCCTAGAAAAGACCCCTGGCTAAAAATAGCATGTATTTACTGAGTCAGGTTCTACCACTGATGGGGTCTGTAATAGTGATCAGGTCTCCTCATTTGCAAGATTGGGGTACCACACCAAGTTGTTGGGAAGATTTTGAGAAAGCCTGAAAATATGCTCTAGATATGTTACTGCAATCCTATTAATGAAATGGAGAGACCCCCCTGAAAGCTAGGTGCTCACAGATCCTCAAGAAATGTGTTAGGTACAGAGAAGAGAAAGAGTGTTTTCTGTGTTGTTGGGGGTGGGACCCAGCCAAGCACATGCTAGGAAAGTACTCTACTCTTGATTTACAACCCATCTTAAGAAAGGACTGTGTTTAAATGAAGAAACCACAGCTCTGAGATCTTTACTGACTCCTCTGTGGTTGTGCAGGAGTGGTGCCAAAGCTCAATGTGAATTGCTTCAGTGTTTTGCACAAAGACCTTGGAAACCTATTTGTATTCTTTTGGAAAATGTGAGTGACTATTAGTGAGAGTTTCAAGGATAGTAGAAAGCTGCTGGCAAGAGCAGTTTAGAGGCTAGCAGATGATTTCTGATCTGATGATTTAGGCCCTGTATGTCTTAACCTACATTGACTTTTGAGTCACTTGATAGCTTCTTAAACTAGAAAATAGGTATAAATCTTTTCACTTTTCTGAAAATATTTCTACTTCTGCTGATACAGAATTCTAATAAAAACAATTCTATTTTATGTATTTTGAAAAACCTTGTAAATTATGGTTCTATTTTGTGTGAACTACAACATATCATACCTTTGAGGATGACCAGGAAGAGAGAGCTAGAGTTGGTACCCTGAAAGGGAGACTATGTCAGATAAATAGGTAAAACTATTTCTGTAGTGATACCTCAGAGAGAGACACACAGACAGAGACAAACAGACAGACAGAGACAGAGAGAGACAGAAACAGAAAGAACAAAAGTGAAAGTAAAGTGAGCTGTTGTAAAGAACTGTACTTGGTTAGCCCAATGCTATGAGTTCAGGTTTATAGAGGAGGGCCATGAGCATGTGTCTGTGCAGGGGGATGGGGAAGAGGACAGAGAGTCCGAACGTAAGATGGAAGGATGGATGTGGATGAATTGAGGGATCACATGTGTGTGTAAGCCTGCTGCTCCCAGTACCCACTAACTAGATTGGAAACCCCCAATGCTTATATTAATATCTGGTCATCAATGACTTTCTAATCTTAGACTTTGTCAGTCACTACTTAGACTTTGTCAGTCACTAATCTAGACTGTTGTCAGAGAAATGTGGCCAAAAGGAAGAGAATGAGAAAAAAGTATTCAAATTCCTCTCTAAGGTGATTTTATAAGTCTACTAAACATCTGCCCCTCATGAGAAGATGCCTTCCCACAACTTCACCAGCTTGTTGCAGCGCCTCCCTCCTTTATGCTTGGCCTCATTAACCAATGCTTACCATGATCTTTTGAAGAATTTTCTTGCTACCTTTTTTTTCTAAAAATATATTTGACCAGCTTTGTCAAGAGTTTTCAAAAATTAAAGGCTTAAACAAATTTGGGCCGGGCGGTAGTGTCGCACGCCTTTAATCCTAGCACTTGGGAGGCAGAGGCCGGTGGATTTCTGAGTTCGAGGCCAGCCTGGTCTACAGAGTGAGTTCCAGGACAGCCAGAGCTGTACAGAGAAACCCTGTCTCGAAAAACAAAAAAACAAAAAACAAAAAACAAAAAAACAAACAAACAAAATTGGATTTAAGCATTTCAGAAAGGAATTTTGCTCGTTTGGGGGTTGCGTTTGGTTTTATGACAGTCTCATGTAATCTAAGTTAGCCATGAACTTGCTATGTAGCTGAAGATGACCTTGTACTTTTGTGAAATGATACCGCCTCATCCACTTCCTCAGTTCTGGCATTGTGGGCAGAGGTGGGAATTTAAATTCTCTGCCGCAGAGATTCTGGTCTTCCTCCCATAAAGGATGGGAGATTTATTTATTTATTTATTTATTTATTTATTTTATTTATTGTGTATCACACACCCAAGTGTATATGTGAACTTGCCATGGCACCTGTGTGGAGTTGGTCTCCCCTCCAATTTGGTTTCAAGGCAGAGTCTCTTGTTTCTGCCCCACTGAGTACTCCAGGCTAGCTGGCCAATGACCTTTAAGCTGATTCCCCTGACTCTGCCTCCCATCCTTCTGTAGGAAGGCTGTAATTATAGAGGCTTGCTATGGCAACCCCATCTTTGTATATGGGCACTGAAGGTCCAGACCTATCTTTAGGTTTGCGAGGCTTCTGTAACAAGTGGTTTCATTTACTAACCTATCTCCCTGGCCCAGGACAGAATAATTTAGGTGACATTTTCTCTTTGACTAAAGTAGAAAAATCTTTCTTCCTGCATGTTCTTGAATATAACCCATATTTGGGAGAATTTTGAATAGAGTTTTATATAAAATTGTTGCTTAAGGCCATTCACTTAGCAACCTCTCACCTTTTATTTCTTTGCCAAATAAAGGAACTAAATTCAATTGTTGAATTTCAAATCTGTGTGTTATCATATAATTTTAATAAGTGTTTAAAGATGGATCCTTGAGGTAAAGGGAGAAGCTTTAGAGTTCATCATAATCTTTTCCTCCACACCCAGTGTATTTTACATAAAATGACACAGATTTTCTTAATAACTTTAATGGTGTGCTATTAGAATATAGCTGCAACATTAAGCCAGGAGAATTATCAGTGCTAAGTATGCTCCAATTTAGAATGCATGAATAAATTCTCTAAAACACTTAAGAACATCCATTTTCCTCAGCTAAGTGATCTGAAAGTTCAAAAGGTAAAAGGAACATTTTTTCTTATATGAAAAGTGGCATGCATTTCAGGGTAGAGTTTGTGTGTGTGTGTGTGTGTGTATCATATGTGTGTGGTGTGTATGGTGCTGGAGATTGAAACCAGAGCATCCCTGCCACCGGGCTACATACACAGTCTCCCCCAGACTTACCTTTTTATTTTGAGACAGAGTATCATTAACTTAAACAGGCTGGCTCTGCGTTCACTGTGAGCCAGTGAAGCTTTGAACTCATAGACACTCCTATCTCAACCTCCTGAGTAGCAGGGAGCACAGACTTGTGCCACCAACTTTGACTCAGAGTAAAGATCTCTCCTCTCCTCTCTTCTCTCTTTCCCTCTCCTCCTCCCTCTCTCTCCTCTTTTCTGGGATTTTGGAGACAGAGTTTCATGTAGAATAGCATTTGTTGCCATTGTGTTATTGATGATAGTCCAGCAGATAGGTGAGGTGGACTCTGAAAATATATTTTCTTAAAGACGAAGTCTCATGTGTCCTAGGTCGACCTAAAATTTGCTTACAGCCAAGGATGACCTTGAACCCCTGATCCTTCTCTCTTTACATCCCAAGGGCTAAGCTTACAAGGTATTACAGGTTTGGATTCAGATGACTGTCTGAATACTAGTAAGCTCCTTGCTGACACATTTTAAATGTCCCTTGACAGTTTCATGACAACTATGTATGGTCTGTGCCCTTTCCTGCGGGTGTCAGAGATTTACAGATATGTTGAGGTACTAGTGGCTCTGTTACTTTAGTATTCCACTACTACTCCACTGGTAAGAACTTGCCTTACATAATGCAAGAGGAACTGACAAATAATGCTTAAGATGATAAAAGGGTGATTAGGAGATTCAGGGGTGGGGTAGAAGTTAGCTAAAGTATCTTTACCCCAGCTAGGTTTTGCCAGTTACTAAGTTATTGTCTCAATCCTAAACCTATTCTCCTCTGCACTGCTTTGTTAGGCTAGCAAGAACCCTGGGCAAACAGAATCTCTTCCTTGTTGACTGACTTTGTTTTAGGTTCTCCCCTGGGGATTAGTAGAGAGGAGACTGAACAACTGGAGGACTTGTTCCTTCCTGTTTACTGACTGTGGGTTTCCTGTCTGCTCAGGCTTCCTGTGAGCATCACTTCAGCCTTGATACTTCACTCTGGAAATAGCAAATGTTCCCTGTAGCACCAGTCGATCCACTTTGCAGCTTTTCTGTCCACTTGAAAGAACTAGCCACATCCCACTTCACTCTCAAACACCAAGTGAGAGAGGTCTGTACCCCTCCACAGACCTCTCTATCCCAGGACCACAGGATCTTCCCTCCAGTCTAAGGAAGATCAGTTGACATAATATACTACCTAGGTTATAAGTTTACTCAGGTTTTATCTGTTTCAGCATCCACATACCGTTTTTGAATGGCCTTGTGATTGATTATATGGCATTTACCAGAAGGTACTTATTTCTGTAACCACCACTGCCACCACATCCAAGAGGAAATTTCTCCATGTCCTTTCATTTTTATGTTTGCTCTTACCACCACCTCCTTCTTGACAGCCACTTATATGCTCACCATCTCTCTAGTTTTTTGTTTGGAGAATGTTGCATAAATAGAAGCATATGGTGTGTAATCATTTTGGAATTGACAATTTATTGAATATGGTGTCCTTAAGATCTATTCAAGCTGTTGGATGTATCAAGGGTTGGTTTCTTTTTGTTGTTAAGTGGTATTCCATAGTATAAGTGTAGAAGAATATATTTAATCATTTATAAGGTGGAGAATATTTAGTTTGCTTTTAATTGAGGATATTAAAATGGCTGTGAACGTTTGATTAAAATTTGTTTTGTTTTCAGGTAGGATCTCTCTGTGTAGCTCAGGCTAGCCTTGACCTTGTGATTGTTTCAACTTTAGATTCCTGGCTTCTGAGATAATAAGCACCTTGTTTGAGGATAGGGTTTTGGATGAGCATGAAATTAATTTTTTTCTGGGATAAATGCCTAGGGGTATTATTATTAGGCCACATGGTAACTGTATGTTTGTTTTCAGAAATTACCAGAATTATTCCAAAAGTGGTTATATTATTTTATATCATTGTGCATGAGTGTTATTTCCTGTCCTTATTAGCATTCAATTCATTTTTGTGTTAGCTATTCGGATAGGTACATAGGAGCATCTCACTGTGTTTTTAATTTGGATTTCTCCCTTGACTGGTGATATTGAACATCTCTTGTGAATATATGTCTCATGTGTATCATTGCTGATTATGTGTTTGTTTAAGTCTGTCACCTATTTAAAACTTGGGGTCAGTTACCTAAGTTAAAGGATTTTTTAAAGTACATTCTGGTGTTTCACAATTATGCTTTCTCTCTAGGCTATTTTTCATCCTTTTCACATAGTCTTTCAGAGAACAAAATTACATGAATGTTTCAATGACATTGACTTTCCCCCTTTTTTGTATTATGCATTTGATGTATTGTCTATTTACCGTTCACTAAACTTCAGTTTATGACATTTTTCTCTCATATTCTGTTCTAAAAGTTCTATAACCATATTTTAATCAACAATCCAATTTGAGTTAATTTTGTTTGCATAAGAGAGGAGATTTAGGCTTCAATTCATCACTCTTGTCTTACACAAAGATCTCTAATTTTGGCAGCACAATTGTTGACCAATGACAGCAACAGCAATTTCATGCTTCTAGGGGTTTCATAAGGACTTCGGGTCTGCTGAGTTTTTGGAAGATGCAAAACTCTGTACCAAGTTTGCTTAGTGCTAATAGTATTACAGCAGAGGATGCAGAACAAACATATTTGGAAAGATCTATGTACTAGGCAAAATCCAGCAAGGTTAGGCTCAGACTCCCCTGCCCCTTATAAAATGGCATAGGACATGCAGAGAGAACAACCCTGACTTGGAAAGCAGGGACCTTACAGCATCCAGGCAGATGTGACCTGTAGCTTATCTGAATCCTGGCAGAACAGCTTGTTATTCTGTCAGAACACAAGTGAATGGGAGGTTCCTTTTTATTTCATCCCACAAGGATCACAAAGACTTGATACTTTGGGGCATTTGTTCTGGGTGTTAGTGACCTTAGAAAGATTCTTGTGTCTTGCTGCCACGTATGTCTGGGCCTTCTATTAAATTACTTTTGCAGTTTGGTCAAAAAGCATCATTTCAATTAAGGAAATGACACCTAGAAATTTCTAAGTTCCCAAAGTAATCCCTTCTTTGCCCCTTCCCCTTCTCCAGGCAATCATCCAAGTCACTCATAGCTTATGTCACTTTGCATGACTTTGCAGTTTTTAGAATTTACAATTTGAGGGGCTGGAGAGATGGATCACTGGTTAAGAGCACTGCCTGCTCTTTCAGAGGACCTGGGTTCAATTCTTAGCATCATATGGCAACTCACAACTGTCTGTAACTCTAGTTCCTTAGACAAATGTGAAGACAAAGCACAAATGCACATAAAGTAAAGATAAATAAATCATTTTTAAAAGAGTTTACAGTTTGAAACATAAATACATTTTATAACATTTTCAAAATGTATTAAAAAATAAACTATATTCTGAAATATAAATTTATATGTTTTTACATCTATATGTTGAATCATAACTTGAGTTACATATCTTTGAGGGGCTTTGAGCATAGTGATTTGGACATTCACACACTTAATACCAGTAGATAGCCCATTATTTTTTGGCTGATTTAGTATATTTTATTGTGTGCATGTACTGTTGAGTATCGCTTGTCCCAAATACTAGGGATCAGAAGTGTTTTAGATCATAAAAGTTTTTCTGTTAAATGTTCTCTAAGGACTTATTGATTTTTCATTTAGGCCTATAGTTCATTTTGAGTTAATTTTACATATGCTGCAAATATGAATCAAGTTTTCTGCATAAGTATATCTAGTAGTTACAGCATCACTTATTGAAAATGGTATTATTTTTAGAGTAAATTGTTCTTGTACTATTGCAAAAACAAATAATAATTGTGTTTTTCTGTTTATTCCTAGACCTTGATTTCTGTTCCAGTAATATATCTGTCTGTTTTGATGTAAATCTTATAGTATCTTCAAATGCAATTTTATAATAAGAATTAAAATTAGATGGTATTAATTCCTAGTTTTTATGAACCTTGTATTGCATATTCTAAGTCATTTCATTTTCTATTTGTGTTTTAGAATCAACTTGTCAAATTCAAAAATGTTCTCACCAAGAATTTGAAAGAGATTTTGTTCAGCCTATGAATCAATTTGTGAAGAATTGTCATTTGAATAATACAAAGTGTTCTGACGGTGAATAAGGTATGGATCTCTTCATGTAGATTTTCTTCAGGGTCTCTTAGCAATGACATATTATTCAACATAAAGATTTAATACATCCTTGTGTTTTATACATCTTTTTTTTCTGTTGTTTTTCAAAGAAATGTCCTAATGAAACTCTTTTGCACAATTAAATATTCAAGGATGTCACATATTCTAAATGTCTTTTATTGGATATATGTTTTGCAGTTGTGCTGGTAGGTTATGCCAACTTGACACAAACCTAGACATATCTTGGAAGAAGGAATCATTTAAAAATAGGTTTATTTATTTAATTTATTTTTTATTCTTCTCTCATATATTATATCCTAACTGCAATTTTGCCTCCCTCCTCTCCTCACAGGCCCCCTCTAACATCTCCTCTCCCCCAGATCCACTCCTCCTCTTGTTTCTCTTTAGAAAAGAGCAGGTCTCCCAACAATATCAACCAAACATGGCATATCATTTTGCAGTAAGACTAGGCACATCCCCTTATATTAAGGCTGGATGAAGCAACCAAGCAGGAAGAAAAGGGTCCCAAAATCAGGTAAAAGAGTCAGAGACAGCTCCCATTCCCACTGTTAGGTGTGCTACAAGTATACCACACTACACAACTATAACATGTACAGAAGGCTTAGGTCAGACTCTCTGCTTGTCAGTTAGGCTCTGTGAGCCTAGGTTAGTTGATTCTGTAGGCAGTATTTCTCTGGTGTCCTTGACCCCTCTGGCTCTTAAAAATCCATCCTCTTCCTCTTCTGCAAGATTCCCTGAGCTCTGCCTAATGTTTGGCTGTGGATCTCTGCATCTGTTATCATCAGCTGCTGGGTGATAAGAAAGCTTAATTGAGACGATACACTTCCAGATTGGCTTGTGGGCAATGCTGTGGTGCATTTTTTTGACTGGTGGCTAATTTGGCAGGGCTCAACTCATTGGAGGAGGGGCCACCCCTGGATAGGGTCCTGGATGGTATAATTAAGTAAGCTGAGCAAACCTTAGATAGCAAGCCAGCCCATAGTGTTTCTCATGGCTTCTAGTTCAGCTCCTGCTACCAGGTTCCTGCCTTGAGTCCATGCCCTTAATTCCCTCAGTGATGGAGTTTATCCTGGGAACTGTAGGCTGCAATAAACCCTTCCTTCTACAAGTTTCTTTTGGTCATGGTGTTTTACCACAGCAATAAAAATCTTAAGACAGCAATTGGGTTCTCCCAGTCTGTGATTGTCTTTCTTTGTCTTGGTCTTCGAAGGAGCCAAATTTTAGTATTTTTTAGATGCAGTTGTAAATGGTATTTTAAAATTTCAGTTCCCATTACCCTTTTAGTGTGCAGAGAAGTGAAAAAATGTAGTGTGCATTAATGATGTGGTCTTCAGCTTCGCAAACATCTTTACTATTGGGACCTTTTGAATATGCAACCAATTTTCTGCATTTAAGCACTTACCTGAAGCTGAAAGTTACATGAAGCTGAAAAGAACTATGTCTTTATAACTTGAATGCTTTATTGTCTTTTTCTTACACAGTGACTCTGCTAATTTGTATATTTGAAGCCTATTTTTCTGACTCCATCAATTTGTGCTAATAAATTTGTTCTTAATATTCCCTATTCTTCTTGGTAATGTTTGTATAGTCCTTTCTTATTTCTTTTTGTGATTTTTTTTTCCTTTTGTTTTTCTGAGACAGATTCTAACTCTGAATCTGTAGCCTGAGCTTGGAACCTGCTATGTAGCTAGGCTAGCCTCAAATTTGTGGTAACCCTCTGGCCTTTTCCCTCCAAGGGCTACGATTGCATGTGTGAGCCACCATATTGACAGCCCTCATTCTTGATATCAGTAATTCTTATCTTCTCTCTTTCCTAATACATGTAACCAAAACTTTTATTTTTTTTTTTCTGATTATCTGAAAGGACAAACTTTTGGCGTCACTTAATTTCTCTATTGACTTTCCATTCATTTTTTTAGATTAATTTTATCTAGCTTTCCAATTTATAAGTGAAGTCTGATGTCATCAATTTGAAATCTTCCCTCTCCTTCTGTATGTGTTTGATATACTCAATTTCTACCACATACTGCATTTAGGGCTTTTTCCACTTGGATATGTTTCCCTTTTTACTAGCCTAAATTAACTGTGCAAAAGGATTTAATTTCTATACATGCATATAATGAGATATGATTGATTTTTTTCTGCTTTCTATTGCTCTTCCTTATCCCTCCACCCCATTTTTTCTTCCTCATCACTAGTAGTCTTTTTTGGTTTGTGTACTTCTTACTTCCCCCCTAGCTTCCATGAATTAGAGAAAACATGTGCTACTTGGTTTTTTTCGAGTCTGGCTTATTTCTCATAATGTGATGATCTCCAGTTCTATCCATTTTCCTGAACATGTTATAATCTCAGTTTCCTCTATAGAGGACTCCATTTGTATATACACCATACTTGCTTTATCCACTCCTCCATTTAAAAGCATCTAGGCTGAGTCTATAATTTGACTATAGTGCTGTAATAAATATGAGTGTAAAGATACTCTATTGGAAGCAAATTTTGATTCTTTGGAAGTTAAACACAGAAATATGTAGCTGGATCATATGGAAATTATTTTTTTGTTTTATTATGAGTATTCATATGAATTTTTACAATGTTGGACAAATTTACATTCATACCAACAATTATTAAGGCTCCTTTTTTCCCTGCATCCTTGCCTGGAATTCATTGTTGTTTGTTTTAATTGATTGTAGCCCTTATGACTAGACTTGGATTAAATCTCAGTGTAGTTTGTGTACATGTCCACATGGGTACATTTGTAAACCTAGCATTTAGAAGGGAGAGGCTAAACAATTACCCCGAGTGGTTGAGCCCAATCTAGGTATATGAGAAGTTCTAGGCCTGGGTTACAGAGTGAGTCTGTCTCAGAAAAACAAGAAACAAAAGAAGAGGAAAAATAATACAGGTGCATGTGTATGCTGTGGATGTGTGTGTGCACTGGTGTGCATGAGCATATGCATACGTGTGCATGTTTACATGTGCTTGTGTTTGTGGTGGGGAGCAGAGGATATCAGGAGTTGTTTCTTAGGAGTTATCTACTTTACTTTTCATAAATAT